>NW_022111359.1:3780292-3782392 GCF_000313985.2 Echinops telfairi | reverse complement strand
GGACAGAAGGTCACTACAAGTCAGAGCACACTCAGGCCGCAGACCGGGCTGCTCGTGGCTCCTTTAACTTTCAGCCCTAGAAGCGGGCATTCGCTCACGGGCACAGACTCTCCCTGCAGGGATAGCTCCGGCGGCAAAGTCCCTGTTCAAAATTCACAAAAGCCAACCGTTGTTTTGCCGGGTTATTGTTTTTTACCGTAGGGTCCCTTTCCAGGGTCCATCTGTCTCTCCGCAGTTCCAGGTCTGACTTCGAGGTCCACTTAAACTCTACGTAGACCAGTGGTTCTCAACCTGTGGGCTGAACGGCCCTTTCACAGGGGTCGCCCGATTCATAACAGTAGCAAAATCACAGTTAGGAACTAACGACGAAAGTAATTTTATGGTCGGGGGGCGGGTCACCGCAACAGAAGGAACTGTATGAAAGGGTCGAGGCATGAGGAAGGTTGAGAACCCCTGACTTAAGATTACAATCAAGCCTGTTCCTCCAGGCAACTCCTAGATCCCCTTTCAGGCTATCCAATCAAGGGTCAGCTCACCTGCTCCCTGTGGTCATGGTAATGGCTTTGTTTTCCATCACACCTGTGGACCTGTCTTACACGACCAGGTAGGAGCAACACTCAATACCCATAGAGGGGTCTGGTAGACAAATAGCCCTTAACGGTGAAATATTACCCAAATTGAATCTTCTCTTCTCCCTGCCTGGACTGTGTCTCGTCATGTACATGCGGTCAGGGGCCTCAAGGCCGTCCCCAGGCCCCTGTCCAGCATGCATTGCTTCACCAGCGGGCTTTTGCTGCGGGTCACTCCAGTGGCACCTTTTCTCCGCACTCAGCAGCAGCATATCATTCCCTGCATTCCTCCCAGCCCTCCCAGCTAGCAATAACCCAAGTAAGCCTCTAAGCATCGAAAGATTTGTTCCCCACGTGCACCCCCCTTCCTTTCTCTTGTGAAACCCCAGACTTCCATTGAGTCTGGGGGCGTTTGCCAGGAATTCCACATTCCTGACACCAGTCTGGTGTCCCCCAGCCCCACTCTCTTTCCAGGAAGGTTCTAGAACTCGTGGCATTGGCCACTCAGAATTCACAGACAATGCCCGGGATCGAGGGGCTGGTTATGCACACGGGTTAGCAATTCAGGGTGAGAAATGCTCAGGGTACAGTGCTTCAGTTAGAACACATGCGAACTCAAAAAAAAATCAATCTCACTGCTGTCAGGTCAATTCTGACTCATCACCGCCCTGGAAGATGGAGTGGGACTATTTCCAAGGTAACAGATCTTGACAAGAGCAGACCTCCTCCTCCACCCAGGAGTCCCTGGTGGACTTCAACTGCTGAACTTGTGGTAAGCAATCCACTACGACATCCCACAAAAGACGCTGGTAACCCACGGCTACCAGGGCTCGCTCAGGACAGGTCACAAAAGTCTGTGTGGATTTAATTTCTTTTTTCTGCACATGCTACTAAGTTGGTTTTGTTTGTTTGTTTTAGGACTGCTGATAAATGCCCAATGGGCATGTCCGGCTGCTGTAAGCCTCAACCCAATCGACAGTACTCACCTCCAACGCCCTGGTTCAGCAAACCCAGCTCCCCGAATGAAGGGCCCAGAGGTACTCACTCCACAAGCCAGCCTCCCGCCCCAGAAAAGCACTCAGCTTTGCTTGCTTGCTTTGTGGGCTGGGAAGTGCACCGCCCTGTCTCACGCTCTGGCTCCTGGTCCTGCTGCTCCTCCTCCGGTGTTAGAGCTGTCTCTTGGATCGAGGAGATTCATTGCACAGGGATCTCTGGGTCCAGAGGACCTGCTCCGCTCCTGGCTCTTGCTGGCAGTGAACTCCCTCTTCCTGCTTCTGAGATGGATCGTTTTATACCCAGCAGGATGGCACCAGCAAGGAACCTTCCACCTGGGCTCCCACACCTGAAGCCTATCAGTGTCTTCTCCCACCTGCTTCCCCAGACCCACCAGGAAGGGGTTGTTTGCTGAGGGGGGTGGTGCTGCAGGGACGATGGCAGGAAGGGCACATTAAATAATTCATTGCCCTTCGTTTCGATCATTATCAGCAAGAGCTTCAAGTCCTCACTTCCAGCAAGCAAGGTTGCGACACAC
>NW_022111359.1:3777267-3779501 GCF_000313985.2 Echinops telfairi | reverse complement strand
GGAACCAACATGTAACAACACGTATTCCCTGTTCTGTCTGACCAACTGTCTGGTGGCCCAGGTTCAGGTCCTGCATAAGCAGAATGACGTGTTCTGGAATTCCTATCGGTCTCACAGCCATACATGGTTAGTAATGATCGGCACGGTCAGAGTCAATAAAACGCAAGTCACCCTTTTGCCGGTATTTCCCGCTTCCAGCCACGATCCGTCTGACATCAGCAAGGAGAGCCCCCTCTCCACAGCCCCTTCTGGAATCGCGGGCCCTCCCCGTCAATGTACCACTGCACGGGTCACAGTTGAAGGACCTTCAGCAAAATTGTACTTGCTCGTGATAGAATGAGCCTGTTACAATAAGTTCCCGTTCTGTTGGATCACCTTCCGCTGGAACAGGTTCGAATATGGATCTCTACCAATCAGTTGGCCAGGCGGCTGTCTTCCAAACGTCTCGGCATAGCAGAGTGAGTGCTTCCGGCGCCTTGCCAGCTTATTGGAGCGTCTCGATGGCGTTTTGTCAACTCCCCGAGCCTTGTTTGTCACCAGTGCCCTCAATGTAGCATGGCCTCTTCCTTCAATGCCATCCTCTTGAAACATTTGAGCATCTAAACCAACTCTTTGCGGCGTAAGGATTCTGTCTTCCCCTTAGATGCCTGCTGCGTTCCTTTCTTCAGGCGCTCCGGGCCTTGCCGCATTTCCTGCAGACGTTTTTTCCTGGTTCCTGGGGAGCTGCCCTTGGGAATCCTCACAGGAGTCTGACTGATAGGGCCCTGGGGCACCGAGGAGAACCGCTCCCTGGGGTCTCTGAAATGAAATCTTGGCGGGAGCAGACAGCCTCACCCGGGAGCAAATGCTGGTTGGTCCCAATGGCTGAGTTGATCTTGAGATCAGTCACCCAACCCATGAGCTCACCAGGCCTCTTTTCAGTTCAGCTACTCTATCTACATGTGTGTCAGTCCGGGTAGACTAGAGAAACAATTCCAGGGAGACTGGTGTGTGTATAGAAAAGAGCTTTAGATACAAGAGCAATGGTCGATTGAGAAAACATCCCAGCCCCGTCCAGATCAAGTTCGATAACTCTGATACTAGCCCATTTGTCTGATACCAATCTATAAAGTCCTCTTCAGACTCACGAAACACATGCAATGAGGCCGAATGCAGGAAGATCACAGGCCAGGGTTGGGAAGTCTTGTGAATCCAGTGGTAGTGTAAGCATCTCGGCGCTGGCAGGGGTCTCCACATGGCTTCCTCCAGCTCAGGGCACTAGTGTGTTCCCATGTGTCTTGTCAGCTGCGCTGTCTCCCAGGAAGTGAACAGAGAGAGAGTGTCTCTTGCCTCCAAGGAGGAAGACAGGAATTCCCAGAATCCTCAGCAGAAGGCCATGCCCACACCGAAGCCCCATTGGCTATGACCTGATTGTCAGACTAAACGCCACCCCTTCGCTCTGAATCCTCTCAAATGGACAAACGATTATGTCACTAGCACCGCATGTAACAGGAAGTGTCAGCGTCTCTTCTGACATCATTCTGCTCCCTTCCAACGGGGTGCCTGTCCACTACCAGACGCCAGACAAGCTTTGCTGGAGAGGCCGCTCCAGGCCAGGCTTGGTTCCGGCGTCAGTGTGGCAGCACCGGCTGCACCCCAGGCCTGGAAGGCGCGTTAATGTGTTGTGGTTAAGGGCTGTCAGGCCAGTTCAGACTCAAAGCGACTGTGGGCTCTGCGTAGAACAGGAGCAAACACGCCCAGCCCCACAATCGTGCTTATGTTTGACCCCATGGCTGTAGCCACGGTGCCCGTCCATCTCCTTGCGGGCCTTCCTCTTTGTCCCCGTCCCTCTGCTTTACCGAGCATGATGGCCTTCTCCAGGGATGGCCTCCCCTGACCAACCACATGTCCATCCTCGCCTCTAAGGAGCATCCTGGCTGTCCTTCTTCCAAGACAGATGTGTCTGTTCTTCTGGCCGTCCATGGGACTTTCAATCTCCCTGGCCGGCACCGACATTCGCATGCACGTACGCACCCATTCCTGTTCAGTCTTCCCTATCACTGTCCAACATTCCCAGGCTCCTCAATGTCCCACCTGCTATAAACCACATACTGGCCGGGCTTCCTGCTCATCACAAGGGCAGTGGGAGGCCACCTCCCATCTGTCAACAGAGGTTTAACTGTGGCAAGGACTCGGGGCAGGTTTCAGTGGAGCTCCGGATTAAGATGGACTAGAAAGAGAGGCCTGTAACCCAC
>NW_022111359.1:3774648-3775888 GCF_000313985.2 Echinops telfairi | reverse complement strand
GTCACTAGCAGGGACGCTCACAGCTGCCCTGGGTCCGCTGACATCCCAACTCTCGCCTGCCTGGCAGGGCCCGGCACCACCTCTTCTCCCCACCTGGCTGGGCCCTGCTTCCGCACGCCCCGCCCCGCCTTCACACATCAGCGGAGCCCTGACACTGCCCTCCCCCTTGCCCCTGTCTTGAGATAAGCAGGTGAGGGAGGGTCAAAGTCTCCATTTATGAACCCATTAGGGGTTAGGATTAGCTCCTTGAAGCCCCGACCCTCCACGTCCTGCACCACTTCAGCCAAAGGGAGCGAGGGGCCTTGGACTCGACTGGGGTGTCTGCTCCACCCCCAAGACAGACAGCAGCTGCCCTGCCTGTCCTGGGGGTGGTGTTGGTGACTGGGTACCCTCAAGTCCACTGGGCATGTGACCGGCTAGAACCGCTCCACAGGGTTTCCTCGGCTGGGGTCTTTGTAGCAGACCACCAGCCCTTTCTCCCTCTGCACTTGGGCACTGGACTTGCCAGCCACCAAGTCAATTCTGGCTCGGGCGGCGCCGTCAGGGTCAAACGCTTCAGAAGTAGACCACCAGATCTCCTGAAGCACCTCTGGGAGGACTTGACATGCCAACCTCCCGGTTAGCAGCTGAGCACCTTCTGTGTCACCCGGGGCCCCTGGGATGCACGTCCACGGGCAGAACCATCACCCAGGCCTTGGCCGACGAGCCCTCTCTTCCAAGGTTCAGGGGGCTTGGAATGCAGGGGGGATTGGAACAGGAATCCCAGGAGGGATTCCATGCAGGGGGCAGGGGGAGAGAGGGGTCGAAGCAGAATGTGCACCAGCTGTGGAAGGTCAAACCGGTCGTCTGCCCTGTAAACCTTCACCTTCCTTGCAAGACAACGTTCCAAATTCTTGCCGTTTTAACGATTTTTTAAAAGCAATTAAATCATTTTATTGGGGGCTTGTACAACTCTTATCACAATCCACTCGCACATCCTCCATTGTGTCAAGCACTTTTGTACAATAATTTCCCTCATCCTTCTTTCTCATGCTTTCTACTGGAGCCCTTGGTATCAGCTCATTTTTCCCCTCCCTCCCCACTCCCCTCGCCCCCCCAATCAACCCATGATAATTTATAAATTATTATTATTTTGTCATATCTTATACCGTCCGATGTCTCCCTTCACCCACTTCTCCACTCCATCCCCTAGGGAGAAGGTTATATATAGATCCTTCTAATATGTTTCCCTGTTCTCCCC
>NW_022111359.1:3769490-3773614 GCF_000313985.2 Echinops telfairi | reverse complement strand
TTCCGGCTTGTTTATCCCGCCTATCCCTTCCAGGTAGACAAGCTATATATCATCACAAGACCGAGTACAATGAAGCAACAATAGAGAATAAAACAATAGCTACAACTACAACAAAACCTATAAGTAGTTCAAGGTCTATGTGTTGTCCTTACGAGTGCTTTCCAGTCCAGTCTGATGGGGTGCCATGCCCTGGCCCCACATCTATCCCTGGCATTCCCTGGGGACTTCATGGCTCTGCTTCCCCCGCTGCTCTGCTGCACACCCCCAGAGGCTGGCTTCAGCGTAGTGGGCTCAGGGTGGGCACAATTCCCGCCATGTGTCTCTAGTGTTGTCCCCCGTGGTGCTGTGGGTCAGTGAGGAACGCTGTGTCCCATGTGGGGCCGGTCCTGTGGTCGTCTCTGGGCATTGGCTGCTCTGAGCAGAAACATTGTCCTCAGGGCCTGGTGGGCCAGGATGTGCTTCCCTCTTTTCCCCCCCCTCCCCCTTCATTGGCTCCCACGTGCTCTGATCAGACAAGCCCCACTCCTTGAGCTGCAGCTTCAGTGCTGTCGTCTGAAGTGACTTCTGGGGGAGAGGGTGGTGCTGCCCACTTAGTTGGTAATGGGGCTGGCCGCCGCCGTCACGTTTTAATGATTATAAGAGCACACGCAGGCCTGTGACTTGCGTTCACCTGTGTGTGAGACCATCACCCACCACTGTCGGTCTCCAAAATTGGCCTTCACCCCAAACTGACACCCAGCACCCACCGAATGATAATGGACACACACACCCCTCCTCCCCGGGGCCCTGGCTGCTCAAATCCACTCTCCGTTTCTAGCAACGTCTATGATCACTGCCATTGACTGACCCGACGCCGACTCAGGGCGACCCCTATGGGACAGGGTGGACCTGCCCCTCCCCTGTGGGTTTCTGAGATCGTAACTCTTCACAGGGGCTTAGAAATCCCCGTCTTTCTCCTGAGCAGCGGCTGGTGGCTTTGAACTGCGGATCCTGCATATCGCAGCCCAAGGAATAACTACTAGGCCATCAGGGCTCCGCATGTCTGTTCGCACAGTGCCTGCATCGAGGGCCCGGCCTGGGAACAATTGGGAGGACAGTGCAGGAGCGGGCAGTGTATCTCTCTGTTGTGCTTAGGGTCCCTATGAGTGGATGTCCCCTGACACCACCACCAACACCAACAACAACACCAGGGCTCCTGGACCACAGTGGGATGATTTAAAACCAAGCAGAGCTAAAAGGAGCAACGTGGCAGGCGCGGGCAGGCGCGGGCTGCATGGGAAGGAAGTGGGGGGCCCTGGTGTTCATTTAATCTAGCAGCATCTAATCCTTCTTGGTCCTGAAGCCCCCTCCTCACTGCAGCTCCCCAATGAGCACTGGGAGTCCAGTGGATGTAGGGGCTGTCACCTTACAGTCCTACACTAGTTAGTGTTGGGCTACTAACCTCTTGGTCAGCAGTTCGAAGCCACCATTCTCCTCCTGTAAAGAGTGACAGCCTGGGAAACCCACAGGCGCAGTTCCACCCTGTCCTATAAGGTCCCTATGCTTTGAAACCGACTCGATGGACCTGAGTTTGGCCTTTGTTGTTGTTGTTGTTGTTGTTTAGTGCATAAGGCCAGGAGCCCTGATGACCTGGTGGGTTATGAGTTGGGCTGTTTTATCACAAGGTCAGCAGTTCAAACCCACCAGCCGCTCCAAGGGAGAAAGATGGGGCTTCATGCTCCTGTAAGGAGTTAGTCTCAGAAATACACAGGGGCAGTCTACTCTGTCTTACCGGATCGCTGTGACTCCATGGCAGTAAGTTTTTGACTTGGTGTGTGGAGGGGGGATCCAGTGGATAAAACCAGGAGGCATCTTGCTCTTGACACTGTTTCCAGAGGGGAACGCAGAGCCCCCATCCCCCCACCCCCATGGCAGAAGGGCCCCAGGTCAGGCTAAGACCTAATACCTGAGTCTGGCTTCCCCACCCAGAGGCCCAGGCACAAAGTCCAGCACTACTGCTGCCTTTGGCCTTGGGAGGCCCCTCCCCGTTCACCCCACCCCTGCACCCTTGGAGGATTGCCCTGTGCATCTTAGGGAGTAAGATTTTATGAGGGTCCCAGGGCCTGGGAACACGGTCAGGGCCATTTGATGGCAAGAGCCGCGAGCTGGAGCAAAAGGAGGCGGCCCTGCCTGAGGGCACCTGAGGTCACCTGAGGTCAAGATCCATGTCAGGCCTGGTCAGGCCCTCCGTGTTGACCTTAGGCGTTCACAGCCTGCCTGGGAGTGGGTCTCTAACATTGACAAGTTTACAGGGAGGGTGCTGGAGGGAGGGTCCCACCCTTATGAAGCCTGATCCCCGCAGGGTCTCTACTGGCCGGTTTTCAGCAGCCCCTTGCCGGACCTTTCTTGTGTACTTTAAGCGCCTTCCACCCTGTTGTTGCGGTCGACTCGGGCCCATGGCGCCCCTATGGACAACCGATGGGAACTGCACCTGGTCCTGCCCCACCCTCACCATCACTGTTAGGTTTGTAACCAGGGCGTCCGTCCATCTCCGCAAGGGCCTTCCTCGTTGTCGCTGTCCCTCCACGTTACCAAGCACGACGATGCCCTTCTCCAGGGACCAGCCTCTCCTGACAGCACGCCCAAAGCACGTGAGATGAACTCCCAAAGTCCTTGCCTCTGAGGAGCATGCGGGCCGCACTTCCTCCACCCCTGGGGTTCATTACCCAGTACTGCCCCGGACAGAATTCTGTGGTGACCTCGTAGACTCTCATCGGCTAATTTTCGGATGTCGGTTGCCAGGCCTGTCTTCCTGGTCTTAGTCTGGAAGCTCCCTTGAAACCTGTCCACTGTGATTGACGGCTGGTCCGTGAAATCCCAGTGGGGAGTTTCCTGCATCCCAGTAACACACGGGCGATCACCACCCGGACCAGGAGCTATATAAATGGAAGCATGTCGATGTTTACACAGACACCCATGTTTGCATACATCAATGTTTGTTTACATAGTCCCACTTTGGTAAACACAGTGGCCACTTGACACAGCCAATGGATAAACTGCCCCCTCTAGCCCTGTCCCTCAAGTCAATGGAATGCAAAAATCCAGATGCAGAGGCTTGTAAATCTTCCCCCGTTCAACCAGCTGGTGGGTTTGAACAGCTGACCACGGGGTTGGCAGTCAAATGATTACCTGGCCTCGCCATCAATACCGAGCTCTGCAGCCTTGTAGGGCCTTTCTACAGTCTCGGAAACCCACGGGGGCAGTTCTACCCTGTCCTCCAGGGGCACTGTGAGTGGGCATCACTCAAACGCAGTGAGTTTCATCTGCCGGGGGTCGCTCCGCGGCGGAATTCTCCTCTTCCGTGTGGGGGACCCGGGTTCGGTTCCTCACCCATGCACCTGACTCAGAGCTAGGCTGCCAAATCGGTTTCAACGAAACTCCTCTAGATGCAGACGGACCACGGGCAAAGGCCTGCTGGTCAATTCCCAATCTCCAAACGCACTGCTTGCGGGTCACCGCGGACTCACGGTGACCCCGGTGGGCAGTCACCGCGGACAGGAGTAGAAAGCCCGCCCTTTCTCTCGCGGAGTGGCTGCTGGTTTCCAGCTGTCCACCGTGCGGATCGCAGCCCAAGGTGTGGTAACCACAACCACGAAAGTGAGGCTCAAAGCGGGGTGGGGATGGGGGGCTGGGCCTGCACACGGGCTGCGAAAGAAAGCGGTGGCTTCGGCTCCCTAGTTTCTCTGAAACCCCCCCACGCCTGTCCCTTCGTGTCCTTGGCAGTATTTGGCCACTACCTAGCTCGGGGTCCCGGGCCCGCGGGGCTCCAGGTGTGGGGCTGGGAAGGCGGAAGTGGAAGTGAGCAGCCGGAAGAGCGAACCCGGCCTCTGGAGCGGCGGCCTCGCAGACGCTGGCTCGGGGCTCCCCCGTGCGCACCACGGTGGAACTGCACCCTTTGGGTGTTCAATGGATACCTGCAGGCTCTCTGTTAGCTGCAAGCTCTCTGTTATCTGGGTACCTGCAAACTCTGTTAGCTGGGTACCTGCAAGCTCTCTCTTAGCTGCGGAGCATGCTCACGGCTGGTACCTGCAAGCTCTCTCTTAGCTGCAAGCTCTCTGTTAGCTGGGTACCTGCAAACTTTGCTA
>NW_022111359.1:3764406-3769242 GCF_000313985.2 Echinops telfairi | reverse complement strand
TTAGCTGCAAGCTCTCTGCTAGCTGCGGAGCATGCTCACGCCTGGTACCACCCGGGAATTCCCATTCCAACCCACTGCCGTCGGGTCAATTCTGAGTCACGGTTTCTGAGGCTTTGTGAAGCTTAACTTGAGCAGACAAGAGAGCCTCCTCTTTCTCCCTCGCAGCCCCTGGTGGGTTTGAACCTGAAACCTCGCGTTCAGTAGTGCCAACACCTGAACCACAACGCCGTCGGGCTCCTTTAGTATTTTCTCACTCGCCTGCCATTGAGTCCCTGCTGACTCCTGGCCATCCCACAGGGCAGGGTAGAACTGCCCCTGTGAGTCCCTCTTTACGGGGCGGGTATCTTTTCCTCCTGAGGAGCTGGCTGGTGGTTTCGAACTGCTGACCTTGAGGTTGGCAGCCCAATGCTTAACCAGTTTAAAAATTATCAGCTCCTCTTCCCCCACCCCCAGATACTAAGGGCTCAAGTAGAAAGATGATGTTTTGAAAATGACGATGGCAACCTATGTACTTGTTTGATATAATCGATTGATGGATTGTTGTAAGATCTGTAAGAGCCCCCAATCAAATGATTTTTTAAATTTCTCTTATCTTACAGTATCATTTTGAAGCCTCCTCGTAAAACACACTGAATCCACTTACGTAGAAGTCCGCGGGGTGCAAAAGTTTTTCTTTTCCAATAAAGCAGGGGTCCTGTGTAGGTCTCCGAGAAAGCGATTGCATTTCCGTTGGTAGGAAAATGGGGAAGGGCACCCTCCCCGTGGCGGGAAGTCGCTTCACAATCCTTATCTGGAACTCCTTGGTGCTCCAGGCCATGTGCTACAGACTACGGGGACTTCAACCGCTGCTCTTTTGAGGCGCACACGGTCCTTCATTGGCCACCCTGGAAGGACTTGATGGGGAAACTCTACTAAGTGAACCAGGCTTTACTTCAAACACACCTGTAACCCTTGGACCGAAGGCAGAAACTCCCTAGCGTGAGAAGCAAATGACTGCCACCCCAGGGGTATGGAACTGGTGGCCTTTGGACTTTGATTCAGCCCCCTTGCTTTGAGGGTTTCCAATAAATGGTGACCCAGGACTACCATATACTTACTGCTTTCATGCCCTCCTTGCTTTCTGACGACATTGTTCATCTGGTAGGCGTGGGTTTCCTGCTGTCGGTCAATATGATGGAAAGGTCTGCCCTGTCTGTCACCAATCCCGGTGTTTGTGTAAATAGTGTCCAGTCGCTGAAGAGTTAAATCTGTGCCTGTCCACAATTCATGTATTTCAGTTCATGGCCAGTTTATACTTACATACTTTCCTTTTCTCAGCTGTGCTTTACATTTTAGACCATTGGCTAAGTTAATGACACTATCCATTGAACTACCTCTGCCCCCAGGGACATGATTGAGAAAGTTCTCTAACACAAAATGCCAATGATGTCTCTCAGATGTCTCTCTGAACCAGAGATATATAGAAACCATAAAAATATGAATAGATTTGGGGCTCCCACTTACATCTAGCCCTGATCTAAGAACAATTAGTTCGTATGACATGGTCCTGCTTGATGCTCACCTCATGAAGAGATCGCTGAAGATATGGGTGCTAGAGCAAAGTGTGGTGAAGAAACTAGGTGGTGCCTGGTTATCGGAAAGAATAATGTCTGGGCGTCTTAAAGGCTTGTCTTCAAACAAGCAGTCATCTATGCGAGGAGAAGCACACCAGCCTGAGTGATCCAAGTATTGTAAATAATTAAATATAAATCTGAAGGCGGTACTGATAGCAGAGCTTAAATTGTGAACAGCTGGTTTGCAGAAGGCTATGTACGGATGGCAGTGGAAGGCCAAAATCCACCTGCAGGGCCCACACAGGTGAATTTCCTCTGACCATAGGTGAGGGATGTGAATGAATGGCTGGGTCAGCTACAAGCATTGTAAAGTTGATTGAGGCCAAAGCCGTTAGGTTACAATGTAATACCTTATCATTTGATCTCGTTTTTAAACGCACTCTCAAGTTTTTTCAGGTTTTTTTTTAAGTGAAAGAGAAATATATGTGGATTAAGCCCCTGATGAATCCCCTCTGACCACAGACGAGGAAGTGAATGGCAGTAGTGTCATGCAGAGGGCATTGGACAGTGGATTTTGCAGGCACAGTTCGGCTAAAATTTGGCACCTTATCATTTCATCTCCCTTTTTCCGCTCCTTTTAAATTGGTTCCAGTCTTAAATCATTTCTACTTTCTTTTTCACGGGATTTTTCTGTTTTACTTTATTATTGTCAGTTTTTTATTTGTCTAGTGTTTTTCTGCATAGGAAATCCAGGATGGGCAAATCTGTAGAGACGATAATCGGGTGAATGGTCCCTTGAGGGTCTGGCAGGGGAGATGGGGGGAAACAGGGAGCTCATCACAATGTGGACAAGAAAGAAACGTTCTAAAACCGATTATAGGGATGATGGGACAGCTTTTCTTAAGATGACTGACTATGGAGTTGTATGATTTGTGAATTATAATATGCCAGTGAAAGTGCTCAAACAAAAAGAAAAGAAAGAATAATGCCTGGAGTCCAAAAGGCTTGTCTTCAAACAAGCAGTCATCTACGTGAGGCGTCCACTAAGTCCACATGCACGTAGCACGCCAGGCTGTGTGATCCGAGGACAGACCATCGTAAAATCGGAATCTGAAGGAGGGAAGGGTATCGGAGCGTAGCTTGTGAACATCCGGTTTGCAGAAGGCTGTGGATGGCAGTGGAAGCCCAAACTCCATCTGCAGGGTCCACGGACGATGTCTCTGACAGGCATTGGGGGTGGGGGGGAGACCCTGTCATCAGCCGGGGAGAATTGGGACGTCAACGATGGCAGAAGTTACAATGTAGTATCTTATCCTTGGAGCCCCATTTTGACCCGTTGTTTTAAAAAAGTGAACACAACCCTGCTCGCTGACAGTGAGGAGGACTTGAAGCCCTTGCTGATGAAGAACAAGGGCAGCAGCCTCCAGGGTGGATGACACCTCCGTGTTAGTCCAGGTAGACTAGAGAAACAAATTCACAGACACTCCTGTGCATAGGAAAGAAATGTATGTACAAGAGCATTTGAATATTGAGAAAACCATCCAGCCCAATCCAGATCAAGTCCAACAGTCCAATATTAGCCCAGATGTCTAATCCCAATCTACAAAATCCTCTTCAGACTCACACAACACATGCAATCACTCAGAATGCAGGCGGATCACAGGCCAGTAGGTGGGAAGCCTTGTGGATCTAGTGGCATTGCAAGCATGTCAGCGCCGGCAGGGGTCTCCACATGGTTCCTCCAGCTCCCAGGGCTCTGGCTGCATTGGGTAGCTTCATGTGGCTTTTGGTGGGAAATGTCTCCGCAGTGAGTGAGCTTGTGTCCCGCCCCCAGCGAGCTCTTTGTCGCCTTAGCCCCTCCAAATGAGGTCATCAAGCTGTGGCCTGATTGACAGGTAAACCACCCCTTCACTCCTAAGTCTCAAATTGACAAGCGATTATGTAACTGCCACAAACTCAATGTAAAGAAAACCAAATATCCTCCCAACTGGACCCATAGGGAGCATCATGAGACAATGAAGAAAAGATTCAAGTCGTCGAGGATTTTGTCTTGCTTGGATCCACAATTAATTCTCCTGGCAGCAGCTGTCGAGTGATCAAAAGCCATGTCCACCTGAAAACACGCTAAATTTTTATATTTTAAGTGAACAAATTAAAAATATTTGGTGCATATAAAAAAAAGCGGAGGGGAAACGCACATGGCTGAATCCCTCCGACCGTGGACCAGTGCATGAGTGACCTTGCGGGCATGCAGAGGGCATTGGAAAGTGGATTGTTGCAGATGCCGTTAGGTTCACATTTGGCCTTATCATTTGATCTCCCTTTTGACCCATTTTAAGTTTGTTCTAGCAGGGAACAACAAGTGATCGGTGTAGGTGGCCTGGTAGGGCTTGATCAAGGGCAATGTAACCGAGAGGAATTACTGAAACCCGAATGAAGGTTGAACATGATAGTGGGACAAGAGGAAAGTAAAAGGAAATAGAGGAAAGAACTGGGAGGCAAAGGGCATTTATAGAGGTCTAAATACAGGCTGACATATAGATCTATGTACATATATTTATAGGTTTAGTATTAAGGTAGCAGATGGACATTGGGCCTCGACTCAAGTACTCCCTCAGTGCAAGAACATTTTGTTCTAATAAACTGGCATTCCATGATGCTCACCTTCCCAAAAGAATCGCTGAAGACAAAGTGGGTGCATAACCAAATGTGTTGAAGAAAGCTGATGGTGCCCGGCTATCAATAGATATAGTACTTGAGGTCTTAAAGGCTTAAAGATAAACAAGCATCCATCTAGCTGAGAAGCAACAAAGCCCACATGGAAGAAGCACACCAGCCTGTGTGATCATGAGGTGTACATAGGATCAGGTATCAGGTATCAAAGAACAACAACAAAAACAATCATATCATTGTCAATGAGGGAGAGTGCGGAGTGGAGACCCAAAGCCCATCTGTAGGCAATTGGACACCCCCTTACAGAAGGGAAGGAGACGAGCCAGTCAGGGTGCAGTGTAGCACCATTGAAACATATAACTTTCCTCTAGTTCTTTAATGCTTCCTCCCCACCCACTATCGTGACCCCAATTCTACCTTGACCAGAGCACGTTCACGGGTATGGATAAGATCTGGAAACACAGGGAATCCAGGACAGATAAACCCCTCAGGACCAATATTGAGAGTAGTGATGCCAGGAGGGAAAGAAGAAGGTGGGGGGAGAAGAGGGGAATGGATTACAAGGACCAACATATAACCCTCTCCTAGGGCAGCGGTTCTCAACCTGTGG
>NW_022111359.1:3754718-3763711 GCF_000313985.2 Echinops telfairi | reverse complement strand
GGGGAATGGGGAGCTATATAGTGAGTACAAGGTGGAAGAAAATGTTCTAAAGTAGATTTTGGTGATGATTGTACAGCCTTTCTTGACATGATTAAACTACTAAATTGTATTGTATGTGAATTATGTGTCAATAAAACTGTTTAAAAAAACAAAAACGCAAGCCTTGTATTTTGCTGGCAGGGCGCCTGCCCCTCTCCTCTGCGCCCAGGCCCAGCTTCCTCCTGCAGAGCCATCCCTGACCACTGGGAGGCAGCAGTGTCTGCGGCCTGGGAGCCAGGCCTGGAGTGGGGACTGGGCATTCGCCCACGAAATAATGGGGGCGTGGGGCTCCAGCTCCGCCTCCAGGGCGCCACGCAGCGCCCAGACAATTTCGGGGCTTCTGTGAGTCCCATCTCTCTCTTCCTTAAGGGTCCCCTCCACAGTCGCCTTGTAGAGCCTGGCTCTGCTGGCATCGAGTTCGCCGCCCCCGGGGGAGCTTGGCACAGTCTTGGGGCACAGGACGCCCATTGTGCAGGAGAGAGAAAAATGGCTCTGTTCCCTGCCAGCCCCCCTCCCCACAGGGCCAATTAGAAAGGCCCTGCCCTGCCCCGCAGCCCTGGGTTTGCACAGGCTCTTCCACGCAGGTCAGGGAGAGGGGTGCAGTGGCCTTTGGCCTTACATTTAAAGGACGATGACAAATCCATCAAGACACATAATCGTTGCTCCCGTGATTAGGAGACAGAGAGTGTCCTGGGGGCCAGTGGGAGCCCCTAAACCAGTGGTTCTCAACCTTCCTAATGCCGCGATCCTTTAATACAGTTCATGTTGTGGTGACCCACCCCACCATAAAATTATTTTCGTTGCTACTTCATCACTGTCATTTTGCGACTTATGAATCCGGAGACCCCTGTGAAAGGGGTCGTTTGACACCCCCCCCCAAAAGGGTCGCGACCCACAGGTTGAGAACCACTGCCCTAAGCCAAGGGTTCTCACTCAAGATGACTAAAGTGTGGAGACATTATGAATGTCACAGTGGGAAGGTGGGATACTGCTGGCCTCGAGGGGGAGTGGTCCTCATTGTGCAAGACCCGTGGGGCACCACCCCAGGGGAGGCCGAGCCGGGTCAGCTGTGCCAGGGGAGGGAGCCTGGGCTAGTTATTTGGGAAAAATGGAATTCTATCCTTTATACCCGGCTGCCTCAGACAGTGTCGACCAGGGGGACCCCCAACTCTGAGGGACTCCCTCCTTCTCACTCAGGACATGGATTCTGACTCGGGGCACATTCCAGGACAGGAGGTCAGATGGTCATTAAGTCGGGGTGGGGGAGAACCAGTGACAGGGGACCCTGGGTCATGTCTCAGTTGTCAGTGGAGATGGTGTCCGGACCAGTCCAGGGGTGGATACATCCCAGGGGTGCCCCTCAACACCGACACTGCATAGGATGCTCCCTCCCACCCGCATCCCCGCCCCTAGCCCCCCAGGAGCAGGGCCTGAGCCTCTAGCCAGCAGTGCTGAGGGGCAGGGAGCCCGGACTAGGCTGTCTCTCTGGTCTGCTGAGCTGCCGCATCGTACAGCCTGCAACCATTCATGTGTAACAGGAACGAAAACCACAAGAGGCACACGCCAGCTCCCTGCCATCCAGTCAATGTGGACTCGGAGCAGGCCTATAGGATGGAGTAGAACTGCCTTTGTGGGTTCCTGGGATCGCGGCTGTTTTTACAGAAGTAGAAAGCCGAGTCTTCCCGGTGGTTTTGAACGCCTGACCTCGCAGCTGGGAGCCCAACCCGTCTGCAAACCCCTGGCTCGTTCCGCAGACTCGCCTGGCGGACTGCAGGGGAGACGCTGCCCCGTGTGGACGCACCTGAAACTGCATGATGGCGTCTGTGGGCAGGTGTGGGGGTCGGGCGGGCAGAGGGAAGGGGGTCACAGAGGGACAGGCACCATCGTCCAAGGCCTGTTTTGTCGGAGGGGTGGGGAAGTTGTCCTACCCAATCCTACCTCCTGCAACCCATGTGTCCCAGCTGAGGGAGATGCTGCCGTCATCTTACGTTAATGAAATCCATGGTAACTAGGCAGACATTTTCCTGACCCTCACGGAGCTGTTCAGCTTCAGCACCATGGTTACTTGGGGCCGAGTCCTCTCCGGGGGGGTTGAGGGTGGGGGGTGGGAGGCTGTCCTGTGCACTGCAGTGTTGGCCAGCATCCCCAAGTATCTGATGTCAGCACCCCCTCCTCCAGTCGTGACACCTTCAGAGGTCACCAGCCATCACCCAGTGTCCCCTGGGGGCAGGGTCATCCCTACCTGAGCATCCCTCTTCTAGAATGTTCCAGACTCACACTCTCCAATGGAACTCGCTGTGATGATAGCAAAACGTCACTTTGCAAACTAAGGCCCGCCTGACCGAAGCCAGGGTATTTTCTTTCCTTTTAAATCATTTTACTGGGGGCTCTTACAGCTCTTATCGCCATCCATCCATGCAGCCATTATGACAAGCACATTTGTACATATGTTGCCATCATCATTTTCAAAACATTTTCTTTCTACTTGAGCCCGAGATCAGCTCCTCATTTCTCCCTCCCTCATGAACCCTTGATAATTTATAAATTTTCCCCCCATGTCTTACACGGACTGCTGTCTCCCTTCACCCACTTTTCTGTCCTCCACCCCCCTAGGAAGGGGTCATATGTAGATCATTGTAATCAGTTCTCCCTTTCTCCCCCCACCTTCCCCTTCCCCTCCTGGCATCTCTGTTCTCAGTATTGGTCCTGAGGGGTTTATCCGTCCTGGATTCCCTGTGCTGCCAGCTCTGATCTGTAGCAGCGTGCATGCCCTGGTCTAGTCAGATTTGTAAGGTAGAGTGGAGGTCGTGACAGTGGGGGAAGGAAGCATTAAAGAGCTAGAGCAGCGGTTCTCAACCTGTGGGTCACAACCCCTTTGGGGGGTCAAACGACTCTTTCACAGGAGTCACCCAATTCAAGCCTGTGGCAAAATGACAGTTACAAAGTAGCAACGAAAATAATTGTATGGTTGCAGGGGAGGGTCACCACAGCATGAGGAACTGTATGTACTAAAGGGCCGCAGCATTAGGAAGGTTGAGAACCACCGAACTAGAACCAAGTTGTGTTTCATCGGTGCTACACTGGCCCCTGACTGGCTCGTCTCCTCCGTGTGACCCTTCTGTCAGGGGATGCCCAATTGTCTACAGGTGGGCTTTGGGTCTCCACCCTGTGCCAAGCCAGGGTCTTTTCAATGATTTCATAGGCCTGTGAAAGTTGGGCATCGAACTCGGAATCGCAGAATAAAAGCATTTGAATTCTCATGCTGGCGAAGAACACTGACAGTACCACGGGACTGTCCAAAGAGCAAACCCGTCAAACGTGGACGAAGTAAGGCCCGAGAAGAAGTACACGGCCAGAGAGCTCCTTAGAGGCAAGGACGGCAAGACTTCTTCTCGCGAGACTTCTTCTCGCGTACTTTGGACTTGTTGGCAGGAGAGACCAGTCCCTGGAGAAGGACAGCAGGCTGGGTATGGTAGAGGGGCAGCGGACAAGAGGAAGGCCCTGGATGAGACGGATGGACACTGGCTACGGTGACCGGGCTCAGGCACAGGGACAACTATGCGGTGGCCCCGTGTTTCCTTCTGCTGTGCACGGGGTCGCTGTGTGTCCAAGCAGACTTCAAGGGACCTCAGAGCAGCAGTGAGAACTACAGAGAACACAAGGAGCCCTGGTGGAGTCCCACTTCCGCATTGGGCTGCGAGCTACAAGATCAGCAGTTTGAAACTACCAGCCGCTCCGAGGGAGAAAAAAGAGGCTTTCTACTCCCGTCCAGTTAAAGTCTTGCAAACCCACAGAGGTAGTTCTGTTAGGTAGTAGAAAAGGGACCAGGGTGTCTAAGGGGCATGCGCCAATTGAGGGTCCCAAGCCAGGTGGGCGGTACACCTGAGTGGGCCTAAACTAGGCCAGGTGGGCTTAATTCAGCCAATGGGGTCAACCAGTACCTTCGACCATGCCTCCAAGTGGAAGGACCTAAATACTGGGACCTCAAGACCGCAGGCCCCTTCTCCGCCTTCCTCTTGGCAGAGCGACAGCCACAGTGTCTCACTCTCACTCTCTCTGTCCTGAGGCCACCACCTGTGGGGGGCAGTCCCCGAGCGGTCCAAGTTCAGTGACTGTAAAACCTGAAAACTCTTCCGTCCTTTTATAAACACCCACTTGGATCACAAACCGGGCTTCGACGTGAATTAGTTCTTTATCGTGTGAAGCCAAGAACCAAGGTATTTCCCACTCAGGAAACCTAACAGCTCTACCTTGTTCTGAAGGGTGCTCTGAGTTAGAACGAACTCCAGAGCAGAGAGTGTGAGTAATAGAAACAGAACCCCTAGTACATGTATAGAACTAGAAACAAATTCATAGACACTCATGTGTGTGTAAGGAACTTTGTATCAAGGAGCAATTGTATATGAAGAAAACATCCCATCTCCATCCAGATCAAGTCCATAAGTCCAATATTACCCCACATGTCCATAAATTCCTCTTTAGACTCACGCAGCCATGCAATGATGTGGAAGCTCACAGGCCAGTGGGTGGAAAGTCTTGTGGATCCAGTGGTGGTGGAAGCATTTCAGCACTGGCGTGGGTCTCCACGTGGCTCCTCCAGCTCCAGGGCTCTGCCTCTATCCACATACAGTAGCTCCATGGCTTGGCAACAAGAATGTCTCACAGGGAAAGAGTGTGTCTGACCTCCAGCAAGCTATTGATCTCCACATGAGGTCATCAAGCTGCGACCTGATTGACCGGCTAAAAACTCCACCCCTTCCCTCTTCAGAGTCTCACCCTGACACCAGATCAGGTAACTTCCAATTGTTTGTGCCCTGTTTTGAGAGTGGCAACACTCAGGGACTTGCTGGTTGGCATGGCTGGTTGGTTTGGCTGAGGGCAGTGTCCTGTTGTGGGGGTGGGGGTGGTCGGGTCACTTCCCTGGCCGTGTAATCTGAAGCTGCTCTGGTCCCTCTTGTTCTGAGCGCCAGGCCTGTTGGAGCTTGCAGGAGCCTCGCCCCGTTCCAGGGCTGGCAGGTCCACACTGGGGGGCATTGGAGGCGCTCCCCTGGACGGGGGTCCTACCATGTCTCCCATCCCCGACAATCATTCTTGAACAATCTCATCTGTGGTTTCCCCTGGGTCCGTTTCTCCCTGCCTGCTGCTGCTGCAGGGCTTCACTGTCGCAGGCTGGAGTCTCACAGACTTTGGACATGCTGCCAGGAGAGACCAGTCCCCGGAGGAGGACCCGGTGCTCGGTCAAGTGGAGGGGCCGCGGCAAAGAGGAAGGGCTTCGGCGAGATGGACTGGGGCGGTGACTGTAGCCGTGGGCTCAGACATAAGCGCAATTGCTAGGCTGGCACCGAACTGTGCATTAAGTTGTGCATGCGGTCGGTCACTATGGGTCGGGCCGACTCCATGGCACCTAACCACCACCACCACCACCACCATGTGAGTCAGCCCAACACATGGCTGCCGATCGCCAGGCCTTTCTCCTGCAAGCCTGCTGAGGGGTTTGAACCACCAGCCAAGCACTAACCAACCATGGCAGGGGGGGTAGGCAGGGCTAGGACTGAGTGACCCTCAGTCGTGATGATTTTGTGAGGGGGAGAACTTGGGGTCCCCAGGCACCAGGGAGGCGGGATGGGAGTACAGAAGCCACACTTCCCACCCCCTGCCCCTCTCATGTACCCACAAAAAGAGCAGAGCAGAGCAGAGGCCAGAAAGGGGCAGCCATGTGCCCCAGGCCACACAGCACACCAGCTGCAACCTTAGGGGCTGTCCCAGGCCTCTGGGTGCCTCAGGGGAGGCAATGGGAGGCGCCTCTCGCAGGCAGGCAAGGTGGACAGGCCTGCTGCCCCCCTCTCGCCCCCCCCATCCCCCACAGTCCCCAGGAATCCCCAGGTGTCCCCAGAGAGAAGCTGGCTCAGGCAACCTGTACTAATCCCGGCTTCTGATTACCAGGGCCCCCCGGGAGAAACGCAGCCAGCCGCCTTTTAAAGCTTCTTAAACACACGCAGCTCCTGTCTCAAGAGAAACCGCCGAAAGCTCTGGGGAGAGCGGAACCCACAAAAACAAAACCTCACGTCCTCTCCAAGCAAGGCCCTGGGGGAGTGGGGGGCTGGAACCCGGATGCTTGGGCCCCAGGCCCTGGGTGAACAGGGAGCCCTGGCGGTCACGCGCCTGGCAGCTCACCCGGAGGCTGGGTGGGGTGTTGTTTCTGTTTTTCAGGCTGGTGGTTTGAATCCACTGGTGGTTGTGCAGAAGCAACACCTGGCAGTCTGCTTCCACAAACAAAGCAGAGTCAGAACCCCTGGGGGCAGCTCTACTCTGTCCTCCCAACCAGAACAGCAGAAGAGGAATAAATACACAAGCAACGGACGGAGGGGTGGGGCCATTCTCTGCCCCTGGGTTGCTGCTGGCACATCTTTTCTGGGTTTCACGCATCTCAGGCAGGAGTGTAATAAACGCAATGGAGGCGGACAGATCTAACCTCCTGGATCCAGCCGTGCCTGCAGCTCCTTTGCTACCTGAATTTTCAGTTTCATGGAGTTTGAGTTGGGATTTTTTTTTGGGGGGGGGGGGGGGGGCGGGAGTAGTCACTTGTGGCCTAACAGTCCTATACGACTTGGTAGGATGATGTGACTTCTCTCAAGCCGGTAGCCCTACTTACTGTTGCCGTTGTGAACTGCCATTGAATTCATTCCCATTCATGGCGACCTTGTGCATGACCTTGTGCACACCGGAAAGAAACACCGCCCCGTCTCCGCCCTCCTCACAACGGCTCCTATGCCCGATCCCAGGGCTACAGCCACGGTGCCCACCCATCTCCTGGAGGGACCTTCCTCTGGACCAAGCAGGATGTCCTTCCCCAGGGACTGGTCTCTCCTGCCAACATGTCCAAAGCAGGGAAGGTGACGGCTCCCCACCTTTGCCTCCAAGGCGCACGCTGGCTGTAGCTCTACCAAAACCAATGTGTCGCTTCTTTGGGCAGCCCCTGGTATTGGCAATGTTCCTCGCCGGCACCGCAGTTCGCATGCATCCATGCTTTTTCGGGCTTTCTTTCCAGTGTCTGTCACATGTACAGCGTGAGGGGAGCCAGCCCCTAACCAATCATCACGGGTGTGGGAGGCACAATTGTACCGCGATAATGTAGAAAGATTACAGTAAAGGCATAGAGAATAAGAGAGAGAGGAGAGAGAGTGAAATAAAGGAGTTAGACACATTTCATGGTAGCATGCTCATCTCAGCCTCTCTTGATGGTCCACGTGGAGGTGCGAGAGGAGGGGAGAGGAGGAGAGCGAGCAGGGAAGGAGGGAGAGAGAAGGAGGACCGGAGGAGCACATCTTTATTGTTTGGGGGCTTTTATAGGTAGTCATTAGCCATGCATTTTCAGCAGTTCCATACATCACCAGGTGGGTGGGAATCACAGTAAAGCCCCTGAGCTCACAGGTGAGGAAACCTAATACCTTCGTGGGGGGGGGGGAGGCATGAGGGGGGATGGGTGCCTCAGCGGGAGGAGATAATCCAAGACCGTCTGCTCCTACAGGGAAGCAGAATCAACCTTGTGCTCACGTTAAGGCAGCACAGCTGCTCGGGGAGAATCGGTGGGAATGATATTGGTCAGTGTCCCATAGTATATAGGAGGCAACTGGAAACACCCTGGCTTGGGTCAGGCACATCTGCTTCTCAACAGGTTAAAGCGGCCTTGTGTGCAGATTTACCCGGGTGCAAGGTGCCCTTTGCTCTCTGACCGCGATGATTTCCATGAGCATGGATTGGCAGTGTTCCGTTGCTATTCATTAGGGTTTTGGGGAGCTAATTCCTTAGAAGTGGACAGCTTATTCTTTCTTCATTACTGGTATTTCAAATCCCAGCAGGTCACCCCAAGGTGAACAGGCTTCAGCAGAGCTTCCAGACTAAGAACAGACTAAGAAGAAGGGATCCACTGCCTTGCCATATAGTATCAGTTCAATGCGAGTTTATTCCCCAGCCTTTTCCAATCTCTAACCAACCCGAGGGAGCCCGGAGCTGCTAACTCCAGCAAGCCGGTAACCACTCGGTCGACAGTTTAAATCCAACAGCCACTCCCAGGGAGAAAGATGAGGTTTTCTGCTCCTCTACAGAGTTACAGTCCCAGAAACCCTTGAGAGGCGATTTTACTGTCACAAAGGGTCGCTGTGAATCAGATTGGACCTGGCGGCAGGGGGTTGGTTAAACCTTCTAGGGCCCAGGTACACAGGACTCGATTCTGCCGCCCAGCAACACTGTTGGACAGGACGGAGCTACACTCTGGGTAGCTTTATGGGGGTAGAAAGCCTCGTCGATAGGAGGCATTAGATAAAGAAATGAAGATCAAAGAAGACAAACTAGCCACTCATTTATATAAGGAGCCCGGGTGGTTTAGTGGTCAAGCATCAGGCTGCTAACTGCAACGTCAACAGTTCAAACCCACCAGCTGCACCGCAGGCAGGAGAAAAACAGGACTTCCTGTGCAAGTTACAGTCTCAGTAACTCAAAGGGGCAGGTCTACCTGTCCTAGAGGGTGGCTATGAGTCAGCATGGACCAATGGCCATGAGCGTTGTTGTTCAGGAGCCTTGGTGGGCACGTGGGGTAGGTGTGTTGGGCTGTTAGCTGCACAGTTGGGGGTTCCAAGCCACCAGCTGACCTGCTGAAGCAAGGTGAGGCTGTCTGCTCCCACAATGACGGTCCTGGGAGCCCCACCTAGGGCCGCTCTGACTCAAACTCGACGTCAAGACCGCAGGTTAGTATCGATTGAGCAAGTGCCTCATTGGAAAAATCATGTGGCCTCTGGCTGGCCTATCTGAGGGTTCAAGGATGTCCCGTGTTGGCCCGGAATCAGAGTAGGGCTACTCAGCCGCCCACCCCCACCCCACCCTGCCAACCATGTGCTGAGTGCTTCCCGGATCCTAAAGTCTTCGTTTCTAACTACAGTGAACCCTCGCCACTTCGC
>NW_022111359.1:3751411-3753703 GCF_000313985.2 Echinops telfairi | reverse complement strand
GCCCGGGGAGATAGGTTCTTAAAAAGACTAACACCAGTGTTTCCCAAAGCACCCACCCCCTGGGGAGGGGTGGGGGGTGAGGCACTGGATTGGTCCAGGGGGGCTGCAAAAACAGATACTAAAACCAAACCAAACTCAACGGCCATGGAGTCACTACCAGTGACCCTACAGGACAAGGGGGAACTGCCCCTGTGGATTTCTGAGACAGGAACTCCTCAGGGGAGTAGAAATCTCTTTCTCCCACAGAGCGATGGGTGGTTTCCAACTTCTGACCTGGCAGTTAGAAGCCCAACTAACCACGCCGCCGCCATCAGAGATCCTTGCAAAAGCAGATACCTACACTTTATCCTAGATGGGGAGCTGCAGTGCAGAAGTGTTTCATTGCTGGGCAGAGGGCCGCGGGGGACACTGAGTCTCTTCCCCCTCCCCACCTCCAATGAGAAAGGGCAGGTCAACCAAATACGTTTTGGGAGCTACGGCCTCATCAAACCCACTGCCAGTCTCATCTTTCTTCCCCAGGGGGACTACTGGGTTTGAACCGCAGACCTTGAGGTCAACAGTCCAGAGCTCACTGGACAGTACCACCCAGGGCTCACCCAACCAGTGAAACCCACAAGGCCAGTTCTCCCCTGTCCCGTCCGATCGCTATGAGTCGGAAACCGCTGAGCAGCCCAGGACAGCATCCTCATGAAAGTAGACCACCAGGTCCTCGAATCTGTCTTGGAAGAAGTAGGGCCAGCGGCTCCTTCGAGGCCAGGGCGGTGAGACTTCATCCTACGTACTTTGTCAGGAGAGACCAGTCCCCGGAGAAGGACACCGTGTTTGGTACAGTGGAGGAGCGGCGAAATAAGAGGAGGGCCCTCAGGGACATGGATGGACACAGTGGCTGCAGAAGTCGGCTCAAACATTGGCACAGTGGTGAGCATGGTGCAGGACTATACGATGCTCCATTCTGTTGCACATCAGGTGGCAAAGGGTCGGAACCAACTCGATAGCACTGGAACAACACCACCACCGGGGTCCCAGTCATGAGCGGTACTCTGAGCGCCTCATTCAGGGCCCTCTGAGCGGATCCTACATGCGTTTCCAACTGCCGAGAGTGGTAGACGTACCCTGAAGTCAGTCCCATTGCTGCTTGTGTGGCCGTGCCAGCAACTGAGATGAACTGATCTGCCGCCAACCATGATTCTGTGACTCTTTTCCTTTTGTGGTAGTTACATCATCTGGTGTCAATTTGAGGACTCAGCGTGAAGGGGTGGAGTCTAGTCTGTCAGTCAGGTTGCAGCTTGATGTCCTCATTTGGAGGCATCAAGGAGATAAATAGCTCGCTGTAGGCGGGACACATGCTCACTCCCTGCGAGGCATCCCTGTGGAGACACATGGAGAGGCTGATGGAGCCAGACCTCTGGAGCCTGGGAAGCCAGGTCGAGACCCCTGTCAGCGCCACTGCTTATAACACCACTGGATCCACAAGACTCCCCACCCACTGGCCTCTGATCTTCCTGCGTTCGGCGTCACTGCGTGTGTTGCGTGAGTCTGAAGAGGATTTTATAGATTAGTATCAGACATATGGGCTAATTTCAGACTTACGGACTTGATCTGGACTGGGCTGGGATGGTTTCTCAATATTCAATTGACCTTGTATGTAAACCTTTTTCTTATATACATATGAGTATCTATGAATTTGTTTTTCTAGTTTACCCTCACTAACACACCTTTATTCTCCCTGTCCTGTTTAAGTGGCCCATTTTCTGTGACGTCTGTGACACCCTAAGGCAGTGGTTCTCAACCTTCCTAACTGTTATGAATCGGGTGACCCCTGTGAAAGGGTTGTTTGACCCCCAGAGGGGTTGAGACCCACAGGTTGAGAATTGCTGCCCTTCGGCCTCCTGCTGAAGGCCACCATGGTCCAGATGATGTCTCTTTGTCTTGACTGTGTTCTGTTTAAGACACTAAATTTAAAAAAAAACAAAACCCACTGCCATCATGTTGCCCACTCATAGCAACCCTATAGGACAGGGAAGAATTGCCCCTGTAGTTTCTGAGACCGTAACTGTTAGCAGTAGCAGAAAGTCCCGTCTTTCTTCCTCAAAGCAGCTGGTGGTTTTGAACTACTGACCTTATGGTTAGCAGCCCAACATGTAACCACCATACCACCAGGGCTCCTTGAGGCCCTTCATAAATTATACTGTACGTGAATTGAGTGCTCTTTTCTCCACTAGGGAAATACGCACACATACACACGTATGTAAGGGGGCTTCAAAAAGTCTGTGGAAATTTTCATTATCTTTC
>NW_022111359.1:3743510-3750697 GCF_000313985.2 Echinops telfairi | reverse complement strand
TCCAGGTGGCTGGCTTGGAGTGAGCAAGGGGGAGAGAGGAGGAGGGGAGGGCAGGGAGGGGATGGGGCAGGGCTGGCAGGGCCCCATGGGCCTTTTGGAGGCCATAGGCTTTGTCCCCTGGAGAGCTGTGGACAGGCCTTAAGTGAAGCCTGTAATGACCATCAGCTCTGCAAAGGCAGGGATTTCGGTCCCCCATGGCCAGTGCTAGAAAGGTCCACTTCCAGTGCTGACCGGCACTCAGGGGACACTCATAAACGCTTACTGGGGAGCTGAACGGCTCAAGGCACAACCTCCAGCGCCCCGGGTCACCCGGTGGCCAGGCGATGACCCACCAGGGGCGCAACCCAGAGCTGGACAGCTGAGGCCCTGGCTGGCCTGAGGCCCCCTCTCCCGCGCCGGCGGCGGGCGGGCAGGCGGCCACCTGTTTCCTCCCTTGCTCTGATTAATGACCGCGTAGCCCCATCCATCACGCCGGGCTGGCAAGGCTCTGCCCTGCAGGCCCGCGGGGGCCCGCGCTCGCTCGTTTGCAACCAGGCAGGCGACAGTCCCAGACGCTGGATTCAGCAGACAGTTCCCCTGCCGCTCCTTTGGCTCCGGGCGCAGAGTCCTCCCGCCCCTCCCCCGCCGGCCCAGGGAGGGAGGAAAAGCCCGCCCTGTGGACACGTGGCAGGAGGAGGTGACCGCCACCCAGGCAGTGAAATTTCCTGAAATCCCAGGAGCCCAAACCAAACCAGACTGCGGCGGCGCCAGGCCACTCTGCTCAGTGACCCGGGCCTTGTCACTGTCGGAGCGTGCTGGGCTCTGAGGGCCGTCTCCCCCCACCACCATCACCTCCCTCCTTCCTCCTTCGGTGAACGAATACACAGTAAACCGTACCCCGGTTCTTCAAGTAAAGGCAGGGCCGCCTGATCCCCAGCCGGCTCCTCATCTAGCTTATCAAGCTGCTGTTGTGAATTCTGTCTTCCTCTCAGCAGGAAGCTTCTCCAGGCAGCCTCTTCTCAGCAGTCCCGGGGGCGGTGGTGTGTGGACCAGAAGGCCAGTGACCTCCTTTGTCCAGGAGAGAGAAGCTGCTGGCTGCTTCCATAAAGATGGAAGCCCAGAAAACCCTATGGGGACAGTAGTTCTCCCCTATACTCTAGGATCCCCAGAGTCAAGGCCAGCCGGTTAACAACCACAGGAATGGAGATGACTGATTGGAGAGGACTACTGGGGAGTAAGTTCTGGGCTGAGGCTTTTCCATGGCTGATTTTATTTTTGAAGGGGAGGGGGGAAGTCGATTGCCAGAACTTTCTTTCGTGGTTCTTCTGGGTGGAGATTCAAGCCACCAGGCCTTTCAGTGAGGAGCCACCTGCGTTAACCATGTCCCCTAATCCCCTAATTGATCCCCCAAATCACACTAAGTTATCCCCCACCTGAGTTTCAGCTTTCTCTCCCCGACACGCCACCTCTGGTTCTTTCAACTCTTCACATCTTCTTCCTCTTCCTCTGAGCCCGGCCCAGGCCTGTTTGTCCGCCGTCTGGACCGTGGCAGCACCCCCCTGGTCCCCTGGCCTCACCTTGCTTCAGCCGGCAGGCCAGCAGGAACCTTCTGCACCAAGCCTGTCTGGTCGAGTCTCTCGGCTGCTCCGACCCAGTAGTCCTCGCCAAAGGCCATTCTGCCCCTCTCAGAGAGACTTGCCAAGGAGTTGCCAATCCTTGGATCCACCACGAACACCCAGGGAAGCAGCGGTCAAGAAAGCAATGATCTGCTGCCTTGGGTAAATCTGCTGCCCGAGGTCCTTTCAGAGTATGAAAAAGCAAAGATGTCATACTGGAGGACTAAGGTGCCCTTGACCCCAGCCGTGGTATTGCCCATCACTTCCCGTATCCGTGGGAGTTCGCCAGTGCATAAGGCAGGCTGCTGCCTCTGAAGGTGGGTGCTGATGAAGATCGCTGAAAGGGCCACAGAATGCTCCCGAGGAGTGAGGATGGTGAGATTTGGGACATGTGGTCAGAAGGAACCAGTCCCTAGAAAAGGCCATCAAAAGAGGAAGACTTTTAGCAAGATGGGCCAACAGTTTAAAAAAAAAACAAAACCAACTCAGAATTCACTGGCCCTGGAGTCCATGCCGACTCACGGTGACCCTGTAGGGCAGGGCAGAACTGTCCCTGTGGGTTTCTGACACGGTCCCTCTTCTTCACGGGAGCAGGAAGCCTCGTCTTTTTCCCACAGAGCGGCTGGCGGTTTCCAACTGCTGGCTCTGTGGGATCGCTGCAGCCCAGTTCAGCACCCCCACACCACCAGAGCTCCTCGCTGTCAGCAACGGACTCAACACGTAGCAGTGGTTCTGATGATGGTGCGGAACCGGGCACCGCTCCATTTCGATCCCGTGTGTGCAGGGTGGCGCTGCACCAGAACTGATTCAGCGGTGGCACCTAACAACAGCGGCAGGGGATACTCAAGAGCCCTGATGGCACCGTGGCTAAGCACCCCACTCCCAACCAAAAGGCCAGCAGTTCAAGTCCACCAGAGGAACCTCAGAAGAAAGAGTGATTTACACCTGAAAAACCAATGTGGCCACCTGCTCTCGTGATTACAGCCTAGTAAACCCTGTGGGGCAGCTCTGCCCTGTCCTGTGGGGTCAGTGAGACGGAATTGACTGGATGACAGTGGGTTTGGCTTTTGCTTTTTGTCACTTTGTCAATATCTGGAAGTTCTTCATCTCTCCCCACGCTTCTCCTCCAACAAGTGGCATGACATTTGCATTGAGCCCTGGGCCCCCACAAATCCCTGCACTGGCCCAACCAGTATGGCGTGTGGATTTCTTCTTACTCCCACACTGGGGTAGTTACATCATTTTTGTGAGTCTACTTGAAGATATGAAAGTGGAGTCTAGTGTGGGGGGAGGTCAGATGTGCAGGCATTCCCCCCTGAGGGCAATCAGTTGCCAGACTGCTGTCTCATCCCTCCACAGGGGTGGGCCTGCTCCCTGCCTCTGGGGACAATGGACAGGCTCCTGTAGGAGGGGTTTGCACCCTACTGATAATGGTTCCTATGGAGACCCAGAGACCACCCCCTCATTGCTGTGTAACCTATAGTGCAGTCCCTCCCTGTGACATATGTCTCTACCTGTAATTAGTGGGCTGGCATGTCCCCAAAAGGTACATAGGCATGGGTCAGCAATATAGAGCTCTCTGACCTCTCTCTGACCCCCCTCTCTGCCCCCTCCTCTCCTATCCTCTCTCCCTTGCTCCCTTGCCCTCCTTCTCTTCCCCCTCTCTCCACGTGGACCACCAAGCTGGGCTGAGGTGAGCAATGCTACCATGTAATGTATCTAACTGCATTATTGTAATATCTCTCATGCTCTCAATGACTTTAATATAATACTTATACTGTATATCTCAACTGTACAATTGTGCTTACTGAACCCGTGAGTAGTAGTAGCGGGTGGGGGCTGGCCCCCTACCCCCCAAACATTTAATACTACAGTCTAGGCTGTCAATCAGGTCACACAGCCTGATGGTACCGCCTGGGGGGGGTGTGGCCTTCTCATGAGAAGGCTCCTGGGAACTTCCCCCGCCCCCCTCTCTCTGCCCTCACTGTCCTGTTGATGAGCCACATGGAGCCCTGTGAAGTGGCCACCACCATTGGACCCACACAACTCTGCACCCACCGGCCTGTGACCTTCCTGCGTTCTGCATCATTGCACGTGGCTGCATGAGTCTGAAGAGGGGAGTGATGGACTAGTCTTGGGCTTATGGACTTGAAGTGGACTTGGCTGGGATGGTTTCTTAATATACAATGACTTTTTGATATAAAGCTCTCCCTTACACATCTATGAGTGTCCCTGGATTTGTTTCTCTAGTCAACTCGGCCTAACGCACGCACCCAACAGGATTAGTGACGAACTTCGCAAAACTTGTTTGGAAGGGTGCTCTGACAGCTAGGTGGGTTACGAGCTGGGCTGGCTGCCTGCTGCAGACGTTCCTCCGGCTTCTCTTAGTGCCGACACGAGTGTAACAGCGCACCTGCACGAAAGCCAACCTTGCCTTGCCGCACCTGGGCCCTGGCTTCCTCAGATCCCGCCTTTAACATGTTGACAGTTTGCTCATGGGAAATGTCTTTTGACTTATTAAATAAGGATGGCCTCACCGTGATACTGAGCCTGCCATTGAGGATTTTATTTTTTGGCAAGAGGGTATCCACTTAAATTTTACCCCCTCGTCACATCCTATTCCCAAGCCTTTCAACTACGCAGGGAGGAGATTGGACCTGCTGCTCCATGCTGCAGATGGGAACGTTCAAGGCAGAAGCTCTGGTCCTGGGTGAGGCTGAGGGTGATGATGAGGAAGGGACCTTGTATCTAGTATTTCCTAGGTTGATGGGCTGCGCCATGTTGACGCGCTTCTACGTGCTCACTGAAAATGACCGTTTACGTTTACCTCCCACCATTTATGCGGACTTTTATTCATTGAACCAGGCACATAGACATCCACATTTATTTCTTCTAAACCGTCTAATCTCGAGATTCCCTGGGCGGCATCTGTACGGATACACATCCATTTGACGCGAATGTACATTGAGTATTAACCACAGTGAATCGGTTCCACTCCGGAAAGCATTACTTCAAAAAAGTTCTTAGTATAAATGATGGCAACAGATGTATAAATGTGCTTGATACAATGGATGTATGGATTGTCACAAGAGCTGTAAGAGCCCACAATAAAATGTTAAAAATAAATTCTTAGAAAGTAAACACCAAATGTGAAGACAAGCAAGGCAAAGGAGATTGTCCGACTGACCGGCCCTTAGGATACATCGAACTCAGTGTCTCAAACACTGTATACATTTTGTAGGAATAGAACCGTTGGATGATGCTACATGCTACAGAACTTAGACAGTTTCACATAGTTTCACTTATAAGTTAATCATGTATCCTCGTGTGGTTTCAAAATAGAGTTGTTGTGTAAAGAACATGTCCTTAAGAACATTTTTAAGAAAATATTTTATCCAGGTTTTATTCACCGTCAATTTTCAGCAAGTCCAGAGAGACAGATTGATAAGAAATGTCCGTCAACCTTGTGTTCAGATACCTGGCCCACTCAAGTGGTGTGAGCTCAACCAGAGGCTGGGGGTTCAGATCGATGCCGAGGCACTGAGGGAGAAAGGCCTGGCAATCTTCTTCCACAAGACCCCCCTCCCCCCTCCCCGTGGTGCCCAGTTCTGATCTGTGCCGTGCAAGGTCGCGGTGAGGTCGCTGTGCATACGGACTGCCTCCACGGCACAGGGTTTGGTTGCTGCTTAAGGGTTATTCGATCAACGGTGTCTTCCGGGTCTTCTGTTTGTGCGCAAACCAGAGGGACACTGTCAAAACTCCAATCAGGACCTGTTGTCACAAAGGAAGGAGAGCCTGGCGCAGGTCCTTTGGACCCAGGATCCCTCCCCTGTGATACTCCTACATCCAAGGACAGGCTGAGGCCAGGGCACATGGAAATCTCTTTGGAACGCTAGGCCCCCAGATGCTAAAAGGAGACAAGACCCTGCCCCGAGAGCCAATACAGCGACCTAGACGGCTTTCTCCTGGAGCTAGCACTTGGATTGTGGCCTTCTCCAGTCTCCTAAACTCAAGAGACCAAATCTCCGTGTGCTAAAGTCAAAAACAAAAAACCCAAGCAGGGCTCCCTCCCTCCCTTTCTCCCTGGAAACCCAGAGTCCTCCAGGGCACCAGCCTCCCTTGGAGGAAGACTCAAGCCCTCCCTGAGTCCACCTCACCTGCCTGCCTTCACCTCCCTTTAAGGCAGTGGTTCTCAGCCTTCCTCATGCCACGACCCTTTAATACAGTTCCTCGTGTTGTGGTGACTCCTCCCCCCAGCCATACAATTATTTTCGTTGCTACTTCATCACTGTCATTTTGCTCCTGTTATGAATCCGGTGACCCCTGTGAATGTGTCCCTCGACCGCCAAAGGGGTCACAACCCACAGGTTGAGATCTTCTGCCTTAAGGATTGGAGACAGTTTGTAGGGTCCTCGGCCCAGGGGGCAGAGTGGTTAATGGCTCTGTTGCTGGCTTCAAGATGGGCAGTTCAAAAGCATCACCTGCTCTGTACAGATTTCCTTCCCATCTTGGAAAGGCTATGAGGCAGCCCCGCTGGGTCCTAATTGAAACAAAGAAAACTCCAAACCACTGCCTTCGGATCGATCCCGACTTGCAGCGACCGTACAGGACCCTTGTGGGTTTCTGAGAGAAAGCCTCATCTTGAGTTTGAACTCTCCACCTGGCAGGTAGCAGCGCAACATGTAACTCACGGCGTCACCTGGACTCTGCTTGGTCCTAGAAGGTCATTCACTGTAAATCAGGGTTGACTCTAGAACGGCAGGTTGGTTGGTTTGTTTCTCAATATTTTTGTTCTGGGAAAACAAAGCAAAACTAGATTGCCTGCCCCACCACCAGCCATGATTTTTAAAAAAAGAAAAAGAAAAAAAATTACACTTTTTTAACGGCCAAGCATGAAAGCAAGCAGGGCCATCTCCTTGGGCCCTGTGCCCCTGTGCCAGGCACAACCTTGCCTCAGGGCCTTTGCACGAGCTGTTCTGGCCTGAGTACATGCCACTCCCAGGCCCCTATTTGCCAGCCCTCCCACTCCTGTCTTTCTCGAATGTCCCCTCCTCCTCCTGTGGCGTCCTCCAGGATGCGCTCCCTGACTCCCTGCTTAAAATGGATGAGCCTCTGGCCACCAGAGTTGTGGCTTCAGAATTAATTTCCAACTCATGTTGGTCCACAGGGCATTCCAACACCCACCTCACAGCCTGCAGTAGGGCATGGAAGGACAGGGCAGGGCCTTTCTGTGGGGCCTTTCTGTGGCTGACCCCAAGCAGCCAAAGAGAGATGGCCCCAGAGGGTTTTCCAGGAGAGCAGATCACCAGGCCTTTCTCCTGCGGAGCAGCTCGGTGCCAACCTCTCTTGGTGCTGTGTCCCCAGAACTCCTGATTCCACCCTAGGGCCTCCCTGTATGCCCCCCACCCGCAAGGCAGGTGGCACGCCGGGGAGTCCCGTTGCCTAGCCCACAGCCAGGCGGGGAAACTGAGGCTCTGGGCCCACAGCCCCTGTCCCAAGGTCACGCAGCATGTGGGTGGCACAAAGCCCAGGCGCGCCGCGACAGGGCCACCAGTGTTGCGGACCCGGCCACGCCAGCGCCTTCCTCCAGCC
>NW_022111359.1:3739145-3742080 GCF_000313985.2 Echinops telfairi | reverse complement strand
GGCTGTAAACACGGGCCCAGGAAGTGGGCCAAGAGGGGGGTGCTGCAGCTGCAGTGGCTGACGCCTCCTGGCGGCCTGGGAAGGAGCCCCCCACCCCCTTCCAGGACCTGACCCGCAGCCCCCACCCCACAGGGCTCCTCGCACCTCCCCCAACAACTCAAATTCACCACCTCCGATTCCTGCGACCGTATCAAAGATGAGTTTCAGCTACTGCAGGCCCAGTACCACAGGTGAGCTGGCGTGGGCGGTCTTTGCAAAGCTCCCCCTCCCTCCCCCCATGTACTTCAAACACACGCACTTACAAAACAAAAGCAAAAGACACTGGGTTTTTAGCGCATGCTGGTTTCCAGCTTGAGCGTTTGACCAAGAGTCAAGTGTGTATTCTTCCAAACGGGCCCGTTTCCCAGATTAGAGGACCAAGACACAGAAAACACGAGCCTTCTGGCTGCAGAGCCCTCCCCACCGACCTCTAATAGGTAAAAGACCCCCGGGCAAAATCCACTGACATCCAGTCAGTTCTGACTCAGTAATGACTACACTCTTAACCGGAACAGACAGCCTCCTCTTTCTGTCACAGACCAGACTGGGTTTGAACGGCCCACCTGGCAGGTAGCCATTCAGTGTCTAACCCACATCCCCAGGAGGCCTCCTTCAAAGACCTCAAACAAAGTCACTGCCAACAGCCTGTGCTGTTGCATAGCAACCCTATAGGTCAGGGTAGCAGTGCCCCTAATAGGCTGTAATTCTGTAGAGAAGTTCTATAGAAAGTCTGGTCTTTCTCCTGCAGAGAAGCTGGTGGTTTCGAACCGCTCACCTTGTGGTTAGCAGCCCAGTGCAAAACCGCTACACCACCGGGTCTCTGGAATTAACAGAGATGAGCCCTCCCACCCCCAAGAGTCCCCCTGGCCTCTCCCACCCCATCCCCAATTGATTTCTTTCCTATCTTACCTCTCTGCCCAGTTTCGGGGAGCAGGTTTCTGGCTTCCCACAGACTCTTAAAGGGGGCCCTGCTTACCAAATTGAATCTTCTGACATTTCTCAAGGACTTTGCCATGTGCCTGGTCTAAAAGGAAGGAACGGATAGTCACTGAGCAGGCACTGAGAGGCTAGGAGCTGTCAGGAGGGGTGGGGAGGGGGGTGCACAGCAAGAGAATAAGGAAGCTGAGGTTTAAACTCAGCCTCTCCAGGCCAAGGATTCAGGTTCCCAAACTCCTTTGCTATCAGGGCGAAAGGGGACACCTGACCAGAAATCCCAGGGGGCCCTGGGACCCTCTCTGGGCCTCAGCCCTCGACCCATAAAAGCGCTCTTGAGCTTTTTTTTTTTTCTCTTTTTCTGCCACATATAAAGGGGACGATTGATTGATATTTTAAAAAGCCTTTTGGGGTGCTCCTCATATCCTAAATACTGGACACACACTCTTATTGAGCCCTTCCTGTGCCCCTGTTACTGCACCCATTTTAGAGATGTGGAAACAGGTGCGGGGAATGACAGCTTGGTGGGTAGCCCCCGGGGCCCTGGCAGTGATGTGGAGGGGCTGGCAGCTTTATCCCTGGCCCACCTCACATGATCCATGTCAGAGACCAAGCTGGACCACCCCCTTTTTCAGCCTTGGGTGTCTGCCTGTAGTTTGGGGTCCATTCTGCCAGCTCAGGGGACCACCCAGGGTTGACCAGGCAGGACAGGTCCTTCCCTCAAAAAGGAAGGATCCAGAGAGATCTAGAGCTTGGGGTGAAATGACTTCTCTCTCTCTATGAATTTGTTTCAATGTTGCCAACTAATGCACCTTTAAAAGGATAGAAACTGGGGCAGGTGTGGGGACAAACCCCGGCTATGGAGCATGTCTGGGGTCTGGCCTGTCATGACCTGGGCGGTCTCAGGGGCTGACGATTAGAGCCAGCAGACCTTACTAGGTGCTTGTTGTACCCTGGGGTTTCCTGTCAGAAGTCCCTGAGCCCTGGTCATGATCCCCACCCATCGGAGGAGGGAAGTGAAGCCCCGCTATAGGGGAAGGTTGTCAGGGCCAGACGGCGTGACGGGGCTGCGCTGTGAAGCCAGTTCAACCCACTGCTCTCCCGAAATGGGGAGTCGGTGATGATGGACGTGGAGGGACAGCCAGTTGGGGGACCCTCCCCCAATCCTTAGGTCTTTGGCCTCACTACCCGTTTCCTCCTGCTCTGATACCCGCATTCAGGAGCCAGGGGGAGGTCAACCATCTCTCCCAGCTAAAGAAAGCCCATTGTGGGGAGGGATAGGTAGGCTTGTCTGGGGCCTTCTAACTGGCCCAGTGCCCCCCCTACTTTACACCCCAGGGCCTGCAGACTCCCAGCCTTGTCCCCTCCCTGCCCCAGTCCCGTCATCAGCCAGCCCAAGTGCTGTTGCTATTTATTCCTCTTCTGGCTTCCTGGCTGTGTGACCTTGAGCCAGTTACTCACCCTCTCTGAGTCCCTGACATCATCCGCCTAATACATCACCCGGAGTCAAACAGAGTGGAGATGCTACCACCAATCCCAGTCGAACAGCCGAGTAGAAGGTTCTAGAAACCCTGTCTAGTGGGCCGGCGCTGTTGGTTGTTCTGTTTTATTATCGGCACCTTTTCCACCACCGGGCCTGCAAAGGCTGGCTTCGCCCTCCACGTCATCGGGCTAGGGAACTGGCTGCTCACTGGGAAACTGCGTGCTGTTTGACACCTCTGGGCCTCACAGCCGGCTGAGTTGGTCCCTTGCCGGAGCCGGTGGGTGGGCCTTCCAGGGACAGGATGAGCTTGCTTTTGCCTGGGACTGGTTGGGTAGCCCCTCGCCAGGGCCTTGGAGCCTGTTTTCACCCATTCGCCTGTACAACGAATGGGGCGTCTAACTGGGACCCCCTCTTCCATCCCTTGCCCTGCCTCAGCCTGAAGCTGGAGTGTGACAAGCTGGCCAGCGAGAAGTCCGAGAT
>NW_022111359.1:3736601-3738688 GCF_000313985.2 Echinops telfairi | reverse complement strand
CCCTCCCCGCCCCCAGGGCCTGGCCGCCTGGCCACTTAACCCTTCCATGCCAAGGCTTTGTGGGGAAGACTCGCTGGGGCCAGAGGCTGACACCCACCCACCCCCAAGCCCTCCTTGTTCTGGGGTGACCTCTTGGCCTGATGTCTTTCGCAGTTGCAGGATCACTTAATGGGTTTCATTGGGTAATCAGGGTCTCCTGATTTGCCTAGCCTGTGGGCAGCAAGGCAGAGACCCCCTAGTCTCCTAGCTAGGGTTGGGGGTGGGGCAGAAGGGGAACCTGGGACTGGGGGCTGAAAATCAAGAGGGTGGTGTGGAGGTGGGACATTACCACAGGGGTGTTGAAAACTTAGGAGGAGCTGGCAGGGATGGTTTGGGAACAAACTTGGGGGTTTTTTGGGGGGCGCGGGTGTAGAGGAGGGACGGGGTCAGGGGCAGGGCATCTGAGAGGGACTGCTGGTCTCAGAGCCAGGTCCCAGCAGGCTTTGTTTATCCTCAATTATTTATACCCAGGGAGGCCACCTGCTGGAGTCTGGGGCCACCCTCAGACAGGGCATCCAGAGGAAAGATTAGAAGCCAAGGAATGTGTGGGGAGGGGCTGGGTCCCAGAATGAATGCAGGAACCAGGGGCGTCTAGTCCCTGAAATCCTGTTCTCATGTTTTGTCTCTGCCCATCCCCAAATGTCTGTCTCCCACCTTTGTTGGCCCCATTCCGGTCTCTGGCCTCCCCCCCTCCCACAGTACTATGAGATGTCCTATGGCTTGAACATCGAGATGCACAAGCAGGTAGGCCCCAGGTGCTCCTCCCCCTCCCCCCAGGCAGGTAGGATCCTGCCCTTTGGCAAAGCCCCAAGTCAGCCCTGTGATCCTGTTACCTCCGCACCCCTCCCCCTCCTCTGTTCTTGCTCCCTCACTGGGAGGACCTGCCACCTCCCCCCACCCCCCCCTGCCTGGCTCCTTTGGGGTTGTGAGGGGCAGCAGTGACCCTGTACCTGACCCTGGAGACCCCTCACCCTGGCCCCTGCCATCTGTGTGGCACTGATGGTCTTAGAACAGTGATGCCCCAAGCCCACAGCCCTCCCTCCTCACCCCCTTTGGGATCCCCCAGAGCCCAGGGTCCTTGGCCATATGGTGAAGCCCCCTGCCTGTCCCTGATGGTGTGGCCTGGGTCCCAGCCCCTACTCAGCACCCACTACCCACCTGACCTCACTGCTCTGGGTTGCAGGCTGAGATCGTGAAAAGGCTGAATGGCATCTGTGCCCAGGTCCTGCCCTACCTGTCCCAAGAGGTGAGTGGGAGCAGTGGGGGGAGGGGAGCAGAAGCAGCCTCCTCGGCCTTGGGTGTGGAAGGGAGGGGCTCACCCTGCCACCTGGAATTCCCAGTGACTCATTCTCTAAGGAAAAATGTCAGATATGCCAAGACTCCAAGAGCGGGGGTTACCTCCTCTCTTCCGCCTGCCTTCTACCTCAGGGTACCTGGGGCTGCTGGGCACCTGGGACCAGGAATGCGAATGCATGCACACACCGACCCAGACACATGGGTGCACACACCGTCACAGACACATGAATGCGGGAGTGCGTCCCCAGATTGCACACGCAGACACACACAGGCTCCCGCAGGTATGCACACACACAAATGCACATGTATTTGTCCATACACATACTTACATGACTGCACATGTCCAGAGACACCCACCGGTAGGTACATGCAGACACAGCAACCTTGGTGGCACCTGGGTTACATGCTGGGCTGCTAACCACAGGTCAGCAGTTCTGAGGAAGAAAGGTGAGGCTGTCTGCCCTCAGTAAAGGTTTATCACCTGGGGAACCCACAAGGGCAGTTCGACTCTGTCCTATAGCAGTGTTTCCCAAAGTGGGCAGTACTGCCCCATGCAGGGGGTGACAGAAGTAGCCCCTTCACTTTAGCCTGGTTTTCGGGCGGGTGAGGGGGTGAGTTGTTGGTTTGGGGGGATTTTTGTTTCCTTTTTCTGGAAAGGGGGCGGTAGGCCACATCAGTTTGGGAACCTGTGCCCTAAAGGTCACTCTGAGTCGGAAGTGAACTTGGTCTATTGTTGTCTGCTCACAGACAGA
>NW_022111359.1:3730655-3734673 GCF_000313985.2 Echinops telfairi | reverse complement strand
GGGGTTTCTGTCTCTGTCCCTGTTTTCTGGATAAGGAGACTGAGGTTTGGGGAAAGGAAATGGCTGAGAGAGGGGACTTTATGGTGAGGTGGAAAGTCATGGGAAAGGGGCTAAGGGTCCAGCAGGGTGGAGACATGTCCCCTGACTTCTCTGTCCACCCTTTCCCTCCAGCACCAACAGCAAGTCTTGGGAGCCATCGAGAGGGCTAAACAGGTCACTGCTCCCGAGCTGAACTCCATCATCCGGGTACGTCCAGGGCCTGGGCCAGGCGTGCAGGAGGTGGGTGGGTGGGTCCTGGGACAACCAGGGCTGACACTCCCCTTCCTCACCCCTGCAGCAGCAGCTCCAAGCCCACCAGCTGTCCCAGCTGCAGGCGCTGGCCCTGCCCCTCACCCCACTGCCCGTGGGGCTGCAGCCGCCCTCACTGCCAGCGGTCAGCGCGGGCACCGGCCTCCTCTCACTGTCCGCCCTGGGCTCCCAGGCCCACCTCTCCAAGGAAGACAAGAATGGGCACGATGGGGACACCCACCAGGAGGATGACGGGGAGAAGTCTGATTAGCGGGTGGCCGGCTGGCCGGGATGGAGGGGAGGCAGGGACAGAGAGGAGACAGATAGGAGAGAGAGGAAGGTTCATGCCCAAGCCACGGTATAGCTCCAGATTGGTTCAACTCCGGTAGTATTTATGGCAGCCACCTGCTGGGGCCCTAGCTCTGCTCTTGGGGCTGCCCCCTAGCTTTGCACCTCCCCCACCTGCCCCCACACACTCCACTCCCGACCTCCAACCTTCCTCCCCCCTCCTCCACCTGCTCACATCACAGCGGAGGCCAGCCCAGATGAAGGCCAGAGGGGGCAAATGGGAGGCCAGGACCAAAGGGGGCAAAACCTTCAAGTTCAGCACCCCCTGCACTTCCTCGTTCTGCACATGTAACTGACAGACCACCCTGCACTCCTGGGGGCATGACACAGCCACCCTCCCTGGCACTGCATGCGATAAGATGCTAGCTGCCCTCCTCCCCCCTTCCCGCCCCAGCACTCCTCGTCTCCCCCCACCCCGAGTTCTGCTCCCACCTTCCTCCTGCCCATACTCCTCCTTGCTTTGGGGTGCTCCATGCCCCACTAGGTCCTCTCTCTTCCCTCCCCAACAGAAGAGGGGGACAGAGGGGCAGCAAGCTTAGCTGGGACCAGCAGGGTGGGGGTGGGCGACCCAGGCTTCCTCTCCCCACCCCCTTCCCAAATAAAAATGAGGGTACTAAAGTTGTCTCTTGTTTTGTTTTCTTTTGTTACTTTTGTCCCCACCCCCATCCCCCGTCCCCGTTCCTACCTTTGGGTTTTTGTTTTTTTTTCCAGTACACTAGCTTGTCTTTTCAGAAAGTGAATTTTCAAAAGAAAAATGTTGGGGGTTAAAAAAAAAAAGTAACACCCACACACCTGTGTCTGTATATAGCCTTTTAGATTGCTAGCTTTCCACTCACTCATGCGTGTTCAGTCGTTTGATCTCTGCGGAGAGAAGTGGGGATGCTGTATAAGAGGGTGGGCTTAGCTGTGCCTTTCCAATAAAGATGTGAGAAGGTTTGCCCCTGTGTCCCTGCCTCTGTCTGTTGAGGGTGGCTGCACAGTGCCCCCACCCCCACCACTGCCCAGGGGAGAAGGGGGCTTCCTTTGAGTCTCAGTGGCCTCTTCCCTGGGCCACTGTTGGACGGGCCCTGCACCTCTGTGCGTTGCCCTAACACCCGAATGGTTTGCACAAGGCCCTGCTGGGGGCTGGGAGGGGGCGGAATAGTGAGTTGGGGGCTTGAGGTTGAACCAGCTGTCTTGGCCCAGGGTGGGAGAATCTTAAGCTTTGTGGGATCGGAAATGGCCCAGTCTGCTCCGACACCCTCTGGGCAGGCAGGCACACGCACTGCACACACTTTCATGGATCGGAAAACTGGGACCGGCCCCAATGTTGTGGCGGAATCTTGCTGAGCACAGCCTCCACCTTCCAAGTGGACCCCACTTCCTCTACCCACTGGAGAAATGAGGAAAGGAGGCCCCCAACATTCCCATCTTAGCCCTAACCCTCGGGGTGGGGGGCGGTGTGTGCGCTGCTCAGCCAGAAGTGGGGAGAGTGGCCGTCAGTCCCAGGCTGTACAAATTAACTAGACACCCCTCGGAAGAAACGCCTGGCTTCAGAATCCCCGAGCACCGAGAACCCCGTGGGTTGCAGATCAGGAAGGCAACGCAACCCCGGGCAGTTACCTTTGGCTGTGCACAGGGTGGCTGCGAGAGTCTCCAGGGCGAACAGTACCCCACCGCCACGTGACGCATCCCACACACCACGTGAGGTGGTAGAACAAAAGGCGCTGGCTGCCGTGTGTGGAGCGGAAATGCCTCGTGGTTCCATTTATATCAAGAACAAAAACAGCAAAGCGGGCCAACTCCCGGAAGTCTCAGCGGGAAACACCCTTACTGGAGGGCTGTGTGTGTGTGTGTGTGTAGGGGCGTGGGGCTGCTACTAGGAGGCCTGTCCTGGTTGACCCCAGGGCTGAATGCAAGAGGGGCCTCACTTGGTGAGCATCCATGGACCTGTGGCTAGAACGACTTATGTGTGGTCAGTTCGGTATGGGTACACTGGCTCACACCAAAACTTGGTCCTATTTCAGCCTATGACAGAAATCAGATTCTCCTGGCCCTTGGGATCCATCCTAAAGCCCTCACCAGACCCAGGAGACCTTGCAAGGCCAGGCCCGCTGTCCGCCCTGCCAGTCAACCACCTTGGAGTTAGCAGGCTGCTGCCAAGCACATCATCTAGCTGTCCGCCGCCTCAGGGCCTTTGCACATGTTCCCACTGCCAGGAACTGTGTTTTCTTCTTGGTCCTCCCCAGAGTGTCTCCTCCTTCCAGACTCTGGAACCCACTCCATTTCTGGAAGCTTGCCCTTCCATCCCCCCTCCAAAGCAGGGTCCGGAGACATGCCCTTAAATCAGGGCAACCCCGTGGCTTGCAGACGGATTCTACCTCTGGGTAGAGTTGCACACCCGTGGTGGGCTTACCAAGCTCTGGAAGCAGGTTGCCAGGTCTTTGAAGTTCAAAGTGCCAACCTGTGGCTTGATCGTCACGCAGGCTTAACCATTTGGGCCACCGCAGGACTGACACCCTACCTCTCTTTACCAAAGCGAATAAGCAAACACCCAGTCAAGGCTGCCTCTCAGTCACCACCAGAACGGAGCAGAACTGCCCTGTGTTCCTGAGACTGACAGCCTCCTTTTTCTCCCGCAGAGCGGCTGGGGGTTTTGAACTGTTGACCTGATGGTTAGCAGCCCAACGTGTACCCCAACACATCCCCATAAATGCCCAGAGCCTGTCGAAAAGCGGCAGCTGTTACTAATGGGTCCTGTAAGGGTTTCTGACTGATCGTGGTGGTGGTGGGGGTCTCCCCTATCGGCTGGCCTCCTGGCCTCTCATGACTGCATCATTTAAGCCAGGGTAGCATTGGCCTCAATGCCCCACACCAAGTCTGTCTCCTTTATCTGTATTTGGAAATCCGCCCGCAGGATGTTTGATCAGGGTCCACTGCAGCTCTGATCCTGCGGGGACACGTGAATGGAGACACTGGGCCGGACTCCATTTGGGGACACTGTAGGGAGAGGAAGGGGAGATACATATATTGGGGGGGGGGCTAGCTGTTGTCTGACATTAATTACTGTTACTTTGGTGGATGGTGGTCACGCTGGCTGAAGGAGGGTGGGAGGTCGCCCTCTGAGTTCAGGATCTCTCCTGGAAGCAGGTGGGAACCCACCCCCCATTCCCGCCCCGCAGGAACCCCCTACCCCGCCCCTTCGTCTGGGAACGGTCACAGGAGGGGTCAGGGTGGGGTCCAGGCGTTGCCGGCGGGCGCAGTGACCACAGGGTCCTCCGGGAGCGCGCCGGGAAGCCCAGGCGCCTCCACAGCCCCCTCCCCACCGCGGCCTCCCGGCGCTTAACGACTCCGCCGCCGGCGACCTCGGCTAATTGATCCGCTAATGGGCCCCGCGCCGGGC
>NW_022111359.1:3722460-3730423 GCF_000313985.2 Echinops telfairi | reverse complement strand
GGGAGGGGGAACTCCGCGGGCTGAGGGGGATGGGAGAGAGGAATGGGTAGAAGGGGAGAAAAGAATTTGCGGAGGGGCGGTAAGGAGAAGAAGGCAGGTCACCGGAATGGGGAGCAAGCCCCGCGAGCCCCAGTTTATTGAATGGAGGAATGGAGGAGGGCCCACCCTGTCCCCTCTCTGACTCTCTCGCTCTGAGCCCCCCCCCTTTCCAAGCCCCTGGATTTATGCACCCCCACACCTTTTCAGAGCCCCGCCATTCTCAATTCTAGGCCTCCCGGATCCAACCACCTTCCACTTCTTCCACTCAGTCGTGTCCTGCACCCCACCCCACCCCAGTCTGCCCCTCTTGGACTTGGTCCCTCTTGAGGGGACTTTGCAGTAGGGGTTCTGTGTGCCTCAAGGGTGGGAGGTGGCACACAGTGCTTCCTGGTCTCTCTGGGCCTCAGTTTCCCTGTCCATCCCAGGGCCAGGCTTTCTGGGGGCTGGAGAATCCCGCAGCCCCAGGGGCAAGGGCTGACCCAGCCTCTGCCCCTGTTCATGGGCCAGGTCAGCCTTGGGGGTCAGCAGGAAGCTGGTGAGACCAGCCCGCAGCACATCCCCAGCCAGAAAGGAGTACGCTCTCCAAATATGAGTCGTTGTCCCCCCTCCAAAAAACAAAACAAAACAAAAAACCACAACACTTCACTGCTATTGAAGCGATTCCGGCTCATAGCCACCCTCCGGCACAGAATAAAACTGGGTTCCCACCACTTTTAAATCTTTGTTTAGTAAACTTGTGTTAACAAAAGCCCAAACTCACTGCCATTGAGGTGATGCTGACTCATGGTGACCCCATAGGGCAGGGCAGAACTGCCCCCTCCCCCCAGGGGGGTTCCCAAGGCTGTAACTCTTCATCTTTTGGAGAAGAAAGCCTCATCCTTCCAGGCAGCAGGTGATCTTAAGAGTTACCAGCCCAGCCAACCCGTAGCTCACTAGGCTGCCAGGGCTCCTGAGGGAGCGGACAGGGGCTTCTTTCACTGGAAGAACAGTGGGTGGGTTTGAACTGCTGTCCTTGCTGGCCACCGGGGCTCCCAGAGTGAAGCCCGTCATTGCCGAGTCACCTCCGATTCATGGTGAGCCCAAGTGTGCCGCCAGCAGAACTGTACTCCAGCAGCCAGGCTTTTCCGGAAATTGATTGCATCTCTGGGTGGGCTGGCTTCTTCAGCCTTCTGGGGGGCAGCCAGGTGTGCGGAGGCTGCGGACTGAGGGTGACCCATTAAGCATCACACAGGCAGGCTCCTTCATTGACCTGGTGCCTTCTGACCCCAAAGATTTACTCTCTTACTTGGGCTTTCCCTTCTGGTGTTCATACTGTAACGCAATCTTGGGGTGTCGGGAATGGTGGAATTGCCACCCGCTCTTGGACAGAGTCGGACTGCGCCATGGGGTTTCCAGGCAGCCGTAAATCTTTCTCCCGCAGAGTGGTTGGCCAATTCTAATGCCACCAACCTATGGGTTAGTCGGCGAGGGCCACAAGGGATCCTTAAAATCAATCCCACTGCCATCAAGCCAATTCCGACTCACAGTGAGGCTACCGGACAGACTGCGAGGAGTTTCAGGGACTAAATCTTTATAGGAGCAGATAGCCTCACTTTTCTCTCAAGAAGTGGCTGGTGGGTTTGAACCAGCAACCTTGAGCCACTTAATTCTCCTATGTCACCAGGGCTTTCTAGACCAAACCATATCCACTGTCACCAAGTCAATTCTGACTTACAGAGACTTACAGAGACAGCCTCATCTTACCCTCCTCTCGGGAATCTTGAAACACCAGTCACCTGGTTAACAATCTAATGCCTATGCCCCCCACTACCACACCTCCATCACCCCCTGCTGTTAAGTCCATCCTGACTCCCAGTGACCCTGTAGGAAGGAAACTGGACAGGATAGAACTGCCCCCTGTGCATTCCCAAGACTATCAAGGGAGCCTCTTCTTCCTACCTCCGAGCAAACAGCGGACTTGGTTGGAGACTAGGAGTCCAACTGGTAGCCATCATGCAAGCTGGGCTCCAACTGCTCACCGCCACGGAGTCAATGCTGACCCTGTGGGTTTCCAGGACTATAACTATTTGCAGGAGCTGTTGGTGGTTTCGAACTGCCAACCATTTGGGTCACAGTCCAACGCATAACCATTACACCACCAGGGCTCCCGGGCTCCCTAAAGACCTTCCAAACCAAAGGCTATTGACTCAATTCTGACTCATAGGAACCTTATAGGACAGAGTAGAATGGCCTCTCTGGGTTTCTGAGACGACTAAATCTTATGGCAGAAAGCCTATTCTTTCTTACTCTTTCAGGAACTGGTGGATTTGAACTGCTGACGTTGTGATTAGTAGCAGCCCAATGCGTTGACCCTTAGACGTCTTTAAAGCAACAACAACAAAAAAAGCAACAACAAAAACCTCACTGTCATTAAGTTGGTTCAGACTAATTGTGAGGCTGCTCCCTGCAGGGTCAGTGCTGTTCAGTCTTGGAAACCCACTGGAGCAGCTCCATGCAGTCCTGAAGGGCCCCCAATGGGCGAAGACCTCTTTTGTCGCGGTTAGGTGCCGTGGAGTGGGTTCTGAACCATAGCGACCTCTCCGTTCAACAGCACAAACCCCGCCCTTCCTGCACCATCCTCACAATTGTTCTTAAGGCTGAGCCCTCTCGTTCTCCGCCCCTCCACTTGACCAAGCAGGACGTCCTTTTCCGGGCACTGGTCTCTCCTGACCACACGTCCACAGTACGGGAGATGAAGCCTCGCGTCCTCGGTTTTAAGGAGCACTCTGGCGGTACTTCTTCCGAGACAGATCTGTCTGTTCCTTTGGCGGTCCGTCCTGCGTTCGGTCCTCTCCGCCAGCACCACCGTTCAAATGCATCAATTCTTCTTGGGTGCTCCTTCTCCGATGTCCAACGCTCACCTGAGTAAGAGACCGTTGGGAATGCCATGGCTTGGGTGGCATAGTGGTTACACGTTGGGCAGCTGACCACAAGGCCAGCAGCTGGAAACCCCCGCTGCTCCAGCGGAGAAAGACGGGGCTTTCTATGCCCGAAAGAGTTACCGTCTTGGAAACTCAGTTAGGGGCAGGTCTCCCCTGTCCCCTGTTGCGAGCCAGCATGGACTCCATGGCGGTGAGGTGAGTTTGGTTTGTGAAATTTGGGGTTAGGCACACCTTCGTCCTTAAAGTGGCCTTCTCGCTGTCAACACTTTAAAGAGGTCTAGCACGGCACATTTACCCAACGCTCGGAGTCCTCTTGACTGCTGCTTCCATAAGCATTCACTGTGGCTCTGGGTAAGATAACCGGAGCTCCTCAGAGAACTGGAAATCCCCTCACTCCCCATTGTACAGATGAGAAGACGGAGGCCCCAGGAAGGACAGGAAGCACAAGGAAGGACAGGAAGCACAATAAGACTGGAACTGGAAGCCGAATGTGTCAACAAAAGCAGCCCTAACTTACAGCAGCCTCCTGACTGCCGATCCCTCAGGCCTGAGCTCCATGTTTCCAGTGTCCTATCTCTGAACGAACTATTGCATCTTGGAAACCCCCTTGCTAGCAATGAGGAAACTGGGGCTCCGAGACTCGGCGACTTGCTCAAGGTCAGGAGCCTGGATTGGAAGGCAGGGAGGTGCCGGCTGAGCTTCTTAGTCATTTCATTTTTATCTAGACTCAAAAGAGAAGGGGGGCAGGGGAGAAGCTGCAGGCCCCAGGGGAGAAGGGGGGAGGGGGACATTTGCTGGTGGGAAACAGGCTATTGAAGAAGGATGGGCAGAGTCGGAGGGGGTCCCTTGAGGTACACAGACCCCTCCCTCTGCTCGCTGTCTTTAATCAAACTCCAGAGGGCCTGAGATGAGAAAAACAACAACAGCGTGGTCCTGCTTCAGGGACTTGGCTTTTACTCTTCCAACCTCCTGGACTGCAGCTGACCAGATAACCATCGCAGCTCATAACCCTCTTCGGTTCCATTCTCTGTCAGGGGTCACCCCGGCGCAGCAGGGTCCCCCAGCATCCTCACCCGATTTCCTGGTGTCTTGATATCTTTGCTGTGTGTCTCAAGGCCCAGGACTTAATTCAACAAAGACCCCTCCCCTGGGGCCCGGCTTTCCCCTCACTCGTGACTAGAGGGATGTGATGTCACCTATCTGATGTGGTCACTCTTGAAGCCCAGGGTCTAGCCCTGCCATCCAGTCAATGGCCAACGCAGTGTTAGGTAGCTAGAGCAGTAGGGGGGGCGGGGTTGCTTGTCCTCTCATGCCTGTACAGACCCCCAAGAGGAGATTGGAAGGGAATCAAGCGAGCATTAAACACCTATGAGGACCCCTTAACTGAACATGCTCCCATTCAAGCCCCCAGCCAGCTGGGAGGCACACCTGGGCGGTCCAAACTAGGCCCATCACATCACACAGGTGGGCTTAACACAGCCAATGGGATGACTGGGAAACAGCCTGCAGGTTTCCCAGACTGTAGCTGTTGAGACGCTGTAACTAACTGTTGGCAGGATAGAGAATCTAGTCTTGGGGGTTTTGAACTGCCAACCAGCTGACTGTGCTGATCGCAGCCCAACACGTAACCACGACACCGCCAGGGGCTCAGAGGACAGATGGACGAGGGACAGGAACGTGCGATACACCGGCCTTCCGCATGGATGGGGTGCACCTGGAGCCAGGAGAGGTGTTGAGCAGCGGAGGGGTGCACCTGGCTGTGGCAGAGTGGGATTTGCCTCCGGCTGCTCACTGCAAGGTCAGGAGTTTGAAACCACCAGCCAGTCTTGGTGGGGAAAGATGAGACTGTTGGCGCAGTAACAATGTTACAGTCTTGGAAACCCCCTGATGCAGGTCACTGAGAGTAACCCTGGGGACGCTCTGGGAAAGGCATTGGTTGTTAAACAGAAGGTGGGTTGTTCGAGCCTCCCCTCCGGAGAAAGGTGAGTGACAGTCTGGGACACTAGACAGGGCCACTGTGAAGGGACATGGACTGGGGGGACAGTGGTTTGGTTTTGGGTTGGGGACCCTGGAGGGGAGGAAGGGATAGCAGGCTGCGGGGTAAACTAAGGCAGGAAACAAAGGTCTCCCTGGGGAGAGGGAGCACCCCTCCCTGCTCCTGTCTCTGGTCTCTGATGAGCTCTCTCCCCTTCCCATTCTTTCCCCTGCCCTTCCCTCTGACCTCCAGTCTTCTTGGGTCTCACAGCACCACCCACCACCACCCCCATCTTGGCCTTTAGTGCCTGCGTGTGACTCCTCAAGCACCTGCTTCCTCCCGCGGTTCTCCTCACTAGGGAGGTCTCCGCCTCCCCCTGATAACCTCTCCCATCCACCCCAGCCTCCGGAGCCCTGCTGCTGGCCACATTTGCCCGCAGTCCCCTGCGGGAACCCACCCCTCCCTCTTGTCCTTGACCCTCCGCCCCCCCTTCCTTTTGTGCTCACTGGCCCGCCCTCCCCCTACTCCCTGCCCCTTCCCCTCCCTTCTCATCTCCTCTCTTCCTTCCCTTTCTCCCCTACCCCCTTTTGTCTCCTCTGCACCTCCCCTCCAATCCCCCCACCTTTTTCGTCCCCTCTTTATCCGCCCTCCCCTACCCCTCCCTCCCTCCTTCTTCCCTCCTCACCTCCCGGATCCAGGCCTGCCTGGGCCTGTGAAGCAATCTACTGGGCAGGGCCTGCATGGCCCCGCTGGTTTCCTGGGAGGCCGAGGGGCGGGGCAGGAGGGACTGCCTGGCACTTGGCCTGGCCTAAGCCGAGCAGAGAGGGCTTCCCCAGGGCCAGGCATGCACCGGGTCACCCTGAGCCAGTTCCTAGGCCTGGACACCCCAGGGTCACCCTGAGGGCTGAGCTGGTGGGAGGAGGGGTAAGAGCAGCGCCCTGGGATGGTGGTTCCTCCACCACCTGGCAGAGCTTATGGGGCGCCGCCCATGAGACCCCAGGACCCCACTGAGGGGGATGTGACCAGCGTATAAAACCACAAATAATACCATTCCAGAAAGAACCCTAGCGGGGGGTAGGGGAGTGGTGGGGAGGCCCGCACATGAAGGGAACATTGGGGGCCTGCTGTCCCAGACTGGGGAGCCCCTGAGAAGGGGGTTGGGAGGTGAGGTCTGGAGAGAGGAACCTGCTTCAGGGGCAGTGGGGTGGGGTGGGGGGGCAGGGAGTGGGAGAGGGATTGGAGGGGTCCAGCACCCAGGATGGGGAGCTGGGATGGCCAAAGTGAGGAGCCAGCACCCCCCTCCCCCAACCTCAGAGCCACAGATCCTCCAATAAGCAAAGCGGGAAGAATAGCCAGCCCCAGATTCATAGTGTGGTCCCACAGGGCAGGGTAGAGCTGCCTCTGTGGGTGCCAAGACTGACTCTTTGGAGGAGTAGGAAGCCTCCTCTTTCTCCCACAGAGCAGCTGGCCGTTTCGACAGCCCCTAGGAGTAACCCCTACACTGCCCACACTGACTCCACGCTGGCTGCCTTCTCTGCAGGGTTTCTGAGGTTGTCCATTTGCAGGCTCAGGTAGCCCCATCCCTCCCTCAATCAGCAGCTGGTGGGTTTGAACTATGATCTTGTGAGGTAGCAGCCCAACACTTACCGACAGCACCACCAGGGCTCCCCTAAAAAAATTAAAACCAACTGCCATCAAATCAATTCGAACGCACAGCGAGCCTCTGGGACCGGGTTGAAGTGCCCCTGTGGGTTTCCGGTTTCTGAGACTGTCACTCTTCCCGGAGTAGAAAGCCTCGGCTTTCTCTCTTGGAGACACCGGTGCGTACGAACCGCAGACCTTGCAGCCACAGGGCTCATCTTGTTCTTGTTGTTGGGTGCTATCAAGTTGGTTCCCCCTCGTAGCGACCCCCTGTACAACAGTAGCACCCGGTCCGTCCTGCAGCATCCTTACAATTGTTGTGAGGTTTGAGCTCACTGTTACAACCGCTGTGTTAATACATCTCGTTCTGGGGCTTCCTCTTCTCCTTTGCACTTCTGATCTACCAGGGACTGGTCCCTCCTCACAGCATGGCCCAAAGTATGTGAGACAAAGTCTTGCCATCCCTGCCTCTAAGGAGCACTCCGGCCTGACTTCTTCCCGTACAGATGGGGTTGGCCTTTTGGCAGTCCCTGGTACTCAATATTCTTCCAGCACCACAACCCAAATGCATCGCTTCTTCTTTGGTCTTCCTTATTCAATGCCCAACTGTCACATGCATGTGACCCAATGGAAAATGCCCTGGCTTGGGTCAGGCACACCCTAGCCCTCAAAGTAACATCCTTGCTTTTCAACACTTCACAGAGGGCTTGGGCGGCACATCGACCCAATGCGATGCCCCCCTTCTCAGATGAGCAGAGTGCGGCTCAGAATCAATCAATCAGACTCACTGCCGTGAAGTGGGCCTGACTCGTGGTGACCCGACAGCACAGGGTAGAACTGCCTCTGTGTGTTTCCAAGACTACCACTCTGTATGGAGTAGAAAGACCCATCTTTCCCCTGCAGCGTGGCTGGGGGGTTATCAGCTGATAGCAAATCACTCTGCCCCTGGGGCTCCTAAACCGGTGCTCTGTCTCCGATTAGACCACAGGGCAAGTCCTTCTTCCAACCCACATCTGGGCTGGATCTGCTGAGAGCTGGGCAGCCCGAGGACCAGGAAGGACTCCCTGGCTGTGGGGATGGAAGTTGGAACAACAAAGAAGCCAGGAGGGGGAAGGCCTGGATTTGAAAGGGCAGGATGGGTTCTGGGACCCTTGCAATGGCCCTGGTGAGTGCTAACCTCTGACCTTGTAGTCAGAGACCACTCAGGAATTTTTTAATCGGAGCCTGTGTTTGTCTGGGTTGGCTAGAGAAACAAATCCAGTGACAGTTGTATATGTCTAAGAAAGAGCTTTATTTCAAGAAGTAATTGTATACAGTGAACCCTCGCCACTTCGGGCTTCGACTTCCGCGGCTTCACTCTATCGCGGTTTTTGCGTAACAGCGCATG
>NW_022111359.1:3719664-3721050 GCF_000313985.2 Echinops telfairi | reverse complement strand
CTGTGGCAGGAACCGTGAGCCCCGGAGCAAAGGGGCAGAAGGGGTGGGGTCCTTATCCTGAAGGAAGAGGTAGGGAGTTGAGATTTTATTGTGAGGGCAATGGGAAGCTATGGAAGGTTCTCCAGCAGGGGAGGGCTGGGGTCTAATTCATATCTTGAAGAGTAAGCAAAAGCACTGGTAGAATGGAGGGTGCACAGCCCAGCTGTGGGGGTGGGGTGGGGCTGGGCTGGGCCAAGAGCTCCCTTTAGGGGGACAATGGAAGTATAAACAGCTACCCTTCAATGAGCATGTACTAAGAATTGTTTTAAGTGCTTTGTAGACCTGAGCGTATTTGAAGATTCTATTAGCAACCTTATTTTCCAGGTGAGCAAACCCAGGCAGAGGGAAGGAGCTAGACTCTGAGCCCCCAGGGACCATGCCTCTGCGGCCCTCCAACCCTTATTGCCCTATGTTTCAACCTCCAGCCCCCTTAGTTCTTATCCAGGGGGCTGCTGGAATTCTTGAGCACTCAGCCAATCAGGACCTCTTGATGTTGGCTGAAAGTTCCCTGGTCCTCATTGGCTGGAGCCCATTGTGATGTCACGGACCCTACAGCCAATAGAGGGTGTGTGTGTGTGTGTGTGTGTGTGTCTGTGTGTGTGTGGTTGTGTGTCTGTGTGTGTGTGGTTGTGTGTCCACTTGCCCCCATTTCACAGACAGGGAAGTCCCCAGGTTCATATAGCAAGGCCAGGGGCTGAAGGCTTGAAACTGACACCCCCACCCCCACCCCATGGGTCATTGTTAAGTGCCTTGGGGCCCATTCTGACTCCCAGCGACCCCAAGCGACAGAGTAGCGTTTTCTGATGAGTATCTTTATGGAAGCAGTTTGCCAGCTCTTTCTCCTGTGCAGCACTGGGCCAGGGCGATTCAAATGCATTGCTCCACTGAGACAACTCCTGTGCAGTCTGCGGAACCCCAGCGCAAACACCCTGGTCACACCCTCTAGAAAGCCATTTCCAATGACAGCCCTCACCCCTCCAGGCTCTGCAGCCGGGGGCCCCTCCCCTCCAGCCTTGACTACAGAGCAGGTGAGAGTCTCCAGTTTGCTATTTTACCTCTGTTCCCCCAGCCCAGGCAGCTCCTCCTAGGACGGCAGGGAGTATCGGTTTCATGAATGAGCCTTGTCCAACCTCCCAACTGTACAGAAGGAACAAACTGAGGCTCAGGGGACGCTCTCATTTGTCTGGAGTAGTGGAGTGCGGGGAGGGCGCCCCTTACTCCTGGGTAGAAGGAGGGGAGTGTATGTGGGAGAGAGTGATTTTTCCAGGGGGCTCACAGCCAACCTTGGCGGGGAACCGAGGCTCAGAGGTCACCCGCGAGTCCAGGGCCAGCAGGAGGGGGCAGGCC
>NW_022111359.1:3716884-3718115 GCF_000313985.2 Echinops telfairi | reverse complement strand
CTCCTCCAGGAAGCTGCCTCTGGTTCACCAGGCTGCTAGCTCTGGGTCCCTTTAGCCCTGGGTTCCTCCCTCAGCCCTGGCACTGACCCCTTTAAGACAAGGGAGGCATTCAACTCAATCTCCCTCCCCCACTCACCCTGGGGACCCCTTAAGGCCACACCATTTCTTCCAGCCAGAGACAGTGTTTAAATAATACATATCCAATATCTCCCAAGATCAGGGTATCTATGTCCTGGGGGTGGGGCAGGAGCCTGGGGGCTGCTGGTTGACTTTGGGGCTGTGCCTTGTAGAAGGAATGAACTTTTTCTGGGGGAGGAAATTCCCTGTGGGGAGAACCACTGCCTAGGCCAAGGTCCAGAGGTGGGAAGAACCCAGATTAGGGAATTTGTTGGAGCTGAAGGGGAGGGGTGTGTGTGAGCAGGTGGGAGGAGGTACTGGGTAGGAGGAGATGGTACAGAGTGTCCCAGGTCAGCCTGAGAAGCTGGGAGTTTATCCCAAGGGTAACAGGGAGTGTGTGTGTGTGTGTGTGTTAAGTGTGGGAGGGGCGGCTCAAGTTGAAGGTCATAACAGGGGGCCCTAAGTGGCTTGTGGAGGAGGTGGGAGACCGATGGTCTGGTCCAGGAAAAGGGGATGTGGGGATAGTGGGAAGGCCCAGAGCTGGTAAGAGGAGGAGAAGAGCTAGCAGGGTATTTGGGTCTCTGGCTTGGGTGGGAACAGGTCTGGGAGAAGATGCTGAGCCAGAGGACCTGAGGGACAGGAGGCCCCGGGGAGATGCCAAGGGGAGGGGTTGGGATAGAGCTTCAAGCCATCCTCCTGCAGGTGGTGAGTGGCAGGTGTGGGTCAAGGTGAGCATCAGGGAGCTGGGCTGCCTGGAGGAGGGATGAGAAACCCACTGGGTTTGAAGGTTTGTTTTGGCAAGAGGAGACTCAGAAGAAGGGGTGGGAGGGACCGACAATGAGGAGAAGGGTGGGCAAGGAGTGGGACACCGTTGGAGAGGTTCGCCCTTCCTGGGGAAAGCAAGACTCCTTCGGCAAAGGATTTGGAACAGGGAACTTCACCCGTCCCCAAGAAGCCGGCATCACCAGCACTCAGCACCATGGGACTGTGGACTCCCACTTCATAGCACTTCCGGGCAACAACCAGTGTGGCTAGTGGTTTCTGGCTTCATTGGGGTCAGGGTCAGCTGTTTCTTGTGTCTGTCAACAGCCCCACTTCACTCCCCATTCATGTA
>NW_022111359.1:3714105-3715707 GCF_000313985.2 Echinops telfairi | reverse complement strand
CACACACACACACACACACACACACACACACACACACCTCTTTACCCCCAGGATCTCCCTTCCTCTCCGAGGCCTAGCTCCAAATAAAAATCTGAAACTAAACTCATTGTCAAGTCAATTCTTACTCATAGCAACCCTACAGGACCGGGTTTCAGAGTAGAAAGCCTCCTCTTTCTCCCGAAGAGCTGCTGGTGGTTTCGAACTGCCAGACATGCAGTTAACAGGCCAACTTATAACCACGGCACCACCAGGGCACAGAGAAGGTTCTCAATAAAGACCTTGCCACCAGGGCTCCGACCAGGGAAGCAGGTTGTCAGCTTCCATAGCTGCCGCTCCTCCATCGCTCTCTTCCCTTGTTGGCAGATGTGTTTCCATCGTTATCCAACAGAGGGGCCATGGTGTTGCCCACCTCCTTTGGAAACCAGAACACCAAAAAACCCAAACCCACTGTCATCAAGTCGACTGGAACTCACAGCAGCCATCGAGACGGTCAGTCTTAATGGGAGCAGACGGTATCACCATTGTGCTGCAGCCAGACTATGGGTTTGAACAGCTGACCTTGTAGTAAGCAGCCCAGCGCCTAACCCATGGTGCCACCAGGGCTGCTTCTTTCAAGAAACCAGAAAGGTAGAGAATTTCTTCTCCTTCATCTGTGTATTCCTGGTCCCTGGAAAGCTGCCTGGTATATAGCACACAATAGTCCTTTCTGACTCCGTGATTCTATAGGACAGGGTAGAACTGCCTCTCTGGGTTTCCAAGACTGTCACTCTTTACAGGAGTCAAGAGTCCCGTCTGCCTCCTGAGGAACAGCTGGTGGTTTCGAACTGCTGACCTTGTGGTTAGCAGCCCAGCGTATAACCACTCCATCACCAGGGCACAAACACGCGTCGGTTGAAACACGATGCCTTTACATTGGATAAGGGGCCTCTGAACCTGGTTTACTGGCTCACCTGTTGGCACAGGTGTGGCATTGCCACAGGGCAAGCACATTTTCTCCTTCACTCCCTGCTATACCCCAGTGCCTGGCCCACAGTGAATGTGCAATACATATCTGTTGACTGGTTAAGCGGACGCCCTGGAGGTTTCTGCCAACTTGGACCAAGGACCAACTACCTCCAGGAGTGTGTGTGAAGGATGTCGGGGTCTGGGGTAGGCGGGAGGCCTCTGTTGGCAGACAAGGGCTTCTCCATTCTAAGCAGGACCTGGCCCTCTGCCTTCCAGAATCCCATACTCTTGAGAAGGGCATCGCCCGGAGCTGCTGGCAGGGCCTGTGGGGACACCTAAGTCCTGTTCTGACCAGTTCGGGCCCAGGGCTGTTTACCCAACACCATCTCATTTTAACCCCCCCCACGTCTGCACCATTGCATAGATGAGACTAGGGAGGCCCAGAGAGGTGGGGCCTGGCCCCAGCCGGTCCTTCCCTCTTAAGGCTCCCACTTCGGCCATGGGCTGCTTCCCCTGCCCGTACGTCTTATCCAAATGTCACCTGTCCTTTGAAGTGCCCCAAACTGCGCCCCCCGCCCTAACAGTGGGCAAGCATGGACTGCTCAGTCTCTGGGCTTCCCGCCCCCTCCCCAGCGAGGACAATTTGAGGGACAGGGC
>NW_022111359.1:3709095-3713405 GCF_000313985.2 Echinops telfairi | reverse complement strand
AGTTCTCTATCTTGGAGATCTGCGACCGGATCAAAGAGGAATTCCAGTTTCTTCAAGCTCAGTACCACAGGTGAGGGGGCGGGGCGGCCCCCCCGCGGGTGTGAGGGAAAGAGGGGTTCACCCTGGGGACCGGGGAGAGGTCTCCTAGGGCGCGCTGATCAGTGGAGGATGGGGCTTTCGGGTGAAGGGCTGGATCCTAGGGTATCTGAGGAGATAGGGGTGGTGGTGAGGGAGAGGTAAGGTTGCCAGGTGGTAGCACAGGTGAGGTGGGCGAAGGGGCCCTGGCACGGGGAGACCTTGGGTGCCCCGGGAAAGGTGCTGAGGGACGGGGACTTACTTGGAGGTAGGGGAGACTTGTGAGAGCTCTGTGCAATATGGGAGGGGGCAGTGGCCCCCAATACTTTTGGAAACTGGCCCAGAGGGGGTGTGGGTCTCCTGTTGGGGGATGGGCAGGGACCAGCAGGACCCACGGCTTCTCCTTCCCAGTCTCAAGCTGGAATGTGAGAAGCTGGCCAGCGAGAAGACGGAAATGCAGCGACATTATGTCATGGTGAGGGGGGGGATGCCCTGCGTGGAGGGGGGTGGGGGGTGGCTGGGCTGTGGGTGGTAGACCTGGGGCCACCCTCTTTCATGCTCTGTGTAAACTGGGCTGACTTGGTTCCAGGTTCTTAAGAACAATGGACAAGGCTGTCTATCCCCTCTCCTCCCCAGCATGCCCATCTCCGAGGCCTGGGGGTCTTCGGGTACCTCCTACCTGACTCACCTGGCTGAGCCGAAGGAGGAGGCCCTCCAGGCCTTAACTTCTTCCTCTGTGCTACCTTCTGGAGCCCCACAGGGCCTGGGGGTGTCTGTGTCCTGTTCTGAGCACCCCCACCCCCACAGTGGTGTGTAGTAGGGTGGGGCATACCTGGGCTCTCAAGCCACCACTCTGGGTTTTCCTTTGCAGTACTACGAGATGTCATACGGACTGAACATTGAAATGCATAAGCAGGTACCTGGGTGTATGTGTGTGTGTGAAGGTGCTTGGCAGGGATGGTGGGGACCCAGAAACTGGCGGGTGAGACCCAGCACAGTCTGGAGCAAGGGGGTCTTGTCCAGAACTCTCCGGGAAGGGAGATTGGAGTTTGGGGGTACAGATTTTTCACCTCATGAAAGGAAGAAGTCTCAACTTCTGGGGATATTGGTGCCATCCAGAGAGGTGGTTTGGTGGGCAGGGGTCAAGGAGGAGTGTGCATCTGCACGAAACCTGAGCGACCGCGTCGGGAAGGCTGTGGAGGAAGGAGACGTCCGTCACTCTTGGACGGGCTAGCTGGCTGGTCTTGGGACTCATTGTCAGCCCTGAGAATCTGCGGTTTCGAGATGGACTGAGGACCCGAGTGGATCCCCGATGTTCTGTGGTTGTTGTAAAGGTCCTGTGGGATTGGCTGGAAGGTTCTGAGATTCTTCTCAAAGCCTTGACTATAACCGCACGGTTCAGACTGATCCCAATAGACCGCGAGCTTCTGAGATGGTTTTCCAGATTCTAAGATAGACCCATGCTTCTGGGACGGACTGACCTGATGGTCCTGCAGTTTCTGTAGGGACTGTGGTTTCAGAGAGGTTCTGAGATAGGCCTTCTAAATGCCGAGCTGGGCCGCAAGGTTTTGAGACTGTTCCTAAGCTTGTGAGAGGGCTCTCCGGGTTCTGAGGTAGACATGAACATTTGGTGGCTGCAGTCAAGATTCTGAGATGACTCTCAGAACTATTCTGGGACTGGTCTGGCCGTTTTGAACACAGCCTGTTGTTTCTGAGCGCCGCTTGGAGGGGCTGATACAGACCTCTGAAGTACTGAGATTGGTAACAAGGTTCTGAGACCGCCCCTAAGCTGAGGGTGATTTCACAGTTCTGAGATTAACCTCAAGACTCTGAGTCCCTTGATGAACTGATTCCTAACGCGATGGGCATGGGCCCTGAACCCAGGGTTCTAGGATACACTCTGTCTAGCTGAACAGAATCAGTGGGCGGGTCCAAGCATAGGTGACTTCCGGAGGGTGCACTGAAGAGGTGGTGATGTTGGAAGCATGGGCTGCAGGGAGGTCTGCTATGAGACTACTGGTTCTGGTGTACGTGGGAGGGGGCTGTCTGCCCTGAGCGTGGTCATCTGGGTACCCTTGGTGGGGTGAGGGGGCCCAGGGTGAGGCCAGGCTTCTGGTTGGCCCGGCCCTGGGAGCCTGCCTTCTCCCTTCTGGTGGAGGATGGCCAGGTGGGGGAGGGGCTGACAGATTGGGTTCCGGCCTCGCGTCCAGGTCTCCCTGGCAGAGCTTCCTGGACCAGACACCAGCCGGCCAGCAGGGATGGTGTGGGTCTGGTCCATGAGCCAGCCTGGGCCACAGCCGTCCAACACACACAGGCCACGTGGGCACACACAGAACCAACAGCCACTGCCATGATGGGGGTCTCGATGCCCACCCCACAGCTGGCCTATTGGACAGCTCCAGAGGGTCTCCCAGGGCCTCATGGAGCAGCCAGGTCCCCGCTCCAGTCTCCTCCAAGCCATTGGCCAGGCCGCTCTCAGCCGTATGCTTCACCTCCGCACCACTAGGGTGCTGTGTCACACTGGGATATAAAATAGACCCCTGCCTCCACGCGCCCGGCACAGCTGCACTCTGCCGCACACAGCACGCCTCTGACCCTGGAGTCTCTGAGCATGCTTAGACGTGACCACGCCCCTCCTTGCTGCCCACACAGCTTTGGGGCAGACCCTGGTGGAACCCCCTTCCCGATTCTTAGCTGGAATGGGGGCGCTGGGGTGCTTGCCTTTGAATGATCAGTTCCAGGTGGCAGACGAGGCCCAGAGAGGGACTGTGCTCGTTAATTAACTCTGGCACTTCGGCCTGGTAGACAATATGCAAATGAACGCGTGCGGCTGTGTGTGTATCAATAAACCTTTATTCACAACAGCAGTACAGACCCGACTGGCAGCTCAGTCGGGTCTCGAACCCGGGACTCTGGGTGCTGGCTCCTTTCATTGTGTATCTCAGGAGCCCAGTGCATCCAAACCCCCAGCTTCTGGCTGTCACCTGACAAGCGTCCCTCCCTAGACCTGGGTCTTCCCGCTGCCCTGGGAAGTTCCATCTTTAGCCCCACTGGCTGCTAGTGTCTGTCCTTTGGCCCAAGCCTGGCTGGCTTCAGCGTTCCCATTTGCACCTGTGGTTAAGAACCCCTCACCCCAAAGCCCTGCAGGTGTTTGTCACCCCCCCTCCCCTGCTGGGAGTTGAGGCGCTGGTGGGGGAGAAAGGGAGTGTTCCTGGGGAGGGGAGTTCCCACTCCAGCTTGTGTCCCTTTGTTCCTGCCAGGCTGAGATTGTCAAACGCCTCAGTGGGATCTGTGCTCAGATTGTCCCCTTCCTGACCCAGGAGGTGAGTGGACCCTTGGGGGGCTAGGGGGAGGGAACCGGAAGGGGCACACGCTGGCTCCGGATCAGTTGGCTAGGCCAGGTGCCCCAGGGTCCAGATGGTACAGGGGCTGTACTGATGGATAACAAGGTGTTTGTTGTTTGCTATGTGCCCTTGAGCAAGCCACTGGCCCTCTCTGTGCTTCTCTCTCTCTGTCTCTCTCTCTCTCTCAACACATGGAAACATTCAGCCAGTACAGCACCACCGCCCACATTTGTAATTCGCCGGCATCAGGGGACATTGTTCCTGTTCTGTCACTGTCACCTTGCTGGCTTTCCTTTTTCAAAATTATCCCACCCTCCCTCGTGAAGATAAGCAACCACCCCCACCCCCACTCCACCCCTGGCCCTCTCCTCCTCAGCCCTGGCCACCACTCATCACCTCTGCCTCCTCCCGCTCTGTTTATTTCGTAGGCGGGAGATCAGTCCCTGTTGGTCCTCTGGAGAGAGACCGCTTATTCTGTTCTGCCCCATGCTTTCAAGGTTCCTCCTCTGAGTGGTGGCCTGGGCCGGGGCTTCAGCCCTCTTTCAGGCTGGGCACCATCTGTGACTGGGCCCTTGGGTAGTTTCCATTTTCCGGCTTTTGTGAACAGGTTTCCACGAGCCTGGGGGTCCAGGGTTCTGTAAGGGGGCATGCTGCGCTTCCCCCGGCTCTCTGCCTCTTGGTGGAAACGCTAGGCCGTGTGGGTGCCCTGGTGGCATACTGAGAGATGCTGCAAGGTCGGCAGTTCAGATTCACCAGCCCCTCCGCGGAGAGTGATGAGGCTGTCTGCTCCCGTAAAGACTGACAGCCCTCGGGGAGGAGACGAGCCAGTCAGGGTGCAATGTAGCAACGATGAGAAATACAACTTTCCTCTAGTTCCTAAATGCTTCCTCC
>NW_022111359.1:3690824-3708274 GCF_000313985.2 Echinops telfairi | reverse complement strand
TGGTGTTAAGAGCAGGAGGTCAGACGCACAGATGACACGTAGAAAAAGCCCACCCAACAGTTCCGAGCAGGGGAACTGAAAAGAATCGGGTATAAGAGAGCCGCCGTAGGTGGTGTGATGCACAGAAATGATGGCCAGCAAAGTGGGGAAGGGAGGATATTGCATGGGGAGGGGGACTTCTGTGGGCTGGCACCCCGGTGCTGACGAAGAACTGGGTCCCAACCCAGGGCAGTTTGCACCCCGGAGGCATTTGTGGGTGGGTGTCACAGCCAGGGTTGGGTTGGGGGTGGCTACTGGCATCCAGTGGGCAGAGGTCAAGAGATGCTGATCAACAGCCTATGGTGCCCAGGACAGGCTCCACCCCACAGAGGGCCCAGGCCGGTGTCAGCAATGCCTGGGGCACAGGCCCTGTCTTTGAATGGCGCAATGTTTTCCTTCTTGCTCTGCGTGTGTGTTTATTTTGCAATTCACTAAGGAGATGGGTTCTCCTCGAGGAAGAGAAGTGAGGGGGCAGCAAGAGGTGGGCCCAGGACCCAGGTGGCAGCTCCCTGCAGCCTGACCACCCCCTTCCCACCCTACACCTCCTTCCAGCACCAGCAGCAGGTGCTCCAGGCAGTGGAGCGGGCCAAGCAGGTGACAGTTGGGGAGCTGAACAGCCTCATCGGGGTGAGTCCTCTCGAACCCCTGCCCAAGCCCTGCTCCCCGGGGTTTTCAAAGGCCAAGTTTTGTGAAGTCAGTGGCCAGGCCTTTCCTGCAAGGTGCCTCCCGGACCTTGGGCACTCCTGGAGGCCAGCCCCTGCCTGCCCTGGTCCATCCCATCTCCTTTCTAGCAGCAGCAGCTCCAGCCGCTGTCCCACCACGCCCCACCTGTGCCCCTCACCCCACGTCCGGCCGGGCTGGTGGGCGGCAGTGCCACGGGGCTGCTCGCCCTGTCCGGAGCGCTGGCCGCCCAGGCCCAGTTGGCCGCTGCAGCCAAAGAAGATCGAACAGGTGTGGAGGCCGAAGGCTCCCGAGGTGAGTGGGCAGCATGAGTGGGTGGGTATTGGCCGGGTGCCCGGAGAGGGGAGGTCTGGCCACCCCTAAATGGGATGAGGGGTTAAATGAGCGGCCCTGGTGGCAGTAGTTACAAGTTGGGCTGCTGGTTGACAGGTTGGCAGTTCAAAACCACCAAGCGGCTCCTCGGGAGAAAAAAAGGCTTCCTGTTCCCAGAAAGAGTTACCGCCTGGGAAACTCACAGGGGGCAGTTCTACCCTGTCCCAAGGGGTCCTTGTGAGTCCGAAATGACGGAAGGCAGTGAGTCTGGTTGGGTTTTTATGGGGCGATAGGGTTTGCCTTGACCGCCAACTGGCTGTGTGTCCTTGAACAAGACACTGCCCCCCCTCTGGTCCTTGGTTGTCTGAATGGACTGGGGGAGTGAGGAAGGACAGAGATTCTAAGAGGGAAGAGGGCTTGTGTGAAGAACGGGGCTGAGCCTTGGGCACCGTGAGATAAAGACCTCATTCTCTCTCTCTTTCTCTCCCCCCCAACCCCCTTCTCCTCCGGCCAGCAGAGAGAGCGCCGAGCAGGGTAAGTGGAAGGGCCACCCCAGGGACCAAATCCTCCCATGGGCCGTTTGCTCAGTGTTCCCCCGTGGGAAAGCCGAACATTCCCAGCCCAAGTGAGACAAGCCCCGCCGGTTTTCAAATGGCCTTCTGCCCCGGGGGACAGTACTGGGTGGGCAGTATGGAAGGTCTCCCCCACTTCCGCCAGACAGCACTGCCCTGGCTGTCCTGGACAACCCCAGAAGAATGGCCGGGCCACCTGCTTCCGTCCAGAGGGTGGTTGTTAGTGGCCGCCTGTCCAGGTGGCAGCTGAGCGTTGCGTGGGGCCGCTCTCCCCGGAAGCTCCTGGTCGCCAGGTGGCAGGGCGGGGCGACTCCTCTGTCCGGGGCGTTTGTTTCTTAATGGAATTGGAGCGGCTTTTGCTGCGATCTTTCAACCCGTGGTACCCCTCACCCTCCTCTCTGTCATTCATTTTCCACCATCCGTTCGGTCGTATTCTATACAGCAGTACACATGTGAGCTCATGCGCGTGTGCCTGCTATTCCACTTGTTTGTTGTTGTGGTGGTGTAGTTACACATTGGACTGCTCTCCGGGAAGTTCGAGACTACCTGCCGCCCGCCCACCCACGGGAGAAAGATGAGAATTTCTACTCCCGGAAAGGGTTACAGTTTTGGAAACCCACAGGGATAGTTCCACCCTGTCCTATAGGGTCGCTGTGAGTGGACATTGACTCCAAGGGAGTGAGTGTGAACTTTTTCCATGAGTGACGTGGTATTTTGCCTTGGGATGTGATCCGGAAGGAAGGTCAGCAGTTCAAATCCACCCACTGCTCATCAGAAGAAAGACGGGGCTTTCTGCTCCGTCATGAGTCACCGCAGGCTCGGCAACTGACTGGGGCAGCCCTACCCTGGCCTGTAGCCTCGCTCTGGGGCGGTACTGACGCCCATGGGTGGCATCAGTCGCGCTTTGTCCGTGTGCATCTGGTTTGCCTCGCTCAGGGCCACGTCTCCCCGGCTGGTTTCGTCCAGTGTCCGCCTCAGGCTAAGCTGCCTCCCATCACGTGCCGTCTCCAGGGCGGGCCATGTGGTGGTTCCCACCGTGGGGCCGCCCGCTGTAGACTGTACAGCGGTGCCGCTGTGTCCACGAGGGTGTGTCTGCACGCCTTCTCAGAGACTGGCTTTCCCTTCCGGAGTTGTGGTCCTTAGGGGCCGCGAGTTCGCTCCAACCACTCCCCAGCTCGGCATCATCCCCGCCACGACTGAGCCCACTGCTGCTGTACCCGCAGCTCACCCGCAGCTGCCCCACACTTCTCTCCCACCCGCCCTCCTCACCCTCAGCCCAGCATTGGCTCCTGGACCCATCACGGGGTCTGTGTTCAGGCTCCTGTCTGTCCGGACCTGGGTGTCAGGGTCAGCCTCCCAGACAGGCCCATGACCCAGACAGGAAGCTTGAAATTCCAGGCCAACTTCCTGGCTGGATTTCCTCCTTGTCTGGTCTGTTGGACTTCAAGAGAAGCTTCCCATTGAAGATGTCCCCAGCCCCAGCGTCTGAAGCCATTGCTGCTTTAAACAAAACAAACTCACTGCCATCAAGGCAATGATGGCTCCTGTAGGACTGACTGCCCCTGGGGTTTCTGAGACCGGAACTCTTCACTGGAGTAGAAAGCCCATTGTTTCTCCTAAGGAGCAGCTGGTGGTTTTGAACTGCTGACCTTGTGGATTCCAGCCCAACATGTAATCACTACACCACTTGGGCTCCTGCTGAGTTGTACCCATCATACAGACTCTGAGATCCAGAGAAGAAAAAGGCTGCTTGAGGCTCCGCTGAGGGGCTGTGGTGGGTCTTTGCCCAGATCCCCACCCTCCAGGGCTGTGCCACCAACCCGTGTGCTGGGGTGATGTCGGTAGGCCGGCTTCAAGCCTTGTCTGAGCCCCAGATTCATTGGGCAGCCCCTGCTTTTCCTGGGGCCTCCATTTCCTCACCCGTGTAGGGAAAGGAACCACCGGTTGCCCCATGAGCTTGCTCTGTGGTTTTGACGAGCTGGTGTCTGTCCCGTCCCGGCAGCTCTGGTGGCTTAGTGGTTCCGTGTTGGGCTGCTCACTGCAAGGTCAGCAGTTCCAAGCTGCCCTTTGGGAGAAAGATGGGACTTTCTACTCCCGTCAAGAGTGAGTCTCAGAAACCCACAGAGGCATTTCGATACTGCTCTGTACTCAATGAGTCAGCACTGCTAGGAGTCAGCATCCGCTCGGTGGCAATAGTTTTTGTTTGCTTGCTTGTTTAATTTGCTGTCTGTTCAGAGCTTACCGTGGAGAGCACCCTCAGGTGGGCCCACTGTCCAGATGGGAAGCTGGAGGAACAGCACCCAGCTCAATCTAGCCACTCTCTCTTCCCTCCGGAGTCTCCCATAGCTCCCTGTTACTTGTAGGGCACTGGCTGATCGAAAGAGACCCTGGGGGGACCCCCAGTCTCATCTAGGCCAGGATAGAGTCAGGGGGAGCCTGTGAGCGGACACCCTCTCTCGCCTGGCCATTCTCTCTGCAGAGCGCATCCCCCTCGCCCCCCGAGAGTCTGGTGGAGGAGGACCATCTGAGTGGCCCCGGGGGCAACGGGAAGCAGAGCGTGGAGGACAAGGACCTCTCGGTTCCTTACGTGAGTGGGAACGTGGGTGGGTGGCACACACGGCCCAGATCAGCACCAGCTGCTTACTGGGAGCCCCTTAAGCGCCAGCTCTGTCCTTGACTCCCTCCCTCCCTCCCTCCGGAGCCTTCTCTAATTCCCCACTGCTCTTGGGGGCACCAGCCAATCAGAAGAGATGCTGCGGTGCCAGGCTTAACCCTTTGGTTAACCTCTGAGTGATAGATCTGCCTTTCTGCCTCCTTCCCAGTCCTGACGGAGGGGGGGGGGGCCCTCCCCTGCACCCCCCTACCAAGCTCCCTTGGAGGAACTGTGGTGGCGCCATGTTGAAGCACTCAACTCCAGGCCACAGGCTGCCACCTTCCCCCTCTTCCTGGGGGGGGCCAAGCTGGAAGTTCCCCGAGGCCATCCCCACAGGACCAGGACGGAGTTTACTGCCCTGTCAGTGAATGGAGCTGGAGCTGGGTCTTTCTCCCAGGGGCACTAGGAGCCATCAAAGGACACAGAGCAGGGCTGTAGAGTGCTATAGAACAGCTCGGCCAAGGCTTTTTGGCCAAGGCCCCACCGGAAGTGGGAGGGGCTCGGATCTGAGGATGCGAGGACAGACAGATGGGAGATGATGGGCTGGCTTTGTGGGGAAAGAGTGCTGTAAGAGTATGGAAGGAAGCCTAAATCCTGGCTCTGCCCAGTAGGGAACAGCCCCCGCCCCCGTCCCCCACCCCACTGACAGAGGAGTCAGTCATCTAAGGCCCAGAAAGGATGTGGCATCGCCCAGACCCACAGCGTCTGGATACTCAGTGTCCTTCCCCAACCAGAAACCTCCCCCTTCCGCCTCTAGAAGGCAGGGGCTGCCTCAGTGGAAGGATCTTAATCCAGCCCCCCCCCAGGCCCACCAGACAGTCGTGGGGCGCGCAGGCATGGGCATGGCCTGCATGCGTCCTCATTCCCCTCCCCCACCCACCCCAGGACAGCGACGAGGACAAGAGTGATTACAACCTGGTGGTGGACGAGGTGAGTCGGGGCCCAGCTTTCCCCTAACCCTAAGTTCTGCCACTTTGAGTTGGGGAACCAGGAGGTCTGGACAGAGAGTAAGTAAGTGGGGGCTCTGGGGTGGGGAAGAGTAGGAAATACCAGCCTCTTCTGCAAAGTCAGCAGTTCGAAACCAGCAGCCACTCAGTGGGAGAAAGACAGCTTTCTGCTCCTGTGAGGAATCACAGCCTCGGAAACCCGCAGAGCCCGCTCCACCCTGTCTCATAGGGATGCCCAGCTGAGGAGCCCTGGTGGGGTAGTGGCGACATGTGGGCTGCTAACCAAGAGGTTAGCAGTTCAAAGCCACCAGTCACCCCTCGAGGGACAGCAGAGGCTCTCTGCCCCTGTAAAGAGTTCCAGCCTCCGGAACCCATGGGGGCCAAGTCTACCCTGCCCAACAAGGGTGCTATGAGTTGGAACCAACTCCATGGCAGTGAGATTATTATTTTAAAGATGATAACACTGGACCCATTTATGGATGAGGAATCGAGGCACAGGGAGGTTCCTCTGCCTTCCCAAGTAGTAGGGTGGTCAGGTGCTCCAGCACCCACCCCTGGGCTCCTCTAAGTTTCTGCTTGTTTGTGCTTACCTCCCGTCCCCCTCCACACACACACCTTGGGTGAGGGCAGTGGGTGCTGGATCTGGAATGTGAGGGTGAGCATTGAAGGGTGTTTAGATAGGGTCTCTCCCCCACATACATATGGTCCTCCACTCATCACCCCCTCCTTGAACCCAGGACCAGCCTTCCGAGCCCCCCAGCCCCGCTACCACCCCGTGTGGAAAGGTGCCAGTTTGCGTCCCTGCCCGTCGAGAGTTGGTGGATAGCCCGGCCTCTTTGGCGTCCAGCCTTGGCTCACCGCTCCCCAGAGCCAAGGAGCTTGTCCTGGTAAGGATTTAGGGGAGTGGGGAGGCTTGAAACTCACTTTCTTAATCCTAGAAGTCTGGAAAGCAATGCTACCCCAATGAAACTCTGGAAGCCAGCAATGAGCTGGGTCCCTGGGTTATCTGGAGGCCCCGGGGGCTGCTAACAGTCCGTGCACTCTGCTGAAAGAGGAGAGGTTCAAGTCCAGCTATAGAGGTGCCTCAGAAGAAAGCCCTGGCGATCTCCTCCCAGACAACCAGCCGCTGAAAACCCCGCAGAGCAGGTTTACCCAGAGGCTGGTGTGGGTGGGGCTTGCTGAAAAGAGGTGAAGCTCACAGGCTAATAAGGGGCAGGGCTTACCATCAATTAGGGACAGGGCTTACAAGGCAACCAGGGGCCACACTTACATGTTAACAAAGTGGACTTTTAAGGCCAACATGGTGTGGGGCTTGCAGCCAAAGGGGTGAGGCTCCCAGGCCAATAAGGGGCAGGGCTTGTAGATCAAGCAGGGCAGGAGTTTACAGGTTGGTGGACTGGGCCCTTGGGCAAGTGGCCTCGGCCGACCCCCATGAGTGTGCTTTGTCCATCTCTGACCTCCCACCCCACCTCCCAGAAGTAGGGCAGCTACATTCACTCCTGCAAGCCACAGCCCGAGGGACACGTAGGAGCTGACCGGGAGGCGACCGGTCTGCTGGTGTGGTTTCTCAAGAGAAGGAGCCGTGGTGGCTCATTGGTTTCATGTTGGGTTGTGATCCACAAAGTCAGCAGTTCAAAATCAACAGTCCCTGTGAGGGAGAAAGATAGGGCTTTCTACCCCTGGAATGAGTTGCAGTCTGAGGAACCCACACGGGCAGTTCTACCCCGTCCTATCGGGTCGCTGTGACCCGGCAGCGACTTGATGGCCGGGTTCATTTGGGTTTGGGTTTCATTTCCTACAAAAAGGAGCCCTAGGGCTGCTGTGAGTTAGGACTTGGGCTGTTAACCACAAGGTCGGTAGTTCGAACCCACCAGCTGCTCCCTGGGAGAAAGATGAAGCTGTCTGCTTCTGCAATGGGTGTACAGCCTCCATGTGTCTGGACAAGATGGCAGTGGGTTTTATTTACAAGAAAGCTCTTGGGTGTTGCAAAGGGCCGGCTTATCTACATGCCGGTGGGTCCCACCCCCCACCCTGCCCCCCAATCCAGCAGCTGTAAGGAAGAAAGGGCAGGCGTTCTGTCTTTGTAAAGATCAGAGCCAAGAGGACCCTCTGGGGCAAGGCTCTAGTCTGCCCCACGGGGTCGCTCGCTGGGAGAGGTTTAGCGGGCTGTCTCTGGTTTCCACGTGTAGAGTAGGTAAATGGACCTGCCTCCCTCTGCTGCACCTGCACCAACTGTCAAAGGCAAGAAGGTCTGTCCCACCTTCCATGGGGAAGAAGGACTCTCCTTCCATAACCTCGGGGTGCAGCCAAGCGTGGTGAAAGCCCTGATCCTCTAATGAAGGGCTGATCCCCAGATCCACAAGCCGAAAGGCCTCTGAGAGACTGGAGCCCCCCGCCCGGGGCCCCAGAGAGCAGGCTTCACTGCCCTCCCACCTCCCCCACCCCAAAAAAGGGGAAGAAAAAGATCATGAAGAGAATACCACAACTCCCAGCCGCTTCATAGCCAGACCACCTAAAGGCACTTCCCCGGGGAGGAGCGGGACGCTTTGCCATTCAGCTCCGGAGCCCCCTCTTCCCCCCATTCTTCCCCATGCCCCTGCCCTGCACTTACCCGGAGAGGCTGTGTCAGTTTCTAGGCCCCCCTCCCAGCAGGTTGCTATGGCAACTGCCAAGGTTGGGGCTCAATTCCATCTTAAGTGCCCTCCTCCCACTCCCGCGATCCATGGAGACCGGCAAGGGGGCAGGGCCGCTCCCTGCTAATGGAGGAGCCCCCGAGAGAGGCCTCCCCTTCCTGCCGCCTGTCTCTCCTGGGGGGCTTGCGGCTGTCACAATATGTGGGCTGGGAGGATGCGAGACCCCAGCGAGGCCAGGGAAGTTTCTTTTAAAGGCGAAGGGCACCGTGATTGAAACGGAGGGCGACAGAGGCCTCCTCCTTTGAAGGGAGGCTCCCAGGGTCCCTCAAGTGTCCCCAGAGGGAAGTCTGGCTGGAGTGATGTCCCCTCTCCCCTAGGGAGCAAGCAAGACACCCCACCCCTGTGGAGCTCACTGGGAGGGCTCAGACTTCACAGTCTTGTCCCTAAATTTCTGAGTCTCTGGCCATCTCTGTCCCTGGCGTCTTCCCCCCCCTCAGCCCCCCTCCGTCACCTGGTGACCTGCCACATGGTGACCCTGTACCCTGCAGGGTGGGACCACTGCTGTGGACAAGCCTCAGGTCACCCACAATCCTGTGTGTGTGCACACTGTATACTTTCCTGCACACACACACAACTGGTCTTATGTATGTGTGCCTGGTTCTCCTGATAGGTCCAAGCACATGTGTGTCCACACCGCATACCTTGCCACCCGCACACATACCTGGTTCTTTTATTAGACGTGTTTATTATGTGTATACATGTATGTGCCCATACCATGCACCTTACCATACGTGTGCCTTGTTGTCAGAGTAGGTGTGCACACATATATGTGTTCACACTTCATACTTTACCATATGCATGCCTGGTTCTCATATTAGGCATGTATATATGTGTATACATAGCCACACTGTGTACCTTACCATATGTGTGCCTGGTTCTTTTTTGTGTGTGTGTGTGTGTGTGTGCCTGGTTCTTAAGGTAGGTCTGTGCACACATGTGTCTACAGTGTGTATCTTACCACATGCACGCATGCTTGGTTCTACTAGCTGTGTGTTGGCCTGTGTGCATACCATATCCCTTACCATATGTATGCCTGGTTTTCACAGTATAGGTGCGTGTGTGGTGCCCCTTACATGCAAGTGTACACCCTTGCAGGCACACCCTGCCCGTGCCCCCCTACCCAGGCACCCACCTGGCCTGCTGCTGGGAGCCCCCCCGCAGCTCATGCAACCACCTGTGGAGCCCAACCCCCTGGTGTGTGAGCACCTGCCTTAAACACCTGGGCCTCCCAGGCACCTGCAGCCCCACCCCTGCCCGGTGTGCCCAGACGCCTGGAGCCTGCCCTTTCTCTGCAGAACGACCTTCCCGCCAGCACCCCTGCCTCCAAGTCCTGCGACTCCTCCCCGCCCCAGGACACCTCCACCCCAGGGCCCAGCTCAGCCACCCACCTCCGCCAGCTTGCAGCCAAGCCAGCACCGCCTACGGACAGCATTGGTGAGCGGCGGATCTGCCGGGGTTGGGAGGCTTGGGTTCCTACCCTGGCTAACTCTGTGTTCCCTTGATACGATCCCGCCTTCCTCCGTGTGCCCACTCAACAGTGGGGAAACAGGCCGAGTGGGGAGGTGGCCTTCTCAAGGGCTGCAGCTACTTGTGTGCTGGGAAGACAGAAAGACAGGCGACTCTGGGGTCTGCCTTCAGACAGCTGTGTGACATTGGGCAGGTGGCCTCCCTCTGTGAGACTCCGGATGGCAGTGTTTCAGGGCCAGGCTCTGTGCTAGTTCCAGAGAGAACTGAACCGTGGAACCTGCCCTTCAGGAGCTCCAAATTGGTGGGGGGAGAGGAGTAGGCACCCTAGTGGCTCAGTGGGCTAAGCACTGAGCTGCTTACCAGGCCAGCAGTTCAAATCCACCTGCCGCTCTGCAAGAGAAAGAGGAAGCTGTCTGCTCCCATGAAAACTGACCACCTAAAAAAAAAAGAAAGAAAACTGACCACCTTGGAAATCCTAGGGAGCAGTTCTACTTTGTCCTCTAGGGGTGCTATGAGTCTGACTCAACTCAAGGGCAGTGAGTTAGGGACCCAGACCCCAAAACTGCTCAGCATTGTGATCAGGGCTGGCACGGAGGGGGAGACTGGAGATGGGGAAGGCTGGTGGTGGTGGGAGAGGAAGGGAAAAGATGTTCCTGAGGTGTAGAAGGAGGGACATTTGGTTTAAAAGGCTTTGAAGGCTGAGTAGGAGTTTGCCAAGGAGCCCTGATTATAAGTTGGGCTGCTAACCACCAACGTCCACAGTTCGAAACCACCAGCTGCTCTGAGGGAGACAGACAGGGCATTTGACCCCTATTAAGAGTTACCGTCTTGGAAACTCAGGGAGGCAGTTCTACCCAGTCCTATAGGGTGATCCTGAGTCAGAATCGGCTTGATGGGAGTTGAGTTTGGTTTTAGGGGTTCTCCAGTAGAAGGAAAGGGACAGGTTGTCCGCTAGAGGGAACAGCCTTTGGAAGTGGGATTCACACTGTTGGCAGTTATGGGACTAGATGGTGGAGGCTTTGAGTGGCAGGCCCAGCCGCTGGTGCCCTGTCCGCAAGACACCAGGAGGCAGAGCCTGGGCCTGGGGTTTCTGAAGAGCTGTCCTTGTCTGTCCTTGTTCAGCCCTGAGGAGCCCCTTGACACTGTCCAGCCCCTTCACCACGTCCTTCACTCTGGGCTCCCACAGCACCCTCAATGGGGACCTGTCTGTGCCCAGCTCCTACGTCAGCCTCCACCTGTCCCCTCAGGTCAGCGGTTCTGTGGTGTATGGACGGTCCCCCATGGTGAGTCCTTGGTGGGGGCCAGGAGCTGGAAAAAGAAACCAGCTACACAAGGAGAGACCAGGGAGGGGGGAGGGAGGAGGCTGGAGGGTGGGGATTTCAGTAGCCCCCAAAGCTTAGTGCTAACCAGCACCTGGGACTGCAGAGAAACACAAGCAAACAAAAAATACACCTGTAATTAAGGGGAGCAGGAAGGAGCCCTGGTGGCATAGTGGTTATGTGTGAGGTTGCTATCCGAAAGATCAGCAGTTCAAAACCACCAGCCGCCCCTTGGGGAGAAAGATGAGGCTTTCTACTCCCATCGAGAGTTACATGCAGTCAGTTTCACCCTGTCCTATAGGGTCGCTATGAGTCAGAACTCACTCCATGACAGTGAGAGAGGAGGAAACAGAATGCCCAGATCAGATGGAGCAAGAGTACCGTTCAACTTCCTGGCAGGTGGTGTACAGTGGCCAGTCCTGGTCTCTAAGGGACAATGACTGTCGTGGGAGATTTCAGAGAGGAAGGACTGGGCTGGTGAGAAGGCTGGAAATGCTGCCCCAGGAAGAGTTGCTAAGGAAACGGCAACTGAGACCCCTGAACTGGGGCTGAAAGACAGGCGAGGTCCACTCTTATAACTGGAAAGCAGCCTCGGGCACCATGGGAACAATGGTTGTGTGTCAATAAAACTTTATTGACAAAAACCAAATGGAGGGCCAGACAATTCCTTAAATAGAGATTCTTTCCTGAGGCTCCCTAGGCAAAGATTTTGGGGTTCCTGCAAGTGAAGACCTCAGTTGACCCATCTGGAATTGTAGGTTGAGGAAAGGACACCTCTGTTTTTCTGGAGAGGGCTTCAGGGGCATGGCAAGTGGGCATGGGAGCGGGCAGAGTGGGGTGCTCTGAGTCAGCAGCATTGTGGTATCCCTCTGGAATTGGCAGATGGCATTTGAGTCCCACCCACACCTCCGAGGGTCATCCATCTCATCCTCCCTACCCAGTATCCCTGGGGGAAAACCGTGAGTACCTGAGGAGTGAGGGGCCCCCACCTGGGCACCAGGCTCCTCCTGTCAGGCTTATACTGGGGAGGTGGGTGGAGTCCCCAGCTCCTTTCTAAAACCCTTCTGGAAGCCAATGGTGTCCCCTGGGGAGCTCTCTGCAGAGAACTGCACAAGGGAAGCAGAGACCAGCTACTCCCCACAAGACCTCCGCAGAACGAACAGGCCCTCAATATCATTAGGAAGGCCCTGGGTGGAGCGGGAAGGTTGAATGTTCTAGTCTGGCGTCTGTCTGCCCGGTGGCCCCTGGTGCTGCACATGGTAACGGCCCAGGCCTCCTGAAGCTGTTCATTTCCCTCCCCTCCAGGGCCTACTCCTTCCATGTGTCCGCCGACGGGCAGATGCAACCCGTGCCCTTCCCCTCGGACGCCCTGGTGGGCGCGGGCATCCCGCGGCACGCAAGGCAGCTGCACACGCTGGCACATGGCGAGGTGGTCTGCGCTGTCACCATCAGCGGCTCCACACAACACGTGTACACGGGCGGCAAGGGCTGCGTGAAGGTGTGGGACGTGGGCCAGCCGGGGGCCAAGACGCCTGTGGCCCAGCTGGACTGCCTGGTGAGGCTGGGAAGGGGTCTTACCGAGGAACAGGGAGGGGCTTACTGGTCAACTGGGTGGATAGGGTGGGGCTTGCAATTCCACCGGGAGCCAGGCTTTGTGTAAATGAGTGAGGCCAGTGTGGGTGGGGCTTGCTGAAAAAGAGGTGGGGCTCACAGGCTAATAAGGGGCGGGGCTTACCATCAATTAGGGACAGGACTTACAAAGCAACCAGGGGGGGACTTACATGTCAACAAGGTGGGGTTTTACAGGCCAACGTGGGGCGGGGCTTGCAGTCAAAGGAGGGGCTCACAGACCAATAAGGGGCGGGGTCTGCAGGAGAGTGGGCGGTGCTTATAGATCAAGCAAGCCAGGAGTTTACAAGCTAGCCGATCAGACCCTTGGGCAAGTGACCTTGGCCAACCCCCACGAGTGTCCCCGTCTCTGTCCTCCTGCCGCCCAGAACCGGGACAATTACATTCGCTCCTGCAAGCTGCTGCCTGACGGCCGGAGTTTAATCGTCGGTGGCGAGGCCAGCACCTTGTCCATCTGGGACTTGGCGGCACCCACGCCTCGCATCAAGGCCGAGCTGACCTCCTCGGCGCCCGCCTGCTACGCGCTGGCGGTCAGCCCCGACGCCAAGGTCTGCTTCTCATGCTGCAGCGACGGCAACATCGTGGTGTGGGATCTGCAGAACCAGACCATGGTCAGGTGGGTGCAGAGGTGCAGGCAGGTAGGCGCGTGGCCTGGGAGGGAGGGGCCTGCTGGACACTCAACTGGACACGGATCCACCCCACCCCACCCCCTCCAGGCAGTTCCAGGGCCACACGGATGGAGCCAGCTGCATCGACATCTCCGACTACGGCACCAGGCTCTGGACAGGAGGGCTGGACAACACCGTGCGGTGCTGGGACCTGCGGGAGGGCCGCCAGCTGCAGCAGCATGACTTCAGCTCTCAGGTGTCAGCTCAGTGGGGCCCGGCTCAGTGGGGGGTAGGAAGCAGCTCCAGGAATCCCACCTCCCTCCCAGCCCCTTGATGCCTTCTCTTCCCAACCAGTGGGCATCCAGATAAATCCCAGCTCTCCCCCTTAATTCTCCAAAACGTGGCAGGAAGCCTGTGGAACTACTGAGACCCTCAGCTCATCTTCCTCACATGCTCTGGCCGAACCATTGCCCCACTCCCTAGTCTTTCCTGGTGTAGCTTGTTTCCCCTGCCAGCCCCAAGACCCTAGACCCTTCTGACCGCTCCCGGTGCCCCCACTGAAGACTAAGGTGACCAGACGTCTCGCTTTTGGCGGGACAGTCCCGATTCTTGGCGTTTTAAAAAAGTCCCGATTTTTGGAAAGAATGCACGACAAGCTAGGGAACGGTCTATTTGGTCCCTATAGACCAAATTTTTAATCAAGAACACCCCCCACCCCCGCCCCTGGTCAATGGTGTCCCACTTTAAATCTGGTCACCTTACTGAAGACCCACCTCGGGACTATCTGTACCGTACCTGACAGAGTCGCTGACCTGGGGCCCAGGCAGAGGTGGACATGGGAGCAGGGCACTGACAGGCCCCTGTTGAGGGCACTGTGAGAGTCCAAACCAAAGGACTGAGAGAAGCGACTGAGGAAGGAGCTAGGAGGACAGAGGATACCCTGGGGCTGGAGCCTGTCAAGCTGCCTCGGGGGGCTGGCGCATGTCTTCCGTGCTGTGGACCCACACACTCCATACCCCATTCGCACCTCCAGACCTCTGCCCTTCTTGTGCCCCTGGTTGTTGGCACATCTTTGCTTTCCTCTCTCCGATTGGCGAACTCCTATGCATCCTTCAAAACCCGCATCCTACTTACCCCTTGAAGCCCAGGGTGTTTCAGCTCTTCTCTTTAACTGGATGGCTCCTTTGGTGGGGAAGTGAGGTGATGGGGGGGGCTGGGGGGAGCGCGGGATTTAGCTGTCCATCTTTCATCTCCAATATGTGAGTTATTTACATTTCTGGGAATTCCTACCCACCAGTCCCTGTGTTTCCATGAAACAGTTTCTGTGTGGCCAAGAAGGGAGTCCGTAGGACTTTTGAAACGTGCCAGGCTGCTCTAACGACTTTGTGGGCTGTAGTTTTGTTTTGTCATTTGGGGGTGTGTGTGTATGTGTGTGTGTAGTTTACCGGTAAGACACCAAGAGGCTTATTGCCCCACTATGCCCGGGATGGAGCCCCCCCTCCTGGGGAGGGGTACAAACAGTGACTATGCTGTACTGTTCACCAAAAGGGGGTGATTGAGGCCACCCAGAGGTCCATGAGGGGAGAGGCCTGGCGATCCACTTCCAAAACTCAGCCATTGAAAACACCGCCCTCCCGGTCTCCCGCCCCCACAAATGCCCACCTGGGTTTGCTGGGGGTCCGAGTGGCTTTGCCACCCGGGGCCTCGGGTCGGGTGGGGGCATGGCAGAACAGCAGTGAAGCGCGGGTTGAACGCCCTCGGTGTCTCCTTGGAGGAACTGACCTCAGAGCAGCGGTTCTCCACCTTCCTCATGCCGTGGCCCTTTCGTACAGTTCCTCCTGTGGTGGTCACCCCCCAACCATCACATGATTTTCGTTGCTACTTCATCACTGCAACCTTGCTACTGTTAGGAATTAGGCAACCTCTGTGAAACTGTGACCCCAAAGGGGTCGCGACCCACAGCTTGAGAACCACTGCTTTAGCGGGTCACCCTGCTCTGTCTTGTGGGAGCCCCTGACAGCAACAACAGGATGGGTGTGGTGCCCCATGACGAGGACGCTGGGCTTTTCCAAGCAAAAGCAAAACAAAAAGTACTGGAGGGAGTGGGGGGGGAAAAACAAGCGAGTGTTAGCCAGTTGCGGAAGCTTGTGCTGGGATCCTGACTCCTACGGACTTGCAGTGTGACCTTCAATGGGACGCAGCCTCAGCGTCCACCATCTGCTAAAGGCGGGGCCAGTTGTCCCTGCCTGGCCTCCCCTCCCTCCTTCCGCCCTCGGAGCAGATAATGGATTGGAGGCCCTGGGGCTCCGTGTAATTCTGATTAATATTAATGATGGAACACGCAGCCGCCTGCTGCGCTCCAGGGCCTGGGCCAGCTGCCCGCCGACGTGGGGGTGCCAGTGGGCACACACACACACCCCCCATTCTCCTGCGACTGGTGCCGGGCCTTCCCCCGGACATCCGGAGGGGTTTCCTTCAAGGCGTCTTCCTTCTCCACCCCACCCCCACCCCCTGCCCCCGCCAGATCTTCTCCCTGGGCCACTGCCCGAACCAGGACTGGCTGGCAGTCGGCATGGAGAGCAGCAACGTGGAGATTCTGCACGTGCGCAAGCCGGAGAAGTACCAGTTGCACCTGCACGAGAGCTGCGTGCTCTCGCTCAAGTTCGCCTCCTGCGGTGCGTCCTCCCTGGGGACGGGCCAGGGCGGGGCGGGTGTGTGTGTGTGTGTGTGTGTGTGTGTGTGTGTGTGTGTGAGGGAGGGGGGCAGGAGGCCGGCTAGGGCTCAGAAGCAGCAAAAATGCAAAACCAACCCAGCGTGCTGACCCGTGACACTCGAATCCTAATTTGCTATTAAGCACGCCCCGAATATTGTGCGGGATACACTTCTGCCAAGAAGTACATTATTCGCGAGTGAATAGGCCCCATAGACTATCCTAAAAGGCACGTCTTGTGTAAAATCGGCCCTCAGTATTGCGTGGGCTGTTCTGGTACCAAAAGGTACACAGTCGGCCAGTGTCTATGTGCCCTGAAGGTTACGTGTTGTTGCTAGTGCGTCAGTTCCGCCCCATAGCAACCTTATGAATGCCATCCTCACCACTGTTTCTATCCCTGAGGTCATCCATGCAATCACCCTGTCAGTCTGTCTCCCCGAGGGTCCTCCTCTCCTCCTCTGCCCCTCTACCCCACCTAAAATGATGTCCTTCTCCAGGGACTGGTCTCTCCTGACTATCTGTCCAAGGTCTGTAAGATGAAGTCTTGCCATCCTTGCCTCTAAGGAGCACCCTGGCTATCGTTCTTCCAAGACAAATCAGTTTGTCCTTTTAGCAGGCCGTGGTATTTTCAATATTCTTCTCCAGCATCTCAATCCAAATGAATCGGTTCTTCTCTGGTCCTTCTTTATTCAATGTCCAACTGTCACACGCATAGGAGGCCCTTGAACATACCATGGCGTGGGTCAGGCGCACCTGAGTGAGTCCTCCTTGCTTTTCAACACTCAGAAAAGGTCTCTCGCTGCAGAGTTATCCGACGCAATGCGTCTTTCAGGCTCTTGTCTGTCTGCTGCTTCCACGAGCGTTGATTGCGGATCCAAGAAGCAACAAAGTAAGAGAACTGGGCATACATTTCCAGAGAGGGCCCCAGAAGACAAACTGAAATACGACAGTGAAGTGTGCAAAGACCTGGAGTTAGGTGACCAAGGAGAAAGGACACACTTGGCATTTCTCAATCTGAAAGAACAGAAGGGGGGATGGGAAGCCAAGCCACAAATTGCCCTATTGAAGGCACACTACAGGAGGCCTCAGACGAGGAGAGGAGTACACAGAGCCATTATCGCAAAAAGAATTGGCTGATGTTCCGCTATTTCACGAAGTAGCATACGTGCAAGAACCGATGGTGCTGAAGAGACAAGCCCAAGCTATGGTCAAGGTGTTCGTGAAAAGCAGGCCTGCAGGCATTGACGGACTACCGGCCAAAATGCTCCCACAGATCGAAGCAAGGCTGGGGGCACTCATCTATGCCAAGAAATGTACAAGTCCTGGCCAACTGACTGCAAGAGAACTGGATCTGTGCCCATCCCAAAGAAAAGTGATCCAAGAGAACGCAGAACCCATCTAACCATACCATTAATGTCACCTGCCAGTCAGATTTTTCTGAAGATCATTAAAAAAAAAAATAATTGCAACAATACATCGACAGGGAACTGCCGAAAAGTCAAGCCGGATTCAGAAGAGGACTCAGAATAAGGAGTGAGCATGGCCGTCATCCGATAGATCTTGACTGAAGGCAGGTAGGTGTGCTTACTTGTAAAAGCAACACACAGAGTAGTGGAGGGAGGCAACAAAGCAAAACACCTGGTATTTTGTCAGCTGTACAAAGGCATCAGACTGTGGATCAGAGGAAATGAAGAAAAGCATTGCAAAGAATGGGAATTCCGGAACACTTCCTGGTGCTCGTGTAGAATCTGTACATAGACCAAGAGGCGGTTGTTCGGGTAGAGCAAGGGGATCCTGAATGGTCTAAAATCAGGAAAGGC
>NW_022111359.1:3687284-3689135 GCF_000313985.2 Echinops telfairi | reverse complement strand
ATACGTCCCAAATATTGCACGGGACATACCTATACTTAAAAAAAAAGATTTATAAGTATGAATATGCCCCATATTTTCACAGGACATACTGATGCTTGAAAGCAACTCATGAACTCTGTGGGACCTACTGGTACCAAAAGGCGGTCCGTTGTTTATCTGAGATCCCGATTTAACTGTAGTTTATCTGGCCCCTGGTGCCTGCTGCGTCAGGGCCAGGGGCAGCCCCCTGGGACTCTGAGTTTATCATCTGGGAAATGGGGCAAGAAGTGGGCCTCAGCTTTCTGAGCGAGAAGTGAAGGTAGAAGAAGTTCTAGGAGGGAAGTGGAGACAGAGGCTCTGAGGGGGAAGTGAGGCTGCAGGCATCCAGGAACAAGGAGCCTGCCTCACCTCGACTGGCAGCCTAGTCTTGCCCTCCTCAACCCTTGGCTGTCCCCCACCCCCGCCCCCCAGGAAGGTGGTTTGTGAGCACTGGGAAGGACAACCTGCTCAACGCCTGGAGGACGCCGTACGGAGCCAGCATTTTCCAGGTACTCCCCACCCCTGGCAGGACACACTGCCCGGCGCACCCCCACCCCCCTCAGTCTCAGGGAACTTCAAGCTACCCCATCTCTCAACTACTTTTAAAGTAGGGTTGGTCTGTTGTGGCCCTTGGCCTGTTTGTGTAAAATAAAGTTTTATTGGCACATAGCCATCCCTATTCATTTATGCATTGCCTGTCACGGCTTAAAGGAGCCTTGGTAGCTCTGTGGGCTAGGTGTTGGGCCACTAACTGCCAGCTCGACAGTTCAGACCTACCAGCTGTTTCTTGAAAGATTTACGGCCTCCAAAACCCTGGATAGGAACCCTGGTGGTATAGTGGTTAAACATTGGGCTGCGATCCAAATGGTCAACAGTTCGAAACCACCGGCAGCTCCTCGGGAGAAAGACTGGGCTTTCTACTCCCGTCAACAGTGACCGTCTCGGAAACCCACGGGGTGTCGCTGTGAGTCAGCGTGGATCTGATGACAGTGACCTCAGTTTTGGGACATCCTGCAATGAGTTTGGAGTTGACGGACCTGGGTTCAGTATTTTGAGTTTATGACATGTAGCCATCTTAGTGGGTACGAAGTGGTTCTGTTTTTTTAAGGGTTTGCAAAAGCAGCGCTGTAGACTCTTGGACAGCCTCCTGTGGGCTGCTGAGCCAGGAGCAGTTACTACAGGGGGTTGTCTTGCTGCCTGTAAGCCTTGGCCCTGTGCCGTGCTGTGTGACCTTGGCCTGGTGCACACCCTTGCTCAGCTTCCCGGGAATGGGTATCCAGACAGCATGGGCATCGGGACTTGTTCAGAGCGCCTCCATGTCCAGGCTCCACTCCCAAGGACCTTTCTCTAGATAACCTTCTGGAACATTTACCCTTTTCCCTACCAGAAGAATCTTGGCTCCCTGTTCTGGGCTCCCTTATCTGGAGACCTTGACCATAAGCCCCTCCTCCTCTCCCTGGGCATCCGTCCATGCGATCAGAGCCCAGGGACCAGCCACCACGTGAGTGTCGGCTGCACATCACCTCTCTCCTCTCCTTTCCTTCCCGCTCCCCTATCCCATCCGCAGTCCAAGGAGTCATCCTCCGTGCTGAGCTGCGACATCTCCGGGAACAACAAGTACATCGTAACGGGCTCGGGGGACAAGAAGGCCACGGTGTACGAGGTGGTCTACTGAGACCGGCTCCTCCCTGGGCTCCCACTCGGGGCAAGGAACACCTGAGACAGACACCCCAAGAGCCCCTTCTCAGCCACACCTGTGAGCGAGTGATCCCATCGTCGCTCTCTGGCTTACTGTCCCCCTCACCTTCCTCTGCTGGATGGGGAGGACCGGGC
>NW_022111359.1:3680710-3686105 GCF_000313985.2 Echinops telfairi | reverse complement strand
CCTGGAAGAAGGGCCATGGACAGTCCTTCGTTTGACAGCGATGCCATGGCATTCTTTTGGTAGTGCTGTACCCGCAAAGGCCCCGGGAGATCTTGTTTCTTCAGTGTTTGTCTTGTGAAGGAGGCGAAGGCGGACAGAGCAGATCAGCAGCTGGACCTTGGACAGGTCACAGGCTTTCTGTCTCCGCTCATCCACTGTCCTCACCTCAGTGGGCCGGGACGGACTCCGCGTCCACCCTGCGTTTCCGGCACCCGTCCCCCTCTGCCCTCAGTCCTTAGAGGAATACTTCATCGTTGATCTCAAGGTGGTGAGTTCCGTTCCAGACCTGGAGGATAAGGACCACAGTCTTGGTGCCCCACCTGTCTGCGTGACCAGTGAGCTGGTCTCTTTTGGGAGTTTGAGCTCTGTTCTCCGTGAGTCAGAATTCACTCGATAGCCATGAGTTTGCATCTGATCCAGCACCTTCTCCTATGGTCTTTTCTTCAGAGCAATTGGGCCCCATCTAGTTCTTCTGGTCTCGGGGCCACGGAGACTGATGGTGGTATAGCCAAGGAGCCCCCTAATTGTTTCCACGCCTCTCCATGTTCATTACTCTTCTTTCAGACAGGGAGAGGCTGCTCATGAGCTTTTAAGACCCTCCCCAGCTGCTACACACGCAAGTCAGATGTTGAACGAGGCCTTTGTGAACTACATTATGCCCGCTGACCGTGATGCCCCTCTCCCCCCATACACAGTGTCTCAAAGCTTAGGCCCAAACGGTTCACCTAGTACCTGTGGCACGCAGCTCCCCACTCTCGTCATCCTCCCCACACTCGTCATCCTCGAGTTAGGGAATCACTGGGGAGCATGTAGCTTTGCAGAATGAGTTTTCAAAAGCCCCTGGTGTGGGGGGAAGTCAGATACTTGCTGCCAGACTGCTGTCTCATCCCACAGCAGGGCTGGGCCTGCTCCCTGCTGCTGGAGACAATGGACTACCTCTCTCTGGAGCCTAAGGCCATTAGCTTGGTTCCTGTAGGAGGGGTTGGCACCCTACTGATAATGTTCCTATAGAGACCCAGAGACCACCCCCTAGACCACCCTCTCATTGCTGTGTAACCTATAGTGCAACTCCTCCCTGTGACGTATGTCTCTACCTGTAATTAGTGGGCTGGCTTGCCCCCAAAAGGTATATAGGTGTGAGTCAGCAATATAGATCTCTCTCTCTCTGACTCTGAGCTCCTTGCTGCTCACTCCCTGGTCACTCCCCTCTCCCTTGTTCCCTTCCCCTCCTTCCCTTCCCCCTCTCTCCACGTGGACCACCAAGCTGGGCTGAGGTGAGCAATGCTACCCTGTAACATGCCTGACTGTATTATTGTATTATCTCTCATGCTCCCGATGACTTTAATATAATGCTTATATATCTCAACCGTACAATTGTGCATGACTGAACCCAGAAGTAGTATTACTGAATCTGAGTAGTAGCAATAGTAGTAGCGGCGGATGGGGGCTAGTTCCCCTACCTCCCTCAGCGTCATTATTTATTTATTTATTTATTTTTTTATTTTTTTCTTTTCCTTCTTTCCTATCTTTCAAATGTTTTTTTTTTTTTAAACATTTTATTAGGGGCTCATACAACTGTTATCCCAATCCATACACACATCAATTATGTAAAGCGCATTTGTACATCATTTCTCAAAACATTTTCTCTCCATTTAAACCCCCAACATTAGGTCCTCATTTTCCCCCTCCCTCCCCGCTCCCCCCTCCCGCATGAGCCCTTGATAGTTTATAAATGGGTATTTTGCCATATCTTGCCCTGTCCGACATCTCCCTTCATCCACTTTTTGGTTGTCTGTCCCCCAGGGAGGAGGTCACACACAGTTCCATGTAATCGGTTCCCTCTTTCCTACCCATTCTCCCTTTACCCTCCCTGTTTTGCCACTCACACCACTGGTCCTATAGGGCTCATCTGTCCTGGATTCCCTGTATTTTCAGTTCCTATCTGTACCAGTGTACCTCCTCTGGTCCAGCCAGTCTTGCAAGATAGAATTCGAGTCATGGTAGTGGGAGCGGGGTATTTTTTTATTTAATACTGCACCCGGGCACGCTCGCTCCTAGGAAAGCGCTCAGCAAACGTCAGCGTCCATCCCATGGAAGAGGTGGCGAAGGTGTGGACTAAAGGATGAGTAAACACGCACTGTCCCGATGGGCAGCACACAGGCGGATGTCGCTGGGAACCTCAGTCTCCTGGGAACCACCACCAATGCCCACGGGAGCAGCAGTCCACAAACCGAGTGGCAAGTTGCCCTTGGTTAGAGATGCTGCACATGACCTCTTCCAAGAGTGGAAGGGCACGTTGCGACCTTGGCGGCGCCTACCCCAAGCCGGCGGGGTCTTCTCCAGCCGCTCTGGGGCACATGAAAGATACAGGACAATGGATACAGGCAGATGGAAGACGCGTGGCTTGTTGGAAGGAGGATGTTGGCGAAGAAGATTGATGTTGACTGGGTCACGGGGGACCAGAACAAAGAACAAACGTGTTGGGGTGCCGTTGCCCTGTACATAGCAGGGTCACTGGGAATAGAACCTTAGCGCAGTGGTACCTCACTCCACCCCACCCACCGATCACCTCTTCATCTTACCCTGTACAAAAGTGGTTCCCATAGACCCATTTCAACACTAGGGTAAGCGGGGGCTGGACGAATGGGAGGAAGCCTGGTTGAGGCTGTTGGAGCTGTCCTCCTTGGCCCCATACAGACAGATGGAGAAGACTGGAGGTGGATGGAGGGGTGCTCTCTAGCTCTGGGGGGGGCTGAGTTGTCTGGGAAGTGGGGGCATGAGAGGGCTGCAGAAGGGGTCTGTGTACCTACCTTCAACAGCTGTGACATGTACTGCATGAAGGCAGGGGTTTGGGGGAAGCGTGGCTCTGTCCCTTCAGTGCCCTAAAGCCCAGTAGATGGGTGACTGACTTGGCTTTGTTCTCTAGAGCTGCTATGACAAAGACCATAAGGGGGTGTCTCTCACAAACAGAGCTTTGCTTTCTCACAAATTTAAGGTGCGGGCTCTCGGGGAAGGGTCTCATCTCTTCAGCTTCCGGTCCGTGGCTCCTAGGAGATTTCCGCAGTCATGGCAGCAATCTTCCCCATCTCTGTCTGCTTAAACTCCCCCGTCCCCGCCTTTTCTTAAATCATATTTTTCTTTTACAACATTCCATACATCAATAGTATCAAGCCTATTTGTTATTTTTTTGCGATTATCATTTTCTAAACATTTACTTAACCTCTCTTATACCTCAAAAGGGATAACTTAAGACATACCCTCGACTAATCCTGCCTCCTGAGCATAACAAAGAAACCCTATTTCCTAAGGGGCCCGGCTCACAGCCACTCCGCAGGACAGCCTGAAACGGGTGCTTCGCCTTTCTGTGACCCTCCTTCTGAACAGGAGCAGACAGCTTCATCTTCCTGCCCCGGAGCGTTTGGTAGTTTCGAACTGTTGACCTTGGTGGATAGGCAGCAAAATTGTAACCCCTTATACCACGTCTGAGACTGCTTCAGGTGCTTTGCATGTGTTATCTGGAGAGACTAATCCTCGGAGAGGGGCACCCAGCTTGGTAGAGGGTCAGTGAAGAAAATACGAGCATTCTAGCTGTCCCTCCTTCAAGACAGATGTTTGTTCTTCTGGCAGCCCATGGTACATTGAAAAATGTGTCGTAAACCCAAACTCCTATACCTGTGGTTAAGGGGCCCTGGTAGTGTAGGGGATTACACATTGGGCAGCTCACCCCCAAGGTCAACAGTTCAAACCTACGGGCTGCTGCTCCAAGGGAAGAAGATGAGGCTGTCTGCTCTTACACAGATGGATCGCCTCGGTGAGACTTGGTCTCGTGTATTTTGGAGGGCATGTTTATCAGGAGAGGCCAGCCCCTGGCGAAGGCCATCGTGCTTGCTAAAATAGAGGGACAGAGAAAAAGAGGCAGGCCTTCGATGACATGGATTGGCATAATGGCTGCAACCGTGGCTCACACAGGAATAGTGTGAGGGTGGCTTGGGGTCAGGGTTGCTATGCGTCTGAACCGACCTCAATCACATCATAAAGATGGCGATGGAACCCTGGCCTTCCATAGAGAGACCCTGCATTGATTCCCAGCCGGCCAGCGTGCCTCTGCACCCCACTCACGGCCACCACCCATCTGCCGGTGGAGGCTAGAGTGTTGCTAGGTGGCGGGCCTGGTTTTAGCGGCTAGGAAGAACTAGTTGAACGGGCGATCAACTTCTGCAAATCAGCCCGTGGAAATCCTGTGGCTCCCAACTGGACGCTTCCCAGGCGATCCTGGGGATGGCGCATGACCGGGTGGCGTGTTTGTCTTGCCGTGCACGGGGTCTCCAAGAGATGGGGGTGCTGCTGGCTCAGTATTAGGGGGCTGTGTGGGACTGATGGAGTGCCATGGCCGTGGATGATGACGCACTGTGTCGGGGAGCCGACTCACCCTCTGTGGCAGCGTCGGTGCGCAGTCCGCGCGATAATCCCCGCCGGGCCCTCTGGGTGGAGACCACCTTCGCGCCTTCGCGGCTGTGCTCTTTCAGGAGCAGGGCGCCAAGGTGCCCTGGGGTGGGCTCGGAAAGCTAGCCTCTCATCTCATAGCAGGGTGCTTAACCATCTGCACCACCAGGAACTCCAGGCTGCGCAAACAGCACAGGGAAGTGGCTTGCCCAGGGCCTGCGGGGCTAGGAAGGGACCTGGATCTGGAGCCGAGCGGTGAGCGTCCAGGGTTAGTACTACCACCTGCGCCCTGCACAACCCCCCCCCAGATAATTGTCCCTGACAGCAAGAGTGGTCCCACAGGAGCGGGGGCAAGAGCCACATGTCATGGAGGACCTTCAAGTCCTCCCCCCCGCTACAGCAAGAGGATCACAGCTGATCCCACAGAAGCCGCCTTGACCCCTATTCTCCCACCTACCTGTGTGCCCTCGGCCCGTGCCAGCCTCCGGCCCAGAGTAGCAGGGCAGTCTTTAGAGAGAGGCAGGCCAGCCACAGGCGATGAACAGTGCGGTAAGGGGCCATGGGCCGGAATGACAGTACGTTGTCCGCTGAGACCCAGACTCAACTTCAGGGCTGTTACTCCTTCCTCTGGAATCCCAGGAGGGGAGGAACTAGGCAAAGACAAAATCAGATAGCACCATGGTTCAACCCCAAGGAGTAGGCTTCTCCCTTGCCACCTCATCAGTCCCTCCATGGGGGGCATTACCCAAAGCACTGGCAGAAGATATTTTCCCTGCCGAGGTGAGCATGATGTAAGGCAAGCTGGGAAGAAGGCAAAGATAAAAGCAGATGGTACCAGAGATCCACAGATCAAACCAACCCTAGCCACCTGCTGGGGTCAGCTAGTGAGCTATCCGAAGTGCCTTTGGAGCAC
>NW_022111359.1:3663845-3676518 GCF_000313985.2 Echinops telfairi | reverse complement strand
TCCACATGATGGATATTCACCCAGAGCTATCAGGCATCCAGAGGGGTTGTTTGTGGGCCACTCTCAGCACTGTACTGAGAGCACAGACAAGCCAAAGGGACCTCTCCTTCAGACCAGCCAAGATTCAGCAATGTGGCCTGCTCAACTGGCACACTCTAGTTCACAGAGACAAGGTTCTACATCCTAGTTTGGGGAAGAGTGACTGGGGTCTTAAAAGAAAAAAAAAAAAGGCTTATGAATGTTGATCTAAGGTGGAACAATCGGTCTCTCTCGGTCCCAAGGAAAGAACAAAGAGAAACCATTAGTTCAAAGGCGTAATGAACCAGGCAAATGTCCGCTTCCACACCACCATGAGACCAGAAGAATTAGATGGTGCTTGGCTACCCCTACTAATGTCTCTGAAAAGGAGCAGGTTAGAAGGTCCAGGGTGGACAGGAGGCTTATCGGTGTGGGAGAGATTGGTGGAACCCCTGAATCTGGGCCCTTAGTCACCCTGCAGGCCTAGAATTGAACTCATCCTGAGGCTCAACTTTCAGGCAAAAGACAGGCCTACCCAGATTAACAATGGTGCCAGGGAGGACCATACACTTTAGAACAACCAACCAGAGGAAACCAAAAAACGGTAGTCCTTGCCCAGGGACCTTACATGCTGAAAGTGAGGCGGACCTGAAGCACTTGATGAAGATCAAGGATTGCAGCCTTCAGTGTGGATTGCAACCCAGTATCCAAAAGCCTCACAACTGGACTGATAGGGAACACCATGGGACACGGAGGAAAGCTTGAAATTGTCAATGACTTTGTCTTGCTTGGATCTATAACCAATGCTCACGGAAGCAGCCGTCAAGAGATGCAAAGGTGTATTACATTAGGCAAATCGGCTGCCCAAGACCTCTTTAGGGTGTTGAAGAGCAAGGATATCGCTTTGAGGACCAAGGTGCGTCTGACCCAGGCCCTGGGATTATTTTCCCTGGCATGCATGTGAACGTCGGACCCTGACTAAGGAAGACAGTAGAAGCATCGATGCATTTGAAGGGTGGTGCTGGGGGACCATTGAAAGTACCGTGGACTGCTAAAAGGACAAACTGATCTGTCTTGGAAGAAGTCCGGACAAGAAAGTTCCTTAGAGGCAAGGAAGGCGGGACTTCGCCTCACATACTCTGGACATGCTGTCGGGAGGGAGAGACCAGTCCCTGGAGAAGGACCTCAGGCGTGGTGAAGTGGAGGGCGGCGAAGAAGAGGAAGACTTCCCGTGAGTTGGATGGACACCGTGGCTGCAACCATGGGCTCAGTTGTGAGGATGGCGCCGGGCCGGGAGGCATTTTGTTTGGTTCTATTGTGTTTCGATTCAACGGCACCTCGCACCAGCAGCAGCCTTTGTGCGGGGAGATAGCTCTAAAGGCAGCCAGGCCCAGGAAGGGAGGAGAAAGGGAAATGGGAGACATTAGGGAAGATGTGGGACGAGGGCGGTGACACCGTGGGCTGGCCACCCATGTCACCAAATGAAATGTGTCTGAATGGTTGGATCCAGTCGGCTCTGTAACAAAAGCCAGACTAACAAGCAAATAAATAAATACGATGTACCAGTTCGAGGCCCCAGGCGGACTCACTGTCTGGGTGAGAATTTAGGCCAGTGCTAGACTCATAGGAAGCATGATCTACACTGTCCAACATGGCAGTCGCCAGCCTCAAGTTAAGAAGCCCTGGTGGCTTAGTGGTCACTTGTTGGGCTGCTAGCCATAAGGTCAGCAGTTCAAAACCACCAGCCACTCCATGAGAGAAAAGACAGGGCTTTTTACTCCCATCACGAATTACAGTCTCAGAAATCCACAGGGCACGTCTACCCCTGTGTTAGTCTGGGTAGACTTGAGAAATGAATCCATAGAAACTCATATGTGTATAAGATATAGTTTTATATCAAGGGTAATTGTACATTAAGAAAGCATCCCATTAAAAAGAAAAAGAAAGCATCCCAACCCAGTCCAGTCCAAGCCCATAAGTTCTGATATTAGCCCATGTGTCTGATACCAATCTATAAAGTCCTCTTCAGATTCACAAAACACATGCAATGATGTTGAAAGCAGGGCAATCACAGGCCAGTGGGTTGGAAGTCTTTGGACCCAGTGGCGTGTAAGCATCTCAGCGCTGGCAGGGATCTATCTCCACGTGGCTTCTCAGTTCCCAGGGCACAGGGTCCATCAGTCTAGTGCCATGTGTCTTGTCCTCAGGGATGTCTCGCAGAAAGTGAGCAAAGAGAGAAAGTGTCTCCTGCCTCCAAGGAGGAGAATCAGGATTTCCCAGAATCCTCAAGGGAAGGCCATGCCCCCACAGAGGCCTCATTGGCTGTGACCTGATTGACAGACTAGACTCCACCCCTTCACTCTTAATCCTCTCAAGTCCCAAATTGACACCAGATGATGTAGCCACCACAACCCTGGTCCTATCTGGTCATTACAAGTTGGCATTGACTGGATGGCAATGAGTCAGAGCCTCAGGTTTTGGTGGCTCACCAAAAGGTCGGTAGTTCAAAACCATCAGCTGTGCCGCAGACTAAAAATGAGATTCTCTCCTCCCATAAAGAGTGACGCTCTCAGAAACCCACAGGGGCAGTTCTACCCTGTCCTGTAGGGTGGCTGTGACTCAGAGTAGGAGCCGGAAGTGTCAGTGTCCGGTAGGCGTGGGACTGCTAACCTCAAAGTCAGTGGTTCAAACCCAAACCGGACAGAGTGGGCCTTGGGTTTTGCTCTGGCTTCCTGAGTGGTCTTGAACAGGCAAACAGCCCAAGGGGACTCCGAGTGGCGCAGCGGTGAAGTGCGTCACTGTGAACTGACTGACCGCTGGTTTGAACCCTCAGCAACTCCTCTGAAGAAAACCCTGGCCATTCGTGACAGCCTGGGGTCCAGCCCACCAGGGCAGCTCTACTCTCTCCATTCACTTGCTGGCAGCAGGGAGCCCTTGAACGGCAGCTGATGCCATGTGGGGACGTGGCCTGTCATTCTACGGAGTGCCAGCTAATGTGATTGCCTCAGGGGAGTCCAGATGGGCCTTCAGAGGCGGACCCATCCGGCTGACCACGCTCCTTCCATGCAGGTGCCGAAAGCCACTCCCCCCCCCCACCCCCTCCAGCCCTGGAGCTAGTCCAATCTGAGCAAGCTCTGGACGCCTGGGAAGCCATCTGGGCTCTGTCCTCACTCATGAACAACGAGGGTCGCTGGCAGAGAGAAGTTTAACATCTATGTGTGGACGCCCATTCTGTGGACGACGGGAAAACGGAAGCCACAGCGATGGGGCCCCTTGTCCTCAGACAGCCAGAACGTGGGGCAAGTCCAGCCATGTCTGCCTGCCTGCTGCAGCTGCTTCTCCAGCTGGCCTTGGCCCTGCTCCTGCCGTAGGGGGTGGGGGGAGGGGGTGTCATGTGGGTCCCTTGCACCCCATCGGAGCCCATCAGATTCCAGGTTGAGGCCCAGGGGAGCCCTCCCCAACTCACCCCAGCTCATGTTCAGCTTGAGACTTGCACCCTTTGGCTGGCTGGCTGTTGGTCTGGAAACACTACATGTGAGGTGGGAAGCAGCGTGGTGGGGGGTTGGGAATGGTGTGTAGGGACCAGAAGCCGGCTGCTGTGGAGGGAGGGTGGGGCTGCAGCACCAACCAAGTGGCTGGTCTCCCAAACAGCCCAGCAGCTGGCTGCCGGCATCCACACCTGGATCCTGTGCTGCCCACTCCTGCCCCTAGCCTGTTCCCTGCATCCCAGCCAGGGGGCGCCCTTGAGCACCTGAGTCAGGCCTCCTTGCCACAGCCCTCCAGGACTCCCACCTCCCTCTGGTCAAAGCCCAAGTCCTCCTGGTGGCCCACAGGTCCCTGTGCATGCTGCTCCCTCCTCCTCAATCCCCCTTGCTCACTATGTTCCAGCCACATGGGCCTCCTCACTGTTCCTCCAATTTGCCAAGCCCGGTCCTGCCCCAGAACCTTTGCACGGACAGCTTTGTTTGCCTGGGTACACAGTGCCCTTCCTGACCTCCTTGCTCAAACATCACCGTCTTGGTGGGCTTTCTTTGATCACTGGACCCTGGCCCGGCTAATTCCCTTGGGGGTGCTCCTCCCCACCCTCCCCCCTTGTCCCTACCATCAAAGGTGCCCCTTGAGGGTCAGTTCCCTGGCCCAGCCGCAGGGCCTGCTTTGAATCCCCGGTGGCTGTTTCCCTGGGACCTGAGAGTCCTTGGCACTGCGTGGGTGGTGGCAGCAAGCCCTCTGTTGAATGAGGAACTGTGTTCTGGTGGCTTCCTGCCGCCCTCCCCTCCTCCCCGCAACCCGCCTCCCCCTGCTCCCTGAGCTGCCCACCGTGGCGGCAGACACAGCCCTGGCTTCTAGCCAGTCACATCTGGCATGAGCAGCGAGTGCTGCCAGCGCCCCAGAGAAAGGGCCAGGTGGTAGGAGGGAGGTCGGGCAGGGTGCCCCGGGCTGGGAGGGCCTGGCCCTCTGCCCACACGGCACTGGCCCGGGGGAATTCTTCGACACATGGTAGACCACAGCCCCTGCGCACAGCACACACCAGGCCCTTCACAGCCCAGCAGGTGAACTAGGAGGTACTTGTCAGGGTCCCCGTCTCCTGAGCCAACTGAGAACCCACAGAGACTCAGAGGGAAGAAAGGGCCACCTCCAAGGTGATGGGGGTGGGGGTGGGGTCCACTGAGAACAGGGAGGGTTCCAAGTCGGGGCCGTCTTTCCTCTCACAGCCCCCCAGGGCCTCCACCTCCTTCAAGTCATAGCCCGAATCTGCCCCTCAACCCAAAGGGCCCAGCACACCCTGCCCAGTCCCTCCTCAGCTGACAGCCCTCCAGGGTGTCCACCTCCCTTGGGTCAAAGCCTGAGTCCTCCCTGAGGTCCCCAGGGCTCTGCATGCCCTGCCTTCTCCCCTCCTCCTCCTCTCTCCCCCTCGCTCACTCTGCTCCAGCTACAAGGGCCTCTTCACTGTTCCTCCAACTTGCCAGGCCTGGTCCTGCCCCAGGGCCTTTGCACAGACTGTACCCTCCCTCTGTCTGGAACACCCTTGGCTCTTCTCTTCAGCCACTTCCTCTGAGAAGCCTGCCCAGGTCCCTTTGCTCCACAAAGCCCTCCCCTGCCTTGCTTTTGTTAATCCCCACCACCTGGGTGCATGTGTTCTCTGTGCAGGATTAACGCTTGAGGCATCCAGTTTTTTCCTGACTTGCTGCTCCTCCCCTCGTGGCCTAGTCGGCAGCCAACACGGCAGCCACTAGTCAGGGAGGGGCTCTGGGTTCCACTGGGTTTTCAGTGGCTTTTGTGTCGGAAGTAGGTTGCCAGGCCTTTCTTCCGTGGTGCCTCTCTGTGGACTTGGACCGCCCACCGTTCACTGCTTGCACTGCACACCCCACCCCACCCGAGGACTCCAAATTCAATACTCAGAACTACTGATCACATTCCCAGGGCTCCGTGGCCACACGTGGTGAGATCCACCAAGTGGACCACCGAGTCCACTCCAACTCCTAGTGACCCTTCTAAACAGAGCAGAGCTGCCCCGGAAGTTCCCAAAGCCGTAGCCTTCAGGGGAGCAGGAAGCCTCGTCTTCCCCCCAAGGAGCAGCTGGTGGGTTCGAACCTATGTGGTTAGCGAGAGTTGCTGGGTGCCGTCAGTCACTTCCGGCCCACAGCAACCTGATGGAGAGCCAAGTGGGACACAGCCCAGGCCTGCACCATCTTCACAGTCGTGGTATGTCTGAGCCCGTGGTCGCTGCCACTGTGCCTGTCTGTCCGTCTCGCCAAGAGCCTCCCTCCTTTTCATTGACCCTCCAACGTTACCAAGCATGCTGTCCTGCAGGGACTGGTCAAAGCATCTGATGCAGAGTCTCACCATCGTGCTTCTCAGGAGCCTGGTGGCTATATTCTTTCCAAGGCAGATGTGCGTTCTTCTGGCCGCCCGTGGTACATTGGAGATGCTTCGGCCAGCACCATCGTGCAAAGGCATGGATTCTTCTGCGGTCTTCCTTAAGCAATGTCTACGTTTCACCTGGGGGTCTGTGTTAGTCTGGGTTGTCTAGAGAAACAGATTCATAGACACTCTTACATGTATAAGAAAGAGCTTTTGATACCAGAGCAATTGTATATTAAGAAACCATCCCAGTCCAGTTCACGCCCATCAGTCTGCTATTAGCCCACATGTCTGATACCGGTCTGTAAATTCCTCTTCAGACTCACGCAGCCATGCAATAATACTGAATGCAGGAAGAACACAGGCCAGTGGGTGGAAAGTCTTGTGAATCCAATGGTAGGAGCATCTTAGTGCTGGCGTGGGTCTCCACGTGGCTCCTCCAGCACCCAGGCCCTGGCTGCCATCAGCTTAGCTCCATGTGGCTTGTCAGCAGGAAGACAAAGCAGAGAGAGTGTGTGTGTCCCACCCCCAGGGAGGAAGACAGGAGTTCCCAGAATCCTCAGGAGAAAGCCATGCCCACACAGAGGCCTCATTGGCTATGACCTATGACTCCACCCCTTCACAAGTTGACAGCAGGTTACGTAACTGCTTACGGGGTCGATTTAGGATTTTCTTATCCCCCCCAGCAACTTCCAGGGGACAATACTACTGGACAGAGTATAAACCTACGGGCTGGGGCCCTGATCATTTCCCAGATCCCCCAGCCACCAACCACGGGCCACGTGAACAGCAGCAGCAAATAACACCCAAACCAGCTGCCGCTGAACCGACGCTGACTCATTGAGCCCAGCCTGCAGAGGAGAGCTGCGATCTGTGGAGCCGACAGGGAGATGACTTTCCCGAAGCAAAAGGCCGGGCCTCCACAGACCACCTCCCCTCCACGCAGGATTTCCAGTTTGCTCCTAAACCAGCCCTAAGCCCAACCCACTGGGGACACTCGCGACACTCACGGTGGGCAGAGCCTGTGGGTTGCAGCCGAGCTGCTGCAGAAGGCTTCTGGGAAGGCTATCTACGCATCTTTCTCCCCTATGTAACTGCTGGTGGGTTTGAACCGCCGAGCTTTCGGTTAGCAGCCCAACGCTTAACCCACGGTGCCACCGGGGCTCCTCCTTCGCAGTCCAAAACTCACTGCTACGGAGTTGATTCCGACTCAGTTGGGACCCCGAAGGACAGGATAGACCTGCCCCTGTGGGTTTCCGAGACTAACGCTACAGGAGTAGAAAGCCCCGTGCATCTTCCAAGGGGCGGCGGGTGGTTTTGAACTGCTGGCGTTGGCAGTTAGCAGCCCCCTCGAGGCCTAACCCACTCTGCCCCCAGAGCTCCAGCCTTCACAGTCAGGTTGGTATGCTCGAAGGCTGCCTTGATGAAGGAAGCTTCGTGGGTGATGCATTGCACTGTTAACCACAAGGTCAGCGGTTCGAAACCACCAGGCACTCCATGGGAGAGAGATGAGGCTCTTGAATCCTATAAAGGGTTGCAGTCTCAGAACCCTCTGGGGGCAGTTCTACCCTGTCCTACAGGGTCATTGCAGCGAGTTTGCTTTTGTTTTTGATGAAGCCAGTACTGGAGGGGTTAACTTACCCGCTCTAAGAAGGTGGGAATGAATGAGCAGTGAGCTGAGGGGGGTCGTCCCATAGGACTCTAGGTGGGAAGCTGACAAGAACAGCCTTCCCAGATGCTTGCTGGGGGCAGAAGGGCTGCAACACCCCCCACGATCATCCCATCCACCCACCCCAGCCTCCTTCCCGGCCTCCCCCCCCAGGCCCGAGGGGCTGCCCCAGTTCCAGAGCTGTGTAGCTAAGGCAAGGGGGAGCCTGAGGGTCAGCCAAGATGGCCTGGAAGCAGCAGCCTCAGGACCCCAGCGACCCCAGAGGAAGGCCAGACTGAAAACCAGAAAACCCAAACTCACTCCCGGGACAAGAGTAGGCCCCTCTGGCTTTTTGAGACTGTGAATCTCTGTGGGGGACAATTACCCTCATTGTTCTCCCAAGGAGCAGCTGGTAGGTTCAAACTGCTGACCTTGTAGTTAGCATCCCAGTGCATGACCCACTACCCAGCAGGGCTCCTGGGAGCAAGACCGAAGGTGGCGACGAAAGGCTTTGGGATTGAGACAAGGAACATTTTAAGGCCGCGTTTTCAAAATTCAAATCCAGAGCCAAGAAATGTACACTGGGCACCTGAGATGCTCGGTAGGGGACAGCTGCCCCCGCTGAGAGAGCCTGCCCTTTGCTCCGGGCTCCCCCGAGGCCCCAGTCCTGGCCCCGGCTTCTGAGCAGGGGCCCCGCACCCTCCCCAAGCAGAAGGACCGCGTGTGAGTCCTGTCTGAAGCACCCTGTCCCCAGGGTCACATGGGGTCCCTCCCCCCTGTACCTGCACCCTGTGCGGATCCAAGGGGCTCTCATGGTGCTGCTTCAAGCCCTTAGAGGCAGAAGTCAGCCTAGAAGGGTCAAAGGTCGGGGAGGGAAGGTTGGCGATCCTAGCACTGTCCATGCCACCAGGTAATGTCTCCCTCCCACCCAATACCAGGTACACCCCCTCCCCCCAGACCCCCAGGAACTGGCCCGGCCAAGTCGGGAATCCCTGGTGGCGAGGTGAGTTATGAGTCAAATGGACCAGGTGGCAGTTCAAACCCACCAGATGCTCTGAGGGAGGAAGACGAGGCTGTCTGCTCCGATGACGACGGACAGCCTCAGAGACTCTATGGGGCCCCTCGGCTCTGTCCTGGAGGCTCACTGCGAGGAGCTGGACAAATGCTCTGGCCGTGGGCTCGGGCTTAGTAGGGGGAAGGGAACCCTTTGCTGGTTCTCACCCTCAGAAGAGAGGTGTGGTGGGAGGACACCTCTTTAGGGCTGCCACGGGGCAGGGTCAGCTGGGTTGGTCCCCGCCTCCTCCCCACATAGGGGATGGAGTTGTTGGCCACCACTGAGTCAATTCCAACACTGCTGAGACAGAGCCCAACAGCCCCATGGAGCCCACGACCTCCTTGCTCAACTGAAGGGTACACGCGGCCGGGCCTGCGCCATCACCTTAGCGGCCCCTGTGCCTGAGCCCACTGTGGTGGCCACTGGGTCCGTCCGTCTCTGTATAGACACTGCCTCCCACATCGTTCACCCACCAAGCGGCTGGTGGGCTTGAACCTCTGTGTGTTGGGCACCCAGTCCCGTGCTTAGCCCGCTGAGCCACCAAGGTGCTCCTTGGGAGATCAAGGTGGCCGTCCGCTTCGGCACCGACTGCCAGTCTCAGCATCACTCTGGGGGCAGAGCCGTTCTGTCCTGTGGGGCCCCTGGGACTCATCACGGGCTCAAAGGCCATAGGGTTGAATCCCTTATGGGAGCTGACAGGTGGTGTGCTTTTCCTCAGAGCAGCTGCTGGGCTTGACGCTGGCCTTCTGATTGGCATCTGAGTGCTTCCCCACTGCGCCTCCAGGGCTCCTTTGGTGGCTCCAGGGGCCAGGTTAGGAGGGTCCAGAGGTGGGGGGAGGGGAGAGGGGAAATGGGGTGTCATCACCTGAGAGCACTTGCCCTGAGGGCCTACTGGCCCTGAGGTTAAAGCACATGGCTGCTAATGGAATGGTCAGTCGTTCCAACCCACCAGCCGTCCAGGGGGAGAAGGAGGTGGCGCTCGGCTTCCATGAAGGCCCGGGGGACAGCTCTGTTTTGTCCCACGCTCTCTGTGCCACAGAGCCCACTGGGTGTGCCACAGAGCCCATCCAGTTGGTCCCCACCTATAGCGCCTTGCTGCGCCCCAGAGGGGAGCACGGCCCGGTCCTCACAGTGGCTCCTACGCCTGGGCCACTGTCCAGGGTCTTCTGACTCAAGAGGCGCATGCCCCAGCTCTCCCTCCAGCCACGCACTGCTTCCGTTGGCCAGGCTTTGGGATGTGACGTTGTTTGCAGCAGCTGCTTCTGACGAAGCAGGCGGTCAAGCCCTTCGTGGCCTGCTCTCCGTCGGGAAGCTCTGCCACAACCACAACTGGTTCGCTTGGGGTGACCCTGCCGGGCATTCGGAATACGGTGACGGAGCTTCCAGCATCACAACAACACAGGAGCCACCACAGTGCAACGCAAGCTGACAGACCCGTGGGTGGGCTCAAATCTTCAACCTGTCAGTAGCTGAGCAGCGCTTAACCGTGGTGCCACCTGGGTGAGAGCAAGAATGAACCACAGCGGTTGCAGCGGGTCCTGATGCCTCGGGGGACCCGGGGGTGTGGGGGTGTGGGGTGGGGGGGTGTGGTGCCTGCAGGAGAGCTGCTCCGTAGGGCAGGCTTTCCTGGCTGGGCCTGTTTATTGATCTTCCAACTCTTTACAGTGATCTGGGTGAATGCTGCTGGGGCACCCTGGTTTCCCATTCAGCAGTTCAGGCCCATTCTGATCTGTGCCATGGGTGGCCGTCCCCACAGTGTCCCAGCCCCGTCCCAGATCCTCCCCCTCCTTTCCTGCCCCTTCCTGACTCCTGAGCTGTCTCCTGGCAATGCTGCCCTTTGATCTGCTCAGGGTCAGCCCTTCTAAGGGGTGTATCTCTCTCTGGTCTGACTGTTCACTTTTATAGGGCTATCGGTTGGCTGAAAGTTGAGCTGGGTCAGTGGGTGGGTGGGGGGCTTAGCTCCAGGCTTAAAGGGTGCCTATGGGCCACAGTCTCGGGTGTTCTGGTGAATAAATCTAGTCTTCTTTATGGTTTTGAATGTCGTTTCCCATTTTCCCTCCCACGCCGTCCACCCTGGTCTTTCCGGGAGGTCAGCAGGGGCTGCGCAGGGCACCATCTAGATCATTTGGTCTCAGGGTCGCCGAGGCTGTGGTTCCCACGGCCCGTGAGACCTTGGAACTAATTGTTGCCTTGCGTCTGGAGGCTTTGGCTTTTTAGAAGCCGGTCACCAGGCCTTTCTTCGTTGAAGTCCCTGCCCGGGTTCATACAGCCTGAGTTCTGACTCACAGTGGCCCTATAGGTCAGGGTCGAACTGCCGCTCTGGGTTTCCGAGGTGGTAAACCTTTATGAGAGCAGAAAGCTTCATCCCGCCCCCCCCGGGAGCATCCGGTGGATTTGAACGGCCGACCTTGTGGTTAGTAGATCAGCTCACTACCAGGGCTCTCCTGGTAGGGAGTGCCTTCCGTCTCTCTCGTAATTAAAGCACCTACAGCCTCTCTTTGATTTAACCCATGGGCCTGCAAAGTCTAAAAGATTGACAGCTTGGCCCTTTGCCGAAAAGGTGGGCCAACTCCCTGATTAGAAACGGTCCCCTCAGGAAAGCAAGGGTGGGGAGGGGAGGTGATGGCTTTTGCTTGTAAAATATTAGCTGGCCAGATGAAGTATACATGGGCTTTAGTTTTGTATATGAATATGAATATGTATGTGTATGTGTATATGTATATGTATATGTAACTGACCTACAGGACAGAATAGGAGTGCCCCTTTGGGTTCCAGCCTCATCTTTCTCCCTCAGAGCCGCTGGCGGGTTCAGAACTGCTGATACTCTACACCGCTGGGGCTTTGTGTAAAAGGAAATTTAATTTCAAAGGAGGCGCTGGCACCTACTGCCTGGGGTGCCAGTAATAACAGAAAGAGGGGCAGTGAGGTGGGGGTGGGTAGCCTGTGACAGGGCAGCTGCATTTGAACTCAAGCCCCTGGCTCCCCATCTGGCCAATGCAACACCATGCTCTGCTCATCAAAGTTCCTGGGGGGAGAGCTTGGGGGGGGGGACTTCATCATGCTGCAAGGGTCCCCTGGGTGGTGGCTGGGCTCCAGGACACCATCTTCAGAGAACAGCCAGCTGGGAGGTTGCCAGAGACTCTGAAATGCACAGGGAGTTGGCAGGGTAGTGGCAGAGGAGGGTCACCCCTCACCCCACACCGGAGCTGCCTGCACCACCCACAACTGCCTCCCTCTAGGGCCTGGCCCTCTGTCCTCCTGTGTGCCCGCCCACCATGTGAGGGGGCTTCAAGACATTTGTGGGCAAAGATGGAATGAAAAGATAACACAGATTTGCTGGGTGCATTTTGAAGCCCCCCACCCCTTGTATTCCTTTAGGAGTGCTGGTGGCAGAGTGGTTAAGCGTTGGGCTACTAGCTGAAAGGTCAGCAGTTCGAAACCACCATCTGCTCCTTGGGGGAACGATGAGGCTTTCTATTCAGATAAAGATGCTCAGAGACCCACAGGGCTGGGCAGCACTCACAGGGTCGCTCTAAGTTGGCACCGACTCAGTGGCAGGGAGTTTGAGGCTTGCATTCCCTACTGGAGGCTGGCCAGAAACAGGAGCCACTGACCAAAAGGTTGGCAGTTAGAATCCACCAGGCGCTCCACAGGAGCATGATGAGGCCCTCTGCTGTCCTAGGGCGTACAGCCATCCGTCTAATGCTCTCTGGCTGCCTGAAGAAATGGGGACCCAGAAAGGCTCCTGGACACACACACACACACACTTCCTGCCCAGAGCATTCGTGTGGGGGGAACCCAGGGAAGGAAACCTAGGTTTAAACTTGGCTTTGATTTCATTTCCTAAGGCAGGGAAGGGAAGAAGATGATTGGAAACTGGTTTTGAAGGATGGATAAGAGTTCAAAGTCAGGTGGCTTCAGAGGCATTTGGAAGCAAAACACTTCCCGCCACCCCGATCACCGCGGGCAGCAGGCCCCCTCCCGAGACCGCTTTGCCCCTCACCACCCCTCCAGCCGCCCCCCAATTCACTTGTCTGAGAGTGGAGACCCAGACAAGGGAGGGTGGAGGAGGTTGCCGGGGTCGCGCCAAG
>NW_022111359.1:3658958-3662212 GCF_000313985.2 Echinops telfairi | reverse complement strand
AAAAAAACGGGCTTTCTACTCCTGTCAACCATTGCGGTCTCTGAAACCCACAGGGGGTCGCTATGAGCAGTAAGTGTGGACTTTAGGGTTTCAGCAGGGAACTTGGTCCAAGTCATAGTGACCTTATATACAACACGAGGTCCTGCGCCCACCCCCCTCCCAATTGTCCCGTGTATGCCCATGGCTACAGCCACTGTCCGCCCTGCCCGTCAAGGGTGTGCCTTTTTCTGCTGATGAACTTATTTTTCCAGGGACTGTCGCCTCCTGATGACACGTCCAAAGCACGTACGTGAGGCGAAACCTCGCCTCCTTCTCCTCTAAGCAGTCTTGCTGTAAAGGTTACAGTCTAGAAAACGCCCATGCGGGCAGCCTTGCTCTGCCCTGCAGGGCCCCCGCCAGTCAGGAGCGGCCTGAAGGCGCACCCCTTGAGAAGGAGGCCTCCCTGGGGCTTTATTTGTTTTCTCCAGATGTGGTCTAAGGGGTCCTTCACCTCATGGTCCACGCCAGTGGCTTCTGGGGTGGGAACCCCCTGCATGGTTCAGAATGCACATTGGGATGCCAGGATCCTCAGGGGGAGGCACCCCACCTGGGCTCCGTTCTGGTGACTGCCCCCAGACGGACCTTCTCACACCTGCCCAGGGACGCCTGGGGACAGACAAGCTGGATGGCAGTGAGGGGAAGCGAGATTCTGCAAGGAAGCCAATTGCCAGGACTTCCTTCTGCTGCACCCGATGGAAGCGGATCATCTGCCTGGCCCTTCTTCTAAAGCCCCGCTGGGCTTCAGTTCCCACCACCACCTTTCAGGTTAGCCTTGGTTGCCAGTTTTCCCATTCATAGCAATTGATGCAGGCGTGCGTGCGCGCACTGCTCTGGCCCCGCCCTGTCCCTGCCGCTGGGGCTGAGGGCACGGGCCTGGAATACACCATCCAGAGGTTAGGCTAGAAACACTTGGGTGCCGTGGCTGTTTATGGAGCGGGTGGCAGTTAGATTTTCCATCAACTTGCCCCCATGTGAAAATGCCAGGGTGGAGTCCAACCTCTCCCGCTGGCCTGATGATGCCTCCATGGGGCTGTGGCCCTTTCTGTAAGCAAGAAGGGGAGGCAGCCCCTTTCCCTCGCTTGCCCTCTGCCTGCTTCCTGGCTGACACTCTGCGTCCAGGGGAGGCCCTGTGTGGACCGCTGACCCTGGAAGTCCACCTCCGAGCTGTCTGCACCCTGCTCACTACTTTCCCACGCGAACGACTCTGCACCCTGTGATCTCCCGCTTCCCCTTTCGGCACCATCGGCCTGCAGCCACCCGAGCCCGAAGAGGGCCCCGCCAGCTGAGGACCGTGGACTTGGAGTTGGAGCGGGCTGGGACGGCTTCTTGAGACACAATTACTTCTGGATATGAAGTTCCTCGTACACATCTATGAATGTCACTGGTCTTGTTTTCTGAGACAACCCAGCCTGACACTGACGCCTCTCTGTCTGAGACACAAAAAGGTTTTCTTTGACCTGCGATGCCTCCTGTCCTCTCCTGGGCAGCCATCAGGCCCAAGCGTCTTTTAAAATCAAATCAGTGAAAATAAAATACTGTGTCCCCTTCGTGGCGACCCCACACGGCACACTGGAGGAGAACTCCGCTCTGGAGCTCAGCCAATGAATCCCCACCCCCCACCCCGCCCTCTGTCATTGTCAGTAGATCACCAGGTCTTTCTTCCGAAGCACCTTAGGGTAGACTCAAACCTCCACCTCCGATCTTGGCGTAAAGCCATAGCACCAGCCTTCGCTCCATCCCAGGGGCTCCTTTGTTGCCCCCACCAGTGGCCTCAGTGGTTTCCTTGCCCCCGAGGGACCAGCTGGGGGAGACTTCCCTTACTCCAGAGGAAACGGAGCAAAGGAGGTGGCCAGGATTTCCTTCTCTGACCTGGAACCCCCGGGCCTGGAGAAAGAACAAGACATCTTCGTCCCAAAGGCTTGGGGACCTTCTTGCTGGAAATAACTGCCAGCCATCACCTAAAACCCAAAGCTGAAAGCCGGGCTCAACTCTGAGACTCAGAAAGGGCCCGTGCCAATGACATCATCTCTTGTCAACTTGCGAAGGGGTGGAGTCTAGCCTGTCAATCAGGTCCTAGCCAATGAGGCCTCTGTGTGGGCATGGCCTTCTCTTAAAGATTCTGGAACTCCTGTCTTCCTCCCTGGAGGAGGGACACACACTCTCCCTGTGAGACATTCCTGTTGACAAGCCACATGGAGCTAAGCTGTTGACAGCCAGAACCCTGGAGCTGGAGGAACCACATGGAGACTCACGCCGCTAAGATGTTCCACTGCCACCGGACCCACAAGACTTTCCACCCACTGGTCTGTGATCTTCCTGCACTCCCTGTCATTGCATGTGTTGCGTGAGTCTGAAGAGGAATTTACAGACTGGTATCAGACATATCGGCTAATGTCAGACTTCTGACTGGGCTGGGATGTTTTCTATGTAATTATTCTTTTATATAAAACTCTTTCTTACACATATGAGTCTCCCTGGATTTGTTTCTCTAGTTTATCTGGATTAACACAGGGCCCCACCCTGCCCTCACCAGCTAGAGGGAGAAGGTGGAATGAGGGGAATAGGTGTATGTGTCTCAAAATCCCGCCCCCCCCAACCCCAGGCTCCAGAGCTACCTGTGCCCAGGGTGGGTGACATAGAGGCTTTGGAGAAAAGTCCCATGAGTTAGCAGGCGGTGGTGAGAGGTCTCCGAGCCACAAGGTCGGCTGTTCTAACCGGCTCAGGTGCCTCAGGGACAGTGATCAGTTTCTGAAATGCTGCTGCAGCACCTTAGAAATCCTATGCAGCCACTTCCCATGCGCAGTGGGGCCCCTATCGGTGGGAGGTATCCATGGAAGGCTGGGGCTTGGAACTGAAGCCCCGCGGTGCCCCGGAAGAAAGGCCTGGCGATCTGCTCCCACCAAGGTGCTGCGGCAGGGAGGCCTGGCAGTCAGCTTCCTTGACGAGTCCCACTCCCGCCTACACAGGGCTTCTGAAAGTTTTGCCAGCCTCGTCTTTCGCCCTTGGAACGAGCGGCCAAGAAAAACCCGGGGGGGAAGCGTGCGGTTACATTGCGCACGCCTTGCAGCGAGCACCCCAACGCCTAACCCGCTGTGCACTAGGGCTCGAGAGGTGTCAGAATTGACTCGGTGCATCTTTGGGGTTTCCCATCCCCTCCCTCTCTTCCGTGGTTGAAGCTGGGCAGAGTGGTCCAGGCCCGGTCCTGCTGTCCCCCG
>NW_022111359.1:3656812-3658447 GCF_000313985.2 Echinops telfairi | reverse complement strand
AAGGACCCTGGCAGCAAGCAGCTGTGGTGGCTTCCTGGCTGACTCAGGGCGACCCCACGTGTGTCTGAGCGGAGCCGGCTTCTCAAGGACTCTTTCCAATTGCTTTGTGGCTGTCCAGTGTCCCCTGAGAATACACGCCCGCTCAACCATGCCTCAGCACGTCCAGTTTACTGGCACCCACGACATGCTTGCAGTTGGACAATCCTCCTGGCCTCACCTGAGTCACACACACACACACACACTCACACACACACGCTAACATGCGCTCACCAGCTTCCTCAGTTTCCGTCTACTGAATTGATGAACGTAGATCACCAGGCCTTTCTTTGGTGGCACCTCTGGGTAGACCTTTGGGTGAGCCTCACCCCTACCCCACCCCCAGCTCGCCGCCTTCAACCACCTTCTTCCTCCAGCTCTGGGGGGTCTACTCCAGCCTCAGGGCCTGCCTGCTTCTGACCTTGCGTTTGGGTTGGTTTGATTGCACGCCAGAGCTGTTTGCACCAGAAAATCCGCTGGACGTGTAAGGACTCACCTTAGCAACTGTCATCTCACGGAGGAGGAAACCGAGGCACAGGCAGGCCAGGTGACTTATGAAGGGGTGAGCTAACCAAAGAGTCGATGATTTGAAAACAACATCTTCTCCTCCGTGGAGGAAAAAAACAACAACAGAAACCTGACCATTGATCACCAGTCTTGCAAACCCTAAGGGGCAGTCCCGCTCTGCCCCAGAGGGACGCTATGGGTCGGGATAGGATGGGCCTGTCAGTGCCCGGCAGTAAGCCAGGAGCTTAGTGAGCTTAGCCCAAAAGATGCTCTGGTCACCTTCCCGGCCATGGTGTTCTTGCTGAGAACCATGGAGTGGCGTCTGGCTCATGCCCCCCCACCCCCTGGCGTGGGACAGAGTACGACTGGCCCACAGGGTTTCCCAGACTGTCTGTCATCTTCCTGAGGGAGGCGCTCCACTGACGTGGTGCTTAAGGGCATCAGCTGCTAACCCCGCATTCAGCAGTTCAAGCCCACCATCTGCCCTACGGGAGCTAGAATGTCGCCGGCTATGTCCACAGATAAGACGGCCCTGGGAGCCCTGGGGGGCAGTTCTGCTCCGTCCTTTCCAGGACATGTGAATCAAAGTCTGGGAATGTCTAGCCTGTCGCTGACTCACTCATGCCGGCATCCAGTCGATGCCGACTCAGAGCAGCCCTGCAGAACAGGGCAGAACTGCCCCTGCGAGTTCCCAAGACTGTCACTCTTTAGAGCAGTAGAAAGCCTTGTCTTTGTCCCACGGCGTGACTGGTGGCTTCGAACTGCTGACCTCTCGGCTGGCAGCCCAACACATAACCACTACCCCACCAGGGCTGCAGGAGGCCCTCGAAGTCACCATCAATACCAGCTCGCCTCACACAGGCCTCACCAAAGAGAAGCAGTTCCGGCCGTCACAGGAGGTGTGAGTTCACCACGTGTCTGACCAGCGTGGCCCACGAATGATGTCATAAAGACCCAGATGGCTCTTGGCAGAAGAAAGGCTCCCCTTCCCTGCTCTGTGGGAACAGGGGTCTTTGGGGCAGTAGAACGCCAGCTCTTTCTGCCATGGAATTGCTGGTGGCTTTGGAACACCGACCTTTCGGTCAGCAGCTG
>NW_022111359.1:3651831-3654961 GCF_000313985.2 Echinops telfairi | reverse complement strand
CGTTTTAAAATAGTCCCGATTTTTGGAAAGAAGGCACGACAAGCTCGGGTATACGGTGTTCGGGTGCCATGTGGCTAGTTTGCCAGGATATGAGTTTGATCAACGGTGTCCCACTTTACCCATGTTGACATCTGGTCGCCTTATATCTTTGAGAACTTCGATGCGCTTAGTGGAGGGGCAGCAAAAGAGAGGCAGGCCCTTCATGAAATGGGTCGACACAGCGGCTGCAGCAACGGGTTCCGGCAGAGGAACAACTGTGAGGACGGCGCAGGACCGGGCAGGGTTTCTTCTGCTGTGCATAGGGTTGCTGTGGGTCGGAACTGACTTGATGGGACCACTACTGGGGGAGCCCTGGTAGCTGAGTGGGCTATGCACTGAACTGCTAACCTTAAAGTCAGGGGTTTGAACCCGCCAGGCACTCCAGGGGAGAAAGATGGGGCTTTTTACTCCTGTCAAGATTTATAGTCGCAGAAGCCCACAGAGGCAGTTTTTCTCTGTCCTACATGGTCACGGTGAGTCGATTTGACTCGATGGTAATTAATTGGTTTGGGGGTGGGACTTTTTGACTACTTTTTTTAACTACTGGTGGTGCTGAGGTTAGTTAATCGATGTTTCCCAAAGTGGGCGATATCACCTGTTAGGATCCAAGAAGAGGCTGCAAAGACAGATAGCTACACTTTGTCCTGGATGATGGGGTACAGTACAAACGTCTTTAATTGCCAGGGGGGTGGGGCGGGGCACTGAGTCTTTTCTCTCTCGCTCCTGAAAGGAGGGGGTAGGCCAAATGATTTGGGGAACCTATGGGTTGAAGGTGCAGCTGATGACCCGAAGATGGGTGGGTTGGACCCACCTGGGCTCTGTGGAAGAAAGATATGGCAAGGGGCTTCCAGAAAAGGTCTAGAGCCGTGGAAGCCCACGGGAGCAGTTCCGGTCCGTCCCAGAGAGGACTCATGAGTCTGAACCGACGCCGCTGCCATGGGTTTGGTTTGGATTTTTGGTCGGCGTTTCAAGCGGTTGCCCGTGAACAAGTCTGTGTTGGAAAGTAGGGTCTTTTAAGATGCTAGTCATTCACATGCGTGTGAACCTGGGCTGGAACATGGCAGTGGGTGTGAGGATGACTCAGGGTGGTGGTTTTACACTCGGGAGCCAACGAAACACGCAGGACAGCATCACGGGGGAGTAGTGAGTTGTCGGAGGTCATCAAGTTGATTTTGACTCCTGGGAACTCCACATAGGCAGAATATAGGATAACTGGGATAGGTAGGTTTAGTGTGCCAACCAGGCCAATAGGAACACGTGGGATGAGTTAGGTCGCAGTTTGATGGGAAAGCAAAGGACATAAATGGCTTTGCAAGCCCGGCCACCCTCTCCCTTGCTCTCTGGAGATCAGCGAGTGCTGGAGCTTGTGCGCTTCTGCTGGAGCTGGTTCTCTGCCTCAACCTGTGAGCTACATGACCCGTGGGCCAAGCCAACCCGTGGATCTGTGCTAGAGCTTGAGGCTCCTTTGAGACCTGCTTCACCACGATGCTGGTGCATGCATCACTTGAGCTTGAGGCTGGTGGGTCCTGTCACCTTGCATTGCTTGCATTCAATATTCCATCCGGGCCTGTGTCACTAAGCTCCTGAGCTAGTGACTGTTGGTGATCCATCCTGCTATTTGCTGCCTGTGGGCAGACTGCTTGCCTTGCCCAAGGGAGGACTCTGCTGTCTGCTTCCTTGACCTGGGACCCGGAAGCCCACGTGAGTTGAAGGACTTCCAGTATATTGAATGTCCACGGAGGTGAGTTGAACTGAGATCTCTGTACTGCTGTGTGGGGTAATTAGCTGTTATATTCTTTCATGCTGTATAAACATATGTATATATATAGAATCATAAGTGTCCTGGTTTCATTTCTCTAGAGAACCCTGCCTAACACAATACCCCATAGGGTTTTTGAGGCTATGAAATGGTGGCTTTGTGGGTTACCCATTGGGCTACTAATTGCAAGGTCAGCAGTTCAAAACCACCAACCAGGTCTGAAAGAAAGAAGATTTACAGTCTCAGAAACTCACAGGGGCACTTCTACTCTTGTCCTGGAGGGTGGCTGTGAGTGGGCATTGATTCCACTGCAGTGAGTTTGGACTTTCGATGCTGAGCCCCAAAGCTGTCTTTGGAGGCTACTCTGGGGTCAAAGCACCAGCCTTCCTGTTAGTCATCAAGTGCTTACTGGTTTGTGCCCCAGGGCCATGTAGGACAGGTGTCCTTTATAAAAAGTGGAGCGGAGCTCCAGGCAGAGAGAAGATAGCTGAGCTGAGCTGCCACCGGGGGTTCCCATAAGCTGAGAGACAACCAGGGACCCTTCCCTGAGAGCCTCCGGGCAGGACAGCACCTTCTGAGACCCGGAGCTCAGGGCACTGACCTCCAGCATATAAGACCACCCATGACTAGTTTTAAGCCACCGGACTGTGATACTTCGCTAGGGCAGGCACCAAAGCCACCCCCCTACCCCTCAGGCTCCTAGATGTCTTTTGGGGCTGTGTTGGCAAGTGGGGCTGAGCTTGGGGAATCTCAGTAAGGGCCAGGATCCCCTCGCATCTGTTATCCCTCTCTCAGTGTTGGGAAAGGGTTTCAGTCCTCTGATCGGCCAACTGTGACTCCTTGTCACAGGTCACATTCCTGGATGCTCACTCTGCCCCAGGTGACACCTGCTCCCTGAGAACTCTATGTCTCAGGCTTGGGGAAGGAATGTGAGGGGGCTCTGGGCCAACTCCAACTCTCCCTGCCCCTCAGGCAAGGGATGGGAGCATCTATCTGTCCAGCCAGTCGGTTGACCTCCGGGGTTAAGTCAGGCTTTGCCATGACAGAGCCAAACGGCCCCCTGTGGGCTTGCTAGTCTGTCACCAGCAGATGGCCAGTGGTTAATTCTGATGGCCTTCATCTTAATGAAGTGTGGGATGGATGGGATCTTTCTGCGGGGCCTGCCCAGGCCCTGTCCACATGGCGGATCACGTGGGTAAGTGTGGGTTCTGTTTCAGAACACCCCATAAAGCGGCCCGCACGTGTTTTGTGGCTGTGTTTCCCCACCGCGCAGGTGGTTTACGTGTGTTGCACAGTCCGTACGGTGTGCCACGGCACGACGAAACGTTTGGA
>NW_022111359.1:3621253-3651460 GCF_000313985.2 Echinops telfairi | reverse complement strand
AAGATAAGACAAAATAATAATTTATAAATTATCAAGGGCTCATGAGGGAGGGAGGGGAAAAATGAGGAGCTGATGCCAGGGGCTTAAGTGGAGAGTAAATGTTTTGAGAATGAGGAGGGCAATGAATTTACAAATGTGCTTTACACAATTGATGCATGCATGGATTGTGATTAAGAGTTGTACGAGCCCCTAATAAAACGATTAAAAATTTTTTTAGCTCTATAACCAAAGGGTGACCCCGAGACACACTGTGGGCACACGCTGCTGGGAAAATGGCGCCGAAAGAAGTGCCCCGTGTGGGGTGCAGGGGTGCCACACACCTCCATTGGTAAAAACTGCAGGTCGTGCTGAGCGCAACTAACAAAACAAAAACCACGCCAAAAGAAAAAAAGATCCGCAGAGCAATGGGGAATGCCCATGTAAGGGCAGAACCCGGAGAAGGCAGAATTTGCGGTCTTGGTCGCCCCCTGAAGGTAGAGGCTTTCGGTGCAGCTTCAACAAAGTGCCCAATCTGTTTACAATGGGCCACTACCCTTAAACTCCAATCCATTGAGAGGGGTCTCCCCCATAGCGACCCTATAGGACAGGATGAAAGTGCCCCTGTGGGTGTCTGGGGCGGTAAATCTTCACGGAGCAGAAAGTCTTATATTCCTTTTCCCTCGGAAGCAGCTGACCTCAGAGTTAGGCTCCTTAGAGACAAAGACGGTGAGGTCAGTCTCCAGGAGAGACCAGTCCCTGGAGAAGAACATCATGCTTGGTCAAGCAGAGGGGCAGTGACAAGAGAGAGGAAGGCTCAAGGCAAGATGGATTGACCCATGGCTGCAACAATGAGCTCAAACAAAGGGATCCGTGTGAGGAGGGCACAGGGCGAGGCCATGTTTTGTTCTATTATACAGAGGGGCGCTCCGAGTTGGTGCCGACTCCACGGCACCGAACAACAACAAGGACTAACCTAAAGGTTGGAGATTCGAATCCACCCAGCAGCGCGTGGAAGAAAGGCCTGGTGACCATCTATGTTTTAGATTAAGCAAACAAAGATCCTGGAGTTAGGCTTCTGGAGCACATGGGGTTGCCACGAGACAGAATGGCGACGGGCGTCTTTGTTTCTTTCTATTGAGACACAGTTTATATAACACAAAGTCACCCAATTTATGCACCCCTTATGTTTTTGAGGACGTAGCCGTAGTTAAGGACTGTGGTGGCGTAATGGCTACATGCTGCGCTGCTATTTGCCAAGCCAGCACACCGAGACACCAGCAGCTCCCGGGAGAAAGATGGGGCTTTTCTATTCCCGTGAAGTTATAGTCTTGGCAGCCCACAGGGGCGGTCCTTCCCTGCCCCACAGGGTTGCTCGGAGTGGGTTTCACACCAGATGCTGCCCAGCTGGTTCTGGCTGATGGCGGCCCCGCCTGGTGTAGAGTAGACTTGTGCTCCTTAGGATTTTCAATGACTGCTAACCTTTTGGAAGTAGATCGCCAAGTCTTTCCTCTGAGATGTTTCTAGTTGGATTTGAACGGCCAATCTGACCGTTTGTAGCCAAGCACGTAACCACCTGTGCCACCCAGGGAGTCCTTGGGATATGTGAGGCTAAGTCTGGAAGTACGTCCAGTCCCAGATCGCACACGCATGGCTTTATTCCCAACATTTTCCAACATGTTTCTGCAAGCCGTGTTGGCTGCAGGCAGGTTCTCTCAGTAACACGCCGTTTTCCCCTAGAATGCCTTCAAAAGAAAGGGAGAAAAAAGATCTAATCAAAAACAGGGGCTTCAGAGGGAATCTGCTGGGCCAGTTCCATCGAAGGCAAGGGGGCATTCGCTCAGAGGGTTGGGCGACTGGCTTTGGGGGATTGCGAAGGGGTCACATTGATCATTGTTTTTTAAAGAAAACAGCGTGCTCAAATTTTAAGAAAACGGAAAACTGTACCAGTGAGGGAAAAAAGCCCAGGAAACTTGTGCCCAGAAAACAGCCCCATCATGAAAATGCACCTGGTCGTCAGGGCTGGCCTACGAGAATTTTGTTGGGAAGTCTTACCTCATCTGCCCTACAGCCCTGAGCTTGCCTCTTCAGATTTCTTTCTCTTCCCTAAATTCAAAGAACACTAGAAAGGAATGTCTTTGAAGAACCCCAAACTGCCGTTCCAACCTGGTGGACAGGGAAGAGGGCAGCATGTTTCAGGGGGAAGGGGCATCGAGATAGAAACACCGGCAGGAGGAGATGTGAGAAACATTACCTTCCCATTTTGGATACTTTCTGTTTTGTGAAAGCCTCTAGGATTTTATAACAATAATTTTGAACTTACCCTGGTATGTGATCACTGTATGATCCCCATGCACAACAGAAGGAAATGCTGAAGGGTCCTGCACTGTCCCCACAATTGAGATGCTTGAGCCCATTGGTATAGCCGCTGTGTCGCTCCATCTCCTTGAGAATCTTTGGCCTTTTGCTGCGTTTTGTATATATATTCTATTTATAAGATTTATTTTTTTGACCCTCCCCCACTGGAGCTCCAGCAAGATGAGGACGGTGAGTTTAGTTACTAAGCTTTAGTAGTTTGGTTATTGCTGTATTTGCTGTGCATAGAACAGAGTCTGGGACATAGGGGGTGCTGAATGAAGGAATACTTATGGAAGGAGTAAGTACAAGCTTCTGGTAGTGTAAACATGACGTTTTTGGAAAGTTACTTAAGAAGGTGGTTGAATGAAACCCAGGATTGATGAATCTATAGGGACAGCAAGTAGAATACGGTGTTTTTTGTTGTGTTTTGGGGGTGTACAGTGGTGTTGGGGGTGGTAAAAGGAAGACAATGTCAAGGAGTCCAGGAAGAAAAAGAATGTTTAGAAACTGATGGTGGTAGCAATTGTACAATTCTGCTTCACGTGATTAACTATGGAGTAGCAAAATAAAAAATAAGTAAAAGAAGCTGGCTGATGGCAGTGTTTGTCTCTGGCGAAGGCTTCTGGGAGACCCGATATTCAGATGGAGAGGGACTTAACGACCGTGAAGTTATTAACCACCTTAACAGACCCCAACGGGTTGGCTTTGACAAACTTGAAATATTTAGTAAGAAAAGATAGTTGCCGAGCGATGTCTATCTACTCTCATTTTCATAAATTAGAAGCATCAAAAGGGAAAACTCATGCGTTTTTCTTTAGCTTTCTGAGTAGGAAAAAAATGTTTATCGAACTGCTGAGCAAACACACCCCTCCGATTTCAGCTCTGCCCAGATGGGGAGGACCCGGACCCGGCCACGTCCACGGGAGGTTATACATCCTCACGACAGTTGGTAGGAATACAACCAGGCCACGCCCCCAAGGCGGGCCTAGTCTCAGTTACGCCTAGTTCCGGTCTAGGCCAGCCTCGGATACGCGGATGAGATCCCAGAGCCCAATCGCATCCTTTGTGAGCGGGGACTAGCGATTTGCTGATCTGCGATTGGACAAACAACCCGCCACTCGTAGGTGTCTCGCCAATCACAAACCGGCCGAGCCCCACCTCTTCCGTTTCCGGCGGCCCCGGAACCGGAAATGCCGTCGCTGGCTCCTGCGGCGGGGTCTAACTCCTAGCCGCCCGCCTCCCCTGAGGGCTGTTTGCGCCGGTCTCCAAGGCGGGGTCGGCTCCGCCTCTTCGCGGCGGGGGCTCGGGTAGGCAGGCGGGGCTCGGTGAGGGGGCGGGGTCGTGGTGCTGGCGGATCCCGGTCTGGCCCCTAAGGAGATGGCTCCGGAGGGCGGCGGACCTCGGGGACCTGAGATGGGGGTCGCGGGACGTGTTCACCCGCCAGAATCTGGGGCTTGCGAAGGCCCGTCAGACTCTTGATTGGCCTGCGCTGGGTCTGGGGTGCAAAACGGGCTTCCTGGAGCCGGGCCCACTGCCATGTGGGTTTCCTTGCCCCCCCTGCCTGCGTCCAGTGCCCACTTTTATAAATTGGGGAATTCACGTTTGAGCAGCCCCAGAGCTGTTCGCGCACGTACTGCTAGGAAGTGTCAGCCCGAATTTCCGACGAGAAGTGATGCTATATATTACAGTTGATGTGCTCATATATAGAACACGTGTGGCATACGTGTATCATGCGATATATGTGTATCTATAAAACGAAGGAGCCCTGGCAGCACTGCAGATTAGGCGTTGGGCCGCTAATGACAAGGGAGGCGCTTCAAACTGGCGGGAGAAAGGGGAGGCTGCCTGCTCCCGTTAAGATGTACAGTCTGAGAAACCCTGTTTAGGGCGTTATGATCAGAATCAACTCGGGGACAGTGAGGTGGGTGGATATAAAGTGTACGTATATCTATATTGTTCTTGTTAGGTGCCATCGGGTCGATTCTGAATTATGTACGACATGAAACACCACCCAGCCCTGTGCCATCCTCAGAAGTGTTCTTACACTTGAGACCATTGTTGCAGACATGTGTCAATCCGTCTTGCAAGGACCTTCCTTCCCACCCCCTAACCCCACTCCAGTTGTCTTCCGCCCCCCCCTCGCCAAGCACGATGTCCTTCTCCAAGGACTGGTCTCTCCTGATAGCATGCCCGAAGTATAATTCTGCCTTTACTTCTAACAAGAAAGAGCTGTTTGTTCTTAAGCAGTCCATAGTACTTTCAATATTCTTCACCAGCACCATAGTTCAAATGCACTGATTCTTCTTCAGTATCCCGTATGCAGCGTTCAGCTTTCACATGCATATGAGGTGGTTGAAAATCCCAAGGCGTGAATCAGGGCCACCTTTGACCTCAAAATAACATCCTTGCTTTTCAACACTCTAATGAGGTCTTGCACAACACTTTACCTAATGCATTGCATCATTTGATCTCTTGACTTTTGCTTCCTTGAGCACTGATTGTGGATTCAAGCAAGAAAAAATCCTTGACAACTTCAATCATTTCTCCATTTATTATGATGTTACCTCTTGAATCAGTTGTAAGGATTTTTGTTTCCTTTACATTGAGTTGTAATCCATATTGGTCTTCATCAACAAGTGCTTCCAGGTCTCACTTTCAGGAAGCAGCACTGTGTCATCTGCGTGTCTCAAGGATAATCCTTCCTCTAATACTGATCCATATTCTTCACCATAGAATCCAGCATCTCTGATGATTTGCTCAGCATACAGATTGAATAAGGTAGGTGAGAGGCTACAACCCTGACACACACCTTTCCTGATTTTGAACCAAGCAGTATCCTATTGTTCTGTTCTCACAACTGCCTCCTGATCTATGTCCAGGTTGTGCAGAGCATAATGAAGTGTTCTGGAATTCCTATTCTTCTCAAGGCTATCCATAATTTGTTATGATCCAGACAGACGAAGGCCTTTGCACAAGTAAAACATCTTTCTGGTATTATGTACTTTCAGCCAAGATCCAGATGATACCAGCAATGATATCCCTTGTTCCACATCCTCTTTTTAATCCAGCCTACACCTCTGGAAGCTCCCTATCAATGTACAGCTGCAACCATTGTTGGATGAGCTTCAGCAAAATTTTACTTGCATGTGCTATCAATTATACTGTTCTATAGTTTGCACATTCTGTTGGGTCATCTTTTATCTGGAATGTGTACATTTATGGATCTCTTCGAGTTAGTTGGCCAAGTAGTGTTTTCCAAATTTCCCGGCAAAGGCCAGTAAGGACTTCCAGTGCTTCATCAGCTTTTGGAAACATTTCAATTGGTATTCCAGCAGTTCCTGGAGCCTTGTCTTGGGCTGACGCTTTCAGTGCAGCTTGGACTGCTTCCTTCTGCACCGTTGGTTCTTGCGCCTATGCTACCTCCTGAGATGGTTATGTGTCGACTAGGCTTTTTGGCACAGTGACCGTGTATCCTTTCCATGTTCTTTGGAGGCTTCTTGCATCATTCAATATTTTGCCCATAGACTCTTTCATATTGTAACTTGAGGCTTGAGTTTTTTCTTGAGTTCTTTCCATTTAAGATATGCTGAGAATGTTTTCCCTTTCTGGTTTTCTAACTCAGGGCTTTGCAGAGTTCATGATAATGTTTGACCTTGGAGATGAATGCAATGTCATTCCTCTCGCTTGTGTAATTTCCAGCATCGTCAACCATTTAATTTTCTGATTCAAAATGACGAATGCCAGTCCATTTCAGCTCACTAATTCCTAGAATATTGATCTTTAGGCCTTCCATTTAATTTTTAATTACTTCTTATTTCTCGAGATTCATACTTTGTAATTCCAAATTCCAATTATTAATGGCTGTCATTGCTGTTCCTTTTAATGACCCATCACTCACACTCTCTCTGAAACACTCACTGCCATCCAGTCAATTCTGACGCACAGCAGCCTGAAGGACAGAATGGCCTCGGTGGGTTTCTGAGGCGGGAAAGCTTCACAGGACCAGATAGGGTTATTCTTCTCCAAGAAAGCAGCTGCTGGACTAGACTCTGAGCTCCCAGTTAGCAGCCCAGCACTATGCCAATGTACCTGTGTAACGTATAGCGTTCGTACATGATATGCGATATCTATTTTTATTGTTGCTATTGTGTATACAAAGGCTTAAAGCAGAGGGGTAGGTAGGGTGAGTGTGTGAAAATAAGGACTTTGGCGCCAGACTGACCAGAATCACTCGGCTGCTGCCACTTCCTAGTGCTTAACTGTTGGCGAGGATCCCTAATTTCACCAGGCCTGTTTCCACTGCAGAATGTTGTTGTCAGGCGCCTTCCAGTTGGCTGCAACTCAGAGTGACTCTATGAATCACAGAGCCAACCGTGGCCTGGCCCTGCGCCATCGTCACCACCATTGTTATGATGGGGCCCGTTTGTTGCAGCCACGAGATGTGGCAATCCGTCTCATTGAAGGTCTTCTTTTTCACAGAGTCTCTACTTGACCAAGCGTAACGTTCTTCCCCGCGTGTTGGGTTGCTACCTGTCCAAAGTAAGTAAAATGAAGTCTTTCCGTCCTAGCTCCTCATAGTACCTACCTCTTAGTCTGTTGAGGAGCCCTGGTGAGCATAGAGGTTGTGTGTTGGGTTGTACCTGTGCAAAATCAGCAGTTGGAAACTACCGGCCACTCTGCTCTACACCCATCAAGAACGACAGTCTCAGAACTTCACAGGGACGGTTCTACCTTATCCTGTAGGGTTTCTGTGAGTCAGAGTTGACTTCATGGCTGTGAGTTTGGTCTTGGTTTTTAGCTGCTGAGATAAATGAATGAGAAAAGCAGCTCACGTAGGCCGAAGCTGGCCTGTGAGTGGCCAAGCTGTGGCCCATCCCTGTTGAACATATAGCAGCCTTACAGGACCTCAACATCAGACTAGGCTCCCACAATCAGGACAGAAATTGCGACCCTCCTGGCAGGAGCTAGGACTGCCATCCTGTGGCCAGTCCAAGTGATTACTGTATTTTTACCGATCACCACTTTAGCCTTTCCTCATTCCTGGCCTCCTGAGTCAGAATCAACCTGCTGGCATTAAGGGTCGTATTGTCCCCCATGAACCAGTGCCATCTGGTCACTTCTTACCCCCATGACCTCAGAGTAGGGTTTTTACGAAGATGGCACCAAAGGCAAAGAAGGAAGCTTTCCCTGCCCCCCAAACTGAAGCCAAAGCAAAGGCATGCAAGGCCATGCTGAAAAGCATCCACGGCCACAGCCACACACACACAAAAGACCCGAGTGTCACGCACCTTCTGTCAGCCGAGGGCCCTGAGGCTGAGAAATACCCTCTGAAGGGTTCTCGGGTCTCTTGCTTTCTGATGGCTAGACCAGGGTGCAACTGCCTTAGCCCGTTCCCTGCTTTAGCTGCCAAAGCTCACTTCCTGCAAGACATCCTTGAGAAGAAGCCACATGAACCTACCCCGATGCAGCCCTGGGTGCTGGAGCAGCCATGTGGAGACTCCTGCCAGCGCTGAGATGCTTACACACTCACTGACTCGGCTTTCCTCCTGCAGTCGGCATCATTGCGTGTGTTTTGTGAGATGGAGCAGGACTTTGTGGATTGGTGTTGGACATATGGGTGAATGTTGGACTTGTGGGCTTGGGCAGCACTGGGTTGGGATGTTTTCTTGATGCGCACTTAACATTTAAATAAAACTCTCTTATACATAAAAGAAAAAAAAGAAATACCCTCTGAAGAGCGCCCCCAGGAGAAATAAGCTGGACCACTCTGCCATCTTCAAGTTCCCCCGACCATGGAGCCCATCTGCCATGAAGAACATCAACTGTAACACTCTTCTGCTCGTTGTAGATGTCAAGGCCAACGCCTTGATCAGGCCGGGCAGCAAGAAGGCAGCATGTCCCTCTTGCTCCTGACTGTGACACTTTGCTCTGGCCAACCACAGTGGAATCAGCTGAGCGGTCCAGCTGACATGCTTAATAGAACTTTTAAAACACATTTTTTAAAAAAGAGTAGAACTGAACTTTATAAAGTGCTGGTTTGTTTTTTCTGGAAGTAGATTGCCAAGATGGTCTTCTGAGGCACCCCAGGAAGGACTTGAACCTCTACCCTTTCGTTTCACAGCTGAGCTCCTTAAACTTTTGCTGTACCCAGTAACTCCCTGTAGGTAAAATTAATGTAGGCGGTTATAGCAATACTTCTTCCTGACAGCATCCTCCCCAGAACAAAGGTTTACTTTCTTTAAACCTTCCCCAGTGTCCTCAAAGGAGCCCTGGTGGCATAGTGGTTACGTATTGGGCTGCTAACTGTGAAGTCAGCAGTTTGAAACCACTAGCTGCTCCACAGGAGAAAGATGGGGCTTTCTACTTCTACAAAGACTTACAGTTTAGGAAACTCACAGGGGCAACTCTTCCCTGTCCTATAGGGTCACTATAAGTCAGCATCAACTTGGTAGCAGTAAGTTGGTATTTTTGTTTTTTGGGTTTTTTTTTAGTATCCTCAAACCCAATCCCAAATCCTGTAATGTCCTAACGCCCTCTGACCTAGAAGCCCTGAGTTGTACATTTTCCCTTGCTGTGCTGAGTAATACACTTCATCTTGTTTACCACAGGTGTGCCCTGGTGGTCTTCCTTACCTGGGGGTCATTGACAAGAGCCAGGATGAAAGGGCTCCTAATAAGCATTCCAGAGGAAGTCCCGGTGGGGAAGTGGCAGGAGGAAGCCCTCTACTACTAGCTGAAAGGCTGGTGGTTTGAACCCACCCAGAGGTGCTTCAGAAGACAGGACTAGCAGTCTGCTGCCAAGAGGGCACAGCCTGGGAGACCCTGTGGAGCACATGGGGCCGCAAGGAGCCGGAGCCACCAGGACAGCACCTGCACCACCACTGAAACAGAGAGAAGCATAGCAGGTATTTCTTTTTTAATTAATGAAATACTTAACAAGCTTTATTTAAAAAAAATAAAAGCTGTATTAGCACTTCACCCACATGTCATACAACTTAATAACTCATTCGTATCAAGAAGAGTCGTACACTTATCACCACACTCAATTCTAGACCATTTTCTTCCTTGTACTCATTGTTATTCAGCTAATGATGTTTTGTCTAATTGTGGCAAAAATATACACGACAAAATATCTTCCAACTCCACAATTTCTAACATGTATAATTCAATGTCATTGATTATCCACTTTTTGTTGTGCAGTCAATATTGATAACCTTTTCCAAATTATTCCATCACCAGTCACATAAATTCAATGCCCCCTAAGCAACAACTCTTTCTCCTTCACCCATGGTAACCATTGGTCAAGTTTGTTTTCTTTTTCATAGTTTTTGTTGTTTTTTTGATTTAGTATTCACATATCATACACTTCCATGGTTAAATCGCTTTTAAAAAGAATTGTATATACTTCATCACAATCAGTTCTAACTCCCTCCCACATTCATTTTTTGTTCCTCATAACCCCCCACCTTCCTCTCCCCATCCCATCCCTGATAAAACATTTTATCAGTGATTGTCTCTCTGTATTCACTCCTTCTGTGCTTTGCGAACTGGGAAACCCAACAGAAACAATAAAAAACAAAAAACAAAACAAGACGGCAAGAAGAAAATAGCAATGATATAAAAATTAAAATACATATAACAAGTAAGAAAGGACCACCATCAATATTTTAAAAGCCAGAGAAGAAATTTCTGTCCTGAAACAAACGAGAAATACTTGAGCCTAGAGCAAATTCAGGTTGGGTCAAGATGGAGATCAACTGACCCAGTATCATACCATGGTTCGATCCACCATAATCAAGTTTACAATAATCATTGTCTGATAGAAAAACTGTTCGAGTCCCTCGCCTGTGGCTAGAGGGGATCTGCCAGAAGCTTAATCTGACTAGATGCTCTGCAGATGGATTGGGGCTCCCACTGCCCTCCATAGCCTAGCAGGTATTTCTCGTCACCATCTTTCACACGCACAAAGGACACAGCAACGTCTGGCAAGTTGGAAAGCCTCCTTCTTCTAAATCAGGTTCCTACACTTTACATGGCCTGCTACCCACTTTTCAGAAGAAAAAAAAATTACTCAGTACCCCCGTCCCCACTCTCCCCCTGCACTCTGAAATGAAAAACGTTTGCACTGTAGCTCAGAGTCCAGGATAAAGCATCGGGCTCTGCTTTTGCAGAGCCCCCTTGATGGTTCCAGCACCGCCGCCACCCCTGGAGCCCCACCTCCAGGGAGCGGTCTCACCCACTTAGGTAAGCACTGTTCTAAATAACAGCTTTCCATTACAAAATTACTTCCCATGGCCCATTTCATTCTTGGACTCTTCTGTTCAGTGGGTTTAGACCATTTCCTTCCATCTGCTGGCAAATGCTTGTTGCATGCACTAGTTCGAACCAAAAAAAGTTCAGAGAATGACATCCCAGACAGCCCTGGACCAGCCAGGCAGTCAAAGGCCATTTTAGTAGTTCTGCCTCTGGGCTGCATACAAATGTGTAATGTGCCTGGGAAGCTCTCTGCCACATGCCAGGTGCGTGTCCTTCCATATTACCTTGTCTTAACCTACAAACCAGACAGTGACGTTTTTACTGTCAGTTTGTCCAACGACAAGAGCACATTCGGAATACATCATTGTCTTAGTCACCTGGTGCTCCTGGAACTTAAGTACCCCAGTGGGGGGCTGTAAAGAACATAACTTTATCTTTTTGTTGTTCAAGAGACTCTGAAAGCCTCACTGCCGGCGTCCTCTCTCTGCAATTCTGTGCGTGCAGTTGCTTTCCATCTTTGCAATGTCGTCCCTTTAGATTTTCAGGATGAAGAGGTTCCTGACCAAGAAACAAAAGCAGATTTGTCCCATTCCCCAATGCATTCAAATGAAAATCGGCAATAAGATCCGGTTCCACTTCAAGAGGAGATAATAGAGGACAAGCTGTGTGTGTAAAGGGTCACCAGCTTAATGACGCAGCATTTGCATAGGTTCACTAGCATTCTGTCGTAGCAAGTTTAAATGTTGCCACCACCTGATGAGTTGAACCTGTATTGGCAAACATCTGGTTTCTTCCTTGGTTTTTATGCTTTTCCATTAAGAAGCTGACAACTAATAAAAGTATGAGACCTTTGGTTTAAAAAACATACACAAAGAAAAAACTCACTGCCATCAAGTTGATTCGGACTCACAGTGACCCTATGGACAGAGAGGAACTGCCCCTGTGGATTTCCTAGACTGTGCCTCTTTACCGGAGTAAAGAGCTTCCTCTTTCTCCCGGGGAAGAGCTAGTTTCAAACTGCTGACCTTGAAGTTAGCAGCCCAACTTGTAACCCACTACACCACCAGGGCTCAAAGTCTGAATTCAGGGCACTGTCACTAGGGGAAGGCTTTCTCTGTAACTAGGCTCTTCGTAACCCTGGGAGGCTCCTAGTTCCTGGGAGACATCCACATGGCATCTACCTTCCTTCCTATTTATGCTTGTTTTCTGCTGATTCTGCCCTGCCAAATGTGACCTGGTTCCTAAATGGAGGATGCCCATGGATAGAGGGCTTATGATTCCTCACAGACCTGGAGGTGGGGAGACACTGGTCAAGCCATAATTTAATAGTTGGAGATTGCTTCCCCACCCCCCCAAACCTGGGGTCCAATATATCTATGTATTTCCATCTATTACTGACCCAACCCATGAATGTGGACACAAACAAACCAGGAAATCCCAGAGTGTTCCCAGTGAAACATGCCCAACTCTTCAGAGCATATGAGAGTCTTGGCTTGACGTGGAGAGATGCCCGGGGCCTTGAAGGAGCGTAAACATACGGGGTGGCTCTGCAGCACCTCCTCTGAGTTGTACCTGATTCCATCGCTGGGTTTTACTCTACTCCACTGGGGGTATTGTTTGTGTTGCTGTGAAGCCAACCAGGATTGCCTGCAGTCTGGGACGTGGAAGAGTGGAGCTGCTGTGCTCTGCAGGGTTTCCTGTCTCTCATGGCCGCCTCGGGGGCTGAATGTTCAGAAGCCGATTGCTGGCCTTGCTTCCAAGGTGCACCTGGGTGGGTTTGAACCCACACCCTTTTAGCTGATAGTCGAGCACTTAGCTGTTGGTGCCACCCAGGAAACCTCAGAGCCAGCGGGGATGACTGGACGGCACCTCACAGCAACAACGGGAGCGGACAGCTGGTGGTGGTGAGCAACTCGGTGGGTAGCTCAACGTGCCAGCAGAGCTCCTGGCTGGGTCAGAGGCAGCCCTGCGGTCAGGTTTTGAAGGAACTGCCTAACCTTTCTTTCTTGATTGATTCTTGATGGCTGAGACGGAACTCCAGAGACTGCTGTCCTGGCGGCGTTCTTTGATCGGTGGTGGATCACAGCTCACTGCTTAGCCACGAGCCATTGCTCTGTAGCAATGAGGGAGGCGTTCTTTGATTGGGATAGTGGTTGTCTTATCATTAAGCGGTAGGCGTTTTGTAATGGCAGCTGCTTTTTCAGACAGGCCTGCAGCTGCCATGGTGTCCAGAGGCCTGGAGACCCAGAGCCCACAGGAGAACGGAATGCAGAAAATGCTGACATCGCCGCTGCTCAGCCAAGCAAGCAGACACTCGTGACAGCCCCCTAAGATGGCAACCACGGATGCAGACTCTACCCGGGGTGAGTTTTGGGTCAGTTGGCAACCAGAGGTGAGGAGGTAGGTGCCTCATGCACTCCAGCAGGGTCCCAAGATTGGGGAGCCAAGTGGTCATAGCAGAAGCCATCTAGGAGGGGACGAAGCAGACAAGGCTGGAGCAGAGGCCCAAGAGCCCAGGGCTGCTTATGGGCAAAGGAGAACTTCTGGAAATCTGGGGCGAAATTTTATAGAACCATCATATGTAAACGTTACAGCCTCGAGCAGCAAAATAGCCCGGGGCTATAAAATCGGAGTTTCTTTTTGCATTGAATGAGAATGGCAGTCCCTTTCTTATGAGTCACAAGACCCACGGACTGGGCCCAAGGTAGCTGCTGGGGACAGCGACGGCTCCACTTGTAGGCTTTTTATTTTGAGGAGGTGTGAAGGCTTGGAATCATCTGAGAGTCCCTGGGTGGTGTAGACAGTGAACATACTTGGCTGCTAACTTAATGGTTGGAGGTTCAAGACTTCCCAGAGGTACCTTGGAAGAGAAGCCTGGTGATCTACTTCCAAAAGTGACAGCCACTAAGAAACCAGTGTAGCTCAGTTCTCCTCCAACCCACTTGGGGTCATGATGAGTTATCAACAACAACTGAATTTTCTTTTGAATCACTCGCTCCTTTTTCCCCACCCACCACCTCCCAGCTGCGCCTGATCAAGACCATGGCCATCGCCGTGAAGGGGACGTAAAGGAGGAAGGGATGGTTGCTGGGTTTCTGACAACTTGGTCGCAGGTCAGTGGAAAACTCCTTCTGCTGAAAGAATTCCCTTTCCCGAGAAGAGTAGACCCCCTCCAACCCCTTCTCTGCTCTCCTTCTGCAGTCAGCCTTGGCTGGTCTCTAGTTTCCTTACTATCTTGGGGTCTCTTAAGGAATTGCAGGGCTGCCCCGGAATTGCTCTCACTGACCCTGCATTTGTGTCTCCCTCAGACCCTCTTTCCGGTTACCTTGCTGCTTCATCTTCCACTGGGTCCTCTGAGGGAAACAAAGGAAGAATGTGAGAGGCTTGTTGCCTGCGGGAGAGGGGAACATTAATCTGTTCCCTGAGTATTTCTTGTATGTTCTTGAGATTGTGTAGAATCACAGACAGGTCTGAGCAGGTTGAAAAAAAGCGCAATTGAAGAAAGTTACATTTAGACTTCAGTCTTAGAGGAGCTTTTAAAGCACAAGGCTGGACGCCACCACTAGGGAAGGCTGTGAGGCCTGAGCTTGGGGACCGATTGATGGGGGACCTCAGAACCATGAATCAATGATTTCCCCTCCCCAGTGCTCTCCCTCTCACCCCCTGTCAGCCTCGGGACACAGGTGGGGGTATCTGTGGCAGAACTGGAATGTGTGACCTGTTTCAGGTGTCTCTGGCCTTTGAGGATGTGGCTGTGGACTTTACCCCGGAAGAGTGGATGTTGCTGGACCCTTCTCAAAGGACTCTCTATCGAGAAGTGATGCTGGAGACCTACAGGAACCTGGCATCACTTGGTAAGGCTGCCCGCATTCATTTATCTCCCCTAGATCAGGGTTCCTCCCTTGGCTCTGCTGACTTGGGGACTAGACCACTGTCTGGAGTGGCCGCTACCGCATGCTGCCAGTAGCACCCCCTTGAGTGGGACAAACACAAAATGTCTCTTGATGATGCCAAGTGTCCTCTGGGGGGCAAAGTGATCGTTAATTGGGAACCATTGGGGTAGGGAGCTGGCATTGACTCTGTCCTACGATCATCCGACCTGCTGACATTGGAGGATCACAGAAGCTGGAGGATCACTGTGGCTTAGATTGCCTTACCCACAGGGAGTTAATTTTGGTGTACGGTAAGAGGTAGGGATTGAACTGATTTCTTTTTTTTTTTTTTTTCTGGAAAGGCTTTATTATTGGGGGTGGGGGGGTGACGATGACATGGCACTCAGTCCTTCTTGGCAGCGGCCTTCCTCATGGCTGCAAGCACGTTGCTTAGCTCCCCTTTCTTCCTCTTAGCCCAGATGTGTGTGCCCACCCGCTTCTTGATGAACTTAAGTGCCCGCTTGTCCTTGGAGACCTTGAGCAGCTCCATGGCCCTTCGCTCGTAGGGTGCGAAGCCACACACCTCCCAGATCATGTCCCGCACGAACTTGGTGTGCTTGGCGAGGCGCCCGCGGCGGCGGCTGTGCCTCGGCTTGCTCACGTTCTTGGTCACCTTGTGGCCCTTGTCGAGGCCCACGGCCATAGGGTAGCGCACAGCCATGGCTGTTACTCTTCGATGGTTGCCGCGGCGGAAGGCTGAACTGATTTCTTTATACAAATAATTTGTTTAGGCTGTCTTAGACTTGGCACTACTAACACTTGAAACTCATTCATTTTCGGAAGTGGGACCACCCTCTGCAATGTAGTGTGTTGAGGCGCCCCTTGCTGCCACCTGCTTACTGCTTGTAACACCCTTCCTAGACATGGTCGCTATCTGGCCAGGCAGTATGGCAGGCCATTGGCCCAAGTCCAAAGAACCAGAGGTCGGTGAGCCTGATGGAGGCTTCAGACCCTGGAAAAAGCAAGCAAGCTTTCCACAGCGTCTATTTCCATAGGAAGTAGGCCACGTTTTTGAAGAAACCTCCTTTTGATTACATCAAGGCTGTGACCTGAATAAGGGGTTGCACTCTACCTAACCTGCTTACTGTTGCGTGGCTGTTGGCAGCAGATCCCATCACAGAGTGGATTGCATTGTGTCAGATCACATCATGTGGGATTACGATGACTGGACCTCTGCTGCCAAGCCACTGAGCATCCTGGTCCAGCCAAGTGGACACACAGCCCACCTGTCCACCATGAATGTCGGCCCACTGCCCTCGTCCAAGAAATCACTTTTCCTCTGTACGGAGTGAAAAATGAAAAGAGCATGAGTTTTTATGGAATTTCATAGTAATGTCTGGGCAGCAAGACAAAACTAGAAAGCTCTGTAGTGCTTTGAAGAGCAAAAAACATTTATCTGGAAAAATCGAAAAAGAAAAAGAAATTACTTATTTTGAAGCACTGGAACATTTTAGAGAATGTTCTGAACCCACATGCCTTAGAGAACTGGCTGACCACGATTTTTTTTTAACCATGGATTTTAGCAGGTGATGACACATTGGGCTGCTAACCACACGGTCAGCTGTTTGAAACCACCAGCACACTCTGTGGAAGAAAGATGAGGCTCTCTACTCCCATAAAGAGTTCCAGTCTCAGAAACCCAGAGGGGCAGTTCTACTGGTCCTATAGCATCACTATGATTTGAAATCAATTCAATGGCAGTGAGTTTGGGTTGAATTTTCACATTCTTGAGCAATAAAACCACATTCTCATCTGCACCCACCACGGGGTCCAGGGGAAGGTGACAGAGTTAGAGGGAGACATCCTATAGAGCAAAGCAAAACTCTGCGTCAACATGGAGTTTGGCACCATGTCAGGTGCCTGGAAATGTCAGTCATTCTCATGCCCCTGAAGGAACCCAGATAGCGCGGTGGGTTACACGTGGAGCTACTTTGAACCCACCAGTTGCTCTGAGAGAGAAAGACGAGGCTGTCTATATCCATAAAGATCTGAAGTCTCAGAAACCCCAGGGGTAGTTGTACCATGTGCCCTAGGAATTGACTGGCAGCAGTGGGTTCATAGCGCTAAGCACATAGCCTTCATCCTCCCTCTCATCTCTGGTCACTGCAAATCGTCGTTGACTTCTACGTATTCCCTTACCTCACAGAAGTGACAGCAGACAGTGTATGTCCTTTTCTGACTGATTCCACTCGGGTGGATGTTTTCAAGGGTATCACGTGGTGTCCTGCACGAGGACTTCATTTCTTTTCATGGAGAAGTGTTCCATTGTGTGTATGTGTATGTGTATGTACCACAGTGTAATTATCCGTCATCTGTGGATAACCATCTCCATCTCTGGGCTCCTGTGAGCAGGAGGTGCCCAAGTTTCTGTTGGCAAGTCTGCCTTCACCTCCTTTGGGTCTCTCCCAAGGAGTGGACTTGCTGGGTCCTATGGCAAGTGAGGAAGAGGAAATTGCTAAGTCTGCGGTGGTTTTTTAGGACAAGGTACACTGTTTTCAATTAATGTGGTGTTACTTCTTGAGTTTCTAATATCCATTGCAGTGGCTACACAGAACTCAGACAAATGTCATGATTAAAGGATTTATTAAGGAAGTGAAATTGGAATGCCAGTGAGAAATGCTCAGGGCAGAGTTGTTTATTGGGACATGTTACCAAGTTTTGTCAAGTCTGCTAACAAATGCCCAAAGGACATACCACTCTGCTGTAAGCCTCACTCCAAAGGTTGAGCTGCGGGTCACCAAGCTCAGCTCCCTGGATTAAGTGCCCCGAAGCACCTGGCTCCTGTAAGCCTCAGGCCAAAGGCACTCAGCTCTACTTCCCCAATTAAGTGCACAGAGGCACACTACTCTGCAAGCCAGCCTCCTGCACAAAAGCATGCATCTTTCCTTGCTCCTGGAGTTGGGAAGTGCATCACTCTGTCCCGTGCTCTGGCTCCTGGTTCTGCTGCTGCTCCTCTATTGGCATCGCTGTCTTCTAGATCGAGGTCGCTGCGCAGAGATCTTGGGTCCAGAGAACTTGCTCCACTTCTGGCTCTTGCTGGTAATGAAATTCCCTCCTGCTTCTCAGGGTGCTCATTGTATACACAGCAGGATGGCACTTCAGGGAATTCTGTTAGCAATAACTTACAGGTGGCCTGGCTATCTAATTCTGAAAAATCTGCCATTAAGAACCTTATGAAAGAAAAAAAAAAAGAACCGTATGGAGCTCAGTTCTGTGACGCACGCACATGGGGTCACTTTGAGTCAGGGTTGGCCTGACATCACTGGTCCTGGCATTATGTGTAAGGAAGTAGAGTGTATCTTCATGTGCTGGTAGTTTACTTCTCCCCTTTGGAGAAATGCCTCTGAGAACCGCATGTCCAGAGGCCCATTGGGTGATCTGTCTTTCTGTTGCTGAGTGTCGCACCATTTCTTCCTCTCAAAGACAGTGCATTATTTATTTATTGGGGGGGGGGGCATGTCATTTCAGGCTGGAGGACGCAACTGAAAACCGAAGAGCCGACTTCCAAACAGGAGAATTTTGGAGACAACATGTTCAAAGGCCTGCCCAGGGTAAGACTCACAAGGGCTGGATGCTTAGGGGCCAGACTTAGGGGGAGAGCCAAGGGGGCAGAAACAGGAGGCTCTTACTCCCATGTCAAGGCTCAGGAGAGTCTGTGGAGAGTAAAAACTGGGAAGAATCAAAGGCTGACTTTCAACCAGGAAAACGTGGGTCGGAACCTACGGCCCTGAGGTCCCTGATGCAACCACCCAGTCCTGTGGCCCTGGTGTGAAAGCAGCTGTTGATGTCCAGCTTGAGATGAGAAGGTCCCTAAAACTTGGATTTGCTAAACAACCTCGTCGAGGTGAAGGAGAGGACTCGAGGAAGAGACACAGAGCCCCCCCTCCCCCCCATAAGTGGACTTTCCTGCACAGAGGGTCTCACGGAAGACAAGACACCCAGGGTCAGTCCAGCCCTGATGAAACACACAACACTCCTCTAGTTCTTTAATCCTTCCACCACTGGTAAGATCTCAGTCCTATCTCGCAAATCCAGCTAGAATGGCATAGATACATCAGTATACAGAGAGCTTTCAATGGACAGAACTCGGGATAGACAAACCCCTCAGAAACAGTAATGGGTGTAATGACTTCAGGAAGGAAGGGAAGGAGCGGGAACTGATGGCAACGATGGCAAAATACCGCCCCCCTCGAGGGGGACGAATACCGGGATTGTAGGCGAAGGGATAGAAGGGGTAGTGTAAGATATGTATAAATAACAGTATATCATGTATAGGGGCTTGAGAGGGTGGCAGGGCCGGGAAGGGAGGGAATAAAGAGGAACTGATGTTAAGGGGCTCAAGAACAAAGATGATGTTTGAAATTGTTGATGGCAATATTTGTACATAATCCGCTTAATATAATGGAAGTATGGACTGTTACAGTATGTGTAACAGCACCCAATAAAATGATTTATTAATTTAAAAAAACACGTTTATTTGCAAAACCAGTGCTGCGGGCCTGATGTGGCCTGCTGGCGCTAGTGTGCATAGAAAGGTGTGCCTAGAAAATCCTAAACATAAAGCTCATTTTCACACGCGCATTTCCACAAAGAGCTCCCAGTAAGATAATGAATTCATAAAAAGGGTTTCCACAAAGAAGTATGGTCACCAACGTGCCTTGTGTTTGAGAGGGACTCCCAAGGCCAACGCGCAGCCCCAGCCTCCTTTATTTAATGGCTTTGCCACAGGCTTTAGCTTGATGGAGGCTTCTGCCGAAGTGTTCACCTCCCCCAGGCCCCGAAAACCATAGGTGGCCTGGAAGCGATTCACCTCCATCCCAGACGCTGAAGTCATCCCTCAGAACTGCACATGGCCTATCAGAGCCGCGTTCTTGCTGGGGAGAACCCAGCGGAACAAAGCCGGAACCCCCAAAGCCTGACCGGAGACACCGCCTCTTAGGGACCCTGCTGTGCTTCAGAGCTGAACCCTGCGCAGGGTTTTCTCGGCTGAGACCCTTCCCACGCAGACCACCGGGCCTTTCTTCCTCTGCCACTGCAGGGGTCGAACCCTCCACCCGTAGGTTAGCGGTGGGCCGCAAAAGGCGTGCCCTCCTGGGAGCTCGGTGGGGAAGCGGGGGCCTCCAGTGATCCTGTCTCCTCTCTCAGCAGGCGCTGGCTCCCGCGGGCTGCCCCCCGGACGAGAAGCCCCACTGGTGCGCCGAGTGTGGCCGGGGCTTCCTCCACCTCTCGTCCCTGCGGAGACACGCGCGCACGCACTCGGGCGAGAGCCCCTTCGCGTGCCAGCGCTGCGGCAGCGCCTTCTGTCACCAGTCGTCGCTGAAGACGCACATGCGGACGCACACAGGCGAGAAGCCTTTCACGTGCGCCCAGTGCGGCAAGCGCTTCAGCACGCGCTCCTACCTGACGGTGCACGCGCAGATCCACGCGGGCGAGAAGCGCCATGCCTGTGCCGCCTGCGGGAAAGCCTTCAGCCGCAGCTCCTACCTGCGCGTGCACCAGCGGACGCACACGGGCGAGAAGCGCTACACCTGCGGTGACTGCGGCCGCGTCTTCGGCCACTCGTCCAACCTGCGGCGCCACGTGCGCACGCACACGGGCGAGAAGCGCTACCGCTGCGGCCGCTGCGGCAAAGCCTTTGTGCAGAGCTCCTCGCTGGTGGTGCACAGCCGCACGCACACCGGCGAGAAGCCCTACCCGTGCCCCGAGTGCGACCGCGCCTTCATCGACACCTCCTCCTTCCGCAAGCACATACGGACCCATGCCCGGGAGAAGGCCCGCGCGTGCGGGCAGCGCGGCCACAAGCGTGGTGCCAGCGAGGGAAACCTCCGGAATGCGGTGGATATGAGGCTGCCTTTACCCCTGGGCCTGCCTTAGCGCCCGTGCGGCCAGCAGGTCTCGCTGGGCCACTAGCCTACCCCTACCCAACAGCACCAAGGAGGAGAGACCTAGCTATCCGTTTCCGTAAAGGATGACAGCCCCCAAACCCGAGGGAGCAGCTTCACGCTGGAACCCAGCCAATGGCCAGGAGTCGCAATGAGGCGGGGGCAGCCCACCTTTCTTCCAGGGGGGCCACCGCCTCCCAACGTTCAGGTTAGGGCTCATACCCAGCTTTTAAGAACTGCTGGGAAGCCATTGTAGGACCCCTGGTGGTGCAGCGGGTAAACACTCCGCTGCCGAGAGGAGGTCACGTGGAGCCCACCAGCTGCTCAGTGCAGCCGTGTGTTGCGATGCAGAGGTACAGCCTTGGGAACCCCGTGGGGGCGCTTCTGCTCTGTTCTGTGGGGATGCCGTGAGTCACAGTTGATTGGAAGGCACACGGTTGAGTTTGGGCTCACGTTTATCCCAAGGAGCCCTGGTGGCCAAACGATTTGGCGCTTGGCTATTAACTGGCAGGCTGGTGGTCCACGACCACCCAGAGTTGCCTCAGAAGAAAGGCCTGGCGATGTACTGAACTCAGCCACGGAAAACCCTGTGTAGTGAAGTCCTAACCCTGAAACATGGAGTTGGAGGGGTAGGCGGGGAGGTGCCATGCATTGGAATTGACCCAGCAGTAGCAGCTTGTCCTGGGGCGGTGTCTAGCAGAAAGGTTGGAGGTTCAAGTATAGCCTGCAGTATCTCAGAAGAAAGGCCTGGTACTTCTGCAAACTCGGCCCCGGAAGGCCTTATGGAGGCAGTTCTGCCCTGACACTAGAGGGAGCACCATGAATCACAATGGCGTGATGGTAACCGTATGTGGGGTTTAGGTGGCCCTGGTCATTGTCCCACAGGAGTTGGGCCGTGTGGGAAGGGCTGATTCTTCGCATGTTTATGACAATCTCATTTCTCAACCTGGCCCTGCTACCTAAAAAGACTGCTTTGACTCACAGGTCCAAACCCAAACCTCTCATCATTAAGTCCATTTTGATTCAAAGCAACCCTATAGGGCAAGGTAGAACTGCCACTGTGAGTTTCTGAGACTGACACTCTTTACAGGAATAGAAAGCCTCATCTTTCTCCCAAGGAGTAGCTGGTGTTTTAGAACTGCTGACCTTGCAGTTAGCAGCCCAACACATAACCACTATGCCACCAGGGCTCCTGACTCATTGGTTATCTGGAACAAAGAAGGACTAATTTTAAGGGGACACTGCTTTCTCAGTTGATGGTGCTATGGTCCGAGTAGAGGGTGTTTAAAATGTGTTTGTGGGGACACTGGCTCAGGTGAAGGGGCCACTCATGGCCCATCCTGACCCATGATTGTTAGATGCTGCCAAGTCAGTGATTAAGCAGTTACCTGCTAATCAAAAGGTTGGGGTTCAAAGAACCTTCCAGTGGTTCCATAGGACAAAGACCTGGTGGTCATCCACTTCTGTACACATGGCCACCCACGACCACCACGTCTATGTTGACACACAGCCACCAACCCCAGAGGACGGGGTAGAGCTGCCTCTCAGGCTTCCCAAGGGTACCGTCCATGGAAGCAGACTGCCCCATCACTGTCCCTCTGAAAGGATGATAGATTCAAATCGCCAACCTTCCAGTGTATGGCCCAGCACTTAACCCGCCGACACCGCCATCTGTCAGTGTGGGGCTGAGACAAATTCCCGCACCAGACAGCAAACACTGGTCTTGATGGGAGCAGATGGCCAAGCCTTCTGGCAGAGCCGCTGGGTGGGTTCCAGCTACCGACTTTCTCGTTCATAGCCAAGCACTCAACCGCTGCACCACCAGGGCTCCTTCCTTACAGAGAGATCTTGCTCAGTTCAGTTATGCTCTCTGTCCAAAACTAAACAGGGAAAAAAAACCACCAAAATACCGCCTCCCAGCCTTTCTCGCAACCAAGGGTTGTCACATCCCTCACTCCTGGTGCTGAGAGGTGGAAAGTAGCCACCAAGGACAGAAGTGACCGACTGCCTTGCTGCCTGATGCTCTTCCTCCTCGCCTGCATCTTGCTCGTCCTGCCTGGAGTCCAGCCTGCGGCTGCCTGAGCTACACGTGGGGCGTGCACAGATGGAAGGAGGGAAAACGGAGCCTGCGCCCATGCCAGCACACCGGGACCTGCGACTACGCTCACCCTGCCTCTTCAGATGAGACAGCAGCCTTGGCGCCAGTTGTAGCCACTGCCTTTTACATTTTTGTTAGTTTATTATGTTCTCAGAATCCCTGGAGAAGGACATCACACTTGGTAGACTTCAGGGTCAAGAAGAGGAGGAAGACCCTCCATGAGATGGACTGGCACGGTGGCTCCAACAGTTGGCTCAAATATAACCACCAAGAATGGCACAGGACCGGGCGGGGCTTCGTTCTGTTGGGCACAGGGTTGCTGTGACTTGATGACACTCAACGTTTTGAAATGAATTTAAGTGTCACAGGAAGTTACAAAAAGGACCAGGAGGACCTGTGTACCCAATGGTGTCACCTTACACACGGCATGGGAGCCGGAACCTGACACTGGTGCGAGGCATCCAGTTCACGCGGGCTCTGCCAGTTTCTCGTGTGTGTGTGTGTGTGTGTGTGTGTGTGTGTGTGTGCGCGCGCGCGTGCGTGTGTCCATGTAGAGTTGTGTACCATTTTATCAAATATATTAATGGCTTAGCCGCAGAGATCAAGACGCAGACCGCCCCATCTCCACGGAAATCCCTCATGAAGCCTCTGGGTAATGTATCCGGTTTGCCTTGGACTGCTGCCTTAGAGGTCCAGCCCAGGCCTGGCAGTATGCTTCCAGAAGGTCAAGGCTGCGGGAAATCCTTTGGAGCACAGTTCTACTCTGGCACACGTAGGTCACTCACTGTGAGTCAGAGTCAACGAGACAACAGCTGGCTTGGACAGGGGCCTCGCATCAAACAAAAATGGATTTTTTTGGCCACTTCATTTTTCAGGGCACACTGTCTTCCTGGGAGGGGGGGGGGTCATAGAAAACTTATGTCAGCAGTGTTAGCATGTAAACGAATCCAGTATCATGTCTCTAAGCAAATAAGAATAGCCATTTTCATTTGGCCATCAGAAAACCTGACCTCTCTCCAGTCTGAACAGAAGTCCAGCTCAAGCGACCGAAGACCAAGGTAAGTCTCTCGGCTTGCAGTGCAGCCCACCAGCAGCTGGTGGGGTCATTCAGAAAAGGACCGGTGGCAGTCATCACACACTGAGCGAAGCGATCATTGGCACAGAATTTCTACATGTAGTCATAGTTGAATTGGCAGGTGTCTTGTCACCACAATAATTTTAAAGTCCTAATAAAATAAAAATACAAATAAAGTCGTCTATTTTCAGTTGTTGTGCTTCTGCTAGTCACCACAAGTGGGAGCAGAGAGCAGCTGTCAGATTTCAGCCCGTTTATTAGCTTCCCATTTCCCTTCACCACCACCACTGTCATGGCCCCACTAAATCCTTAACCCAGCTACTCTCTCTATAGCTTCACCCATCTTCATCCTTATATACTAGAAAACATACCCAAAAAAAGAAAAGACCAACAATAACAAAATTAGGGAAAAAAGCTACAATTGAGAAAAATAGCAGTATTTAAAACTAGAACATAGGTACCATGAGTCAAAATGGAGATCAAATGATCAGATATTATTAACTTTTAACATAATTACGTCTGCCATGATCTCATTTATGACAGTATCTGATAGCAAGGCTATTCACATCCCTCAAGTATAACCAGAGGGGATTTAACAGGAACTTAATCCACATAGGGACCTTGATTTTAGGTCTCCACTGTCACCCATTGTCTTCTGCAAATCGAGTATTTATAATTTAAAGTCCGGTATTATTCCCTCTTTTGGATAGGGATTTTAGGATTTACAATCCTTGGATCACGTAGGCTGGTTTGCTTCGTCCATGTGGACTTAGTTGATTCCTCACTTTAAGAGCTGTTTGTTTGAAGACAAGCCTTTACGACCCCACACAATAGTCTTTCTGATAGCCTGACACCATCTGGTTTCTTCACCACACTTTGCTGTAGCACGCTTATCTTCAGTGGTCTCTTCATGAGGCCAAGTGTCCAGCAGGGCCATGTCTTAAGACTCAATGGTTCCTAACTTAGGGCTAGAATCAAGTTCGAGCCTTAAATCGAGTCATATAGCTATGATTATATATATATATATATATATATGTATGTATCTGGTTCACTTTGTTGTTATGTGCCACCCAGGTGGCTCTGATCCATAGCAACAGTGTGCACAACAGAAGGAAACACTGCACAGTCCTGTGCCATCCTCACAGTTGTTCCTATGCAGAAGCCATGATGCACCCACTGTCAATCCACCTCCTTGAGGGTCTTCCTCTTTTTCACTGCCCCTCTACCAAAAACGATGTCCTTCTCTAGGGACTGGGCTCTCTTGACAGCATGTCCAGAGTATGTAAGATGAAGGAGCACGCTGACTGTACTTCTTCCAAAATTGACTTGTTTGTCCTTTTTACAATCCATGGTACTTTCAATATTCTTCTCCAGCACTACAATACAAATGCATGGGATTTTCCTCAATCTTATTCAAATGTCCAACTTTCATACATATACGAAGCAAATGAAAATCCCATGCCTTGGGTCAGACACACCTTAGTGCTCAAAGTAACATCCTTGCACTTCAGTACTCTAAAGAGATCTTGTATAGTAGAATTACGTAATGCGTCTTTTGATCTCTTGACTGCTGCTTCCATGAGTATTGACTGTGGATCAAAGCAAGACAATTTTTTAAAATCAATTTGAGGGTTCCTACAACTCTTATCACAATCCATCCATCCATCGTGTCAAGCACATCTGTACATTTGTTGCCATCATCATTCTCCAATTTTTTTCTACTTGAGCCCTTGGTATCAGCTCATTTTCTCCCTCCCTCTCCGCCCCCCTCCCTCATGAACCCCTGATAACTTACAAATTATTTTGTCATGTCTTATACTGTCCGATGTCTCCCTTCACCCACTTTTCTGTTGTCCATCCCCCAGGGAGGGGTTATATGTAGATCCTTGTGATCGGTTCCCCCTTTCTACCCTACCTTCCCCTCCCCCTCCTGATATTTCAGCTTTCACTATTGGTCCTGAGGGGTTTATCTGTCCTGGATTCCCTGTGTTTCCAGCTCTTATCTGTACTTGTGTACATCCTCTGGTCTAGCCGGATTTGTAAGGTAGAATTGGGGTCATGATTGGGGAAGGGAGGAGAAGACAAAATTCTTGACAACTTCCATCTTTTCTTCATTTACCATGGTTACCTACTGGTTCCGTTGGGAAGATTTGGGTCTTCTTTACATTGAGGTATAATCCATGCAGAAGACTGCGATCTTTGATCTTTATCACCTAGTTCTTCAAGTCCTCCTCACAGTCAACCAGCAAGGTTGCATCACCTGTATGTCACACGTTAATAAGCCTTCTTCCAATCCCGATGCCACATTCTTCTTCCTAGAAGCCAGCTTCTCGGATCATTTTCTTAGCATATAGACTGAAGAAGTAGGATGAGATACTACATCATACACCTTGCTTGATTTTCAACCACTCCTTTGTTCTGTTGCACAGTTGCCTCCTTCCTGATCCATGAGCACAATTGAGTGTTCTGGAACTCCCATTCTTCTCAAGGTTAGCCATAGTTTATGATCCACATAATTGAACGCCTTGGCATACTCAATAAAACACAATAAACATCTTTCTGGTATCCTTTGCTTTCAGCCAAGATCCATTTGACATCGGCAATGATAACCCCTTGTTTCACGTCCTCTTCTGAATCCATCCGGAACCTCTGGCAGCTTCCCGCCAATGTATGACTGCAACCATGGTTGGATGATCTTCAGCAAAACTTTACTTAGATGTGATATTAATGACATTGTTCTAAACTTTGGGCATTCTGTTGGGTTACTTTTCTTTGGAATGGGTACAGATATGGATCTCTTCCAGTCAGTGGGCCAAGTAGCTGTCTCTCAAATTTCCTAGCACAGACAAGTTAAATGTTTCCAGCACTTCATCAGCTTGTTGGAACATCTCAATTGGTACAGCTCATCGGGTCTTCTGCCATTAGTATTGAAAGTGTCAAATCTGTTCTTGAAAGTCAGGTGGGGACTCTCTCAATCACTCACTCACTCACTGCCTCACTCACTCACTGTCTCACTCTCACTCTCTCAGTGTCTCACTCACTCACTGCCTCACTCACTCACTGTCTCACTCTCACTCTCTGTGTCTCACTCACTCACTGCCTCACTCACTCACTGTCTCACTCACTCACTGTCTCACTTTAAAAAAAAAGAAAATGAAAAAAATTCAGGCGGGATAGTCTCATAGTTATTTTTTGGCTCTGGTGAACTTCTTTTCATTTTTTTCAGCTTTAACTTGAAGGTACATATGAGCAATTCATCGTTTCACAGCCAGCCCACGGCCTGGTATTGAGCATCTCTATCATCTCTTCCCCCACATGTAGTCAGTTTGATTTCTGTGTCTTCCATTTGGGGAGGTCCATGTGTATCTGAGTCAGACTAGCCACTGTAATGCCATTTTGTTGACTGCTAGATGACCTGCTTGCTTCCCCCTCCCATTCTGGAAATCCCTGCGGACCATTGCTTTTAAAATGTACTCATGCATAACCAGGATCAGGACGCTGTAATTAATCTGGTCATTCTTTAATATTGCTCCTTTTCAATGTCGTAACCAGGATATTAAAATCAATCTTACTATTTTTATTTTGTTAACCAGGATGTTATAATCAATCCCGCTATTACGGTTTTTGTGACAGATGTACGCTGCTTTTATCTAAAGAATGTTAATATTAATTTTGCTAATCTTGCTTTTGTCACTCCTGCTAATGCCCCTGATAAATGTTCTTTATATTCTTTGCCTTTATAAGCTAACTAGTAAGTTCTCTGGGGCTGCAGTCTAGGGAAGCACTTTTAGCTTCCCTCCTAGTCAAGCTATAGCTGAATAAAGACTCTTCGAAATTTTTAAGACATTATCCTGGCCATCATTTATTTGAACCCACAACATATAGTCGCCTTTAGCGTTGTGGGAAAAAAGGTATCTGCTATGAACAAGTCACTGATTTTGCAAAATTCTTTCATGCAATTTCCAACTTCATTTTGATCACCAAGTCCATATTTTCTAACTGCCATTCCTGCATTTGCAACTTTTACATTCCAATCACCAATAACTATCGATCAATCTTGACTGCGTGTTTGATCAATTTCTTTCTCACTAACAAAAGTAGTTAGTGCATCCATTTGAGTAATGGTTGTAGTGATTGGATCTCCTTGAAGACAGAGAGCTATAATCTATCACAGATAGCATCGTACTTCAAGATTGGCTCTGCAAGATCCTTTTGGACAATGAAGGCAACTCCATTCCTATTGATTGTGCCATCCCATGCACAGGGAATCCTATGATTTGTCTGATTCAAAGTACCCTGTACCCGTGCATTTCAGCTCACGAATGCCTAGGATATCTATCTTTATGCATTCTGTTTCATTTTGGAAGCCTTCCAGTTTTCCTAGTTCATCACTTCACACATTCCATGTTCCAATCACTGGCAGAATTCTACCGCTGTTTTTCCTTACTTGAGTTGTACCCCATCAGCAAATGAAGATCCCAAAGTGTCCCCTCCCCCAGGCTTTACCTGACTCATGTCACCATGGTTGACTCCAATTCAAGAGAGCAGCTCCTTAGTCATATTCCGAGTGCCCTCAACCCGAGAGGCCCGTCCTCAGGGACTGTCTCTGACAATGGTCTGCTTCCATGCATTAGGCCTTCAGTATCTGGCAATGATTAGAAATTAGGTATAAGGTTGTCAGTAGCGACTTCCTCTGAGTGGGCAGCCAAGTTCTTCTTCACTGTCTGTTCTTAGCCTGAAGCTCTGCTGAAACCTGTTCACTTTGGGTGACCCTGCGGGCATTTGAAATACCAGTGACAGAGCTTCCAGCAACCCACAAGCCACCAGTATGACAAATTGACATCAATCCATCTTGTTGAGGGCCTTCCACATCACTGCTCTTCCGATTTAGCAAACATGGTGTCACATTGCAGGGGCTGGTCACTCCTGACAATACGTCCAAAGTATGTGAGACAAAGTCTTGCCATCCTTGCCTCTAAGGAGCATTCTGGTCTTACTTCTTCCAAGACAGATCGGTGTGTCCTTTTAGCAGTCCCTGGTACTTCCAACATTCTGCTCCAACACCACAATTCAAATTCATCAAGTGTTCTGTGATCTTCCTTATTCAGTGTCCAACTTTCACATGTATCTGATCAAATGGAGAATACCAGGGCTTAGGTCAGGCGCACCTTAGTCTTCAAAGTAACATCCTTGACAATTCAATACTTTAACGAGCTCTTATGCTTCAGATTTCCCTGACGCAATAAGCCTTTTGACCTTTTTTGGTCAAAAGCAGTAAGTCTTTTGACTGCTGCTTCCATGAGTATTGATTGTGGATCCAAGTAAAATGAAATTGTTATCAACTTCAACATTTTCTCCATTTATCATGATGATATCTATTGGTCTAGTTGTGAGGATATTGGTCTTCTTTACATTAAGATGTAATTCATGCTGAAAATTACAATCTTTGATCTTCATCAGCAAGTGTGTCAATTTCTCTTAACTTTTAGGAAGCAAGGTTGTACCAGCTGCATACCATTAATAAGTGTTCCTCCAATATATCAATTCCAATCCAGGAATTGACAGAATATTCATCGAAATGTTCCTGAAAGCTGAAGAAACACTGGAAGCACTCACTCATCTATGCCAGGAAATTTGGAAGACAGCTACCTGGCCAACTGACTGGGAGAGATTAATATTTGTATCCATTCCAAGAAAGATGACCCAACAGAATGCTTAAACTATAGAGCAATATTATTGATATCACACACAAGTAACATTTTACTTAATATCATCCAACAATGGTTGTAACAGCACATTGACAGGGAACTGCCAGATGTTCGGGTGGAATTCAGAAGAGGACATGGAACAAGGGATATCATGGCTGATGGCAGATGGATCTGGCCTAAAGTAGAGAATACCAGAAAGATGTTTACTTGTGTTTCATGGACTAAGCAAAGGCATTTGCCTGTGTGCACCATAATAAACTGTGGATCACCTTGAGAAGAGGGATTCCAGAACACTTCATTGTGCTCACTGGAAACTCGCCCAGGGATCAAAAGGCAGTTGTGAGAACATAACAAGGGAACACTGCATGGTTTAAAATCAAGAAAGGTGTGCATCAGGGTTGTATCCTCTCACCATACTTGTTCCATCTAGATGCTGAGCAAATCCTCACAGATGCTGGACTTTATCAAGAAGAGTGAGGCATCAGAATGCTCAGCATAGTAAGTCATAAGATTTTCTGACTCAAAATGACCAATATCATTCAGTTTGGCTCACTGATACCTTAAGATATCAATTTTCATGTGCTCCATTTCATTGTTGTCAACTTTCAATATTCCTAAATTCATAGTTCCCACATTCCAAATTCCAATCATGAGAAGATTTTTGCAATTGTTCTCAACTTTGAATCATGCCCCAGCCCCAAATGACAATCCAGAAGGCTCCCCTCCCATCACCGTGGTCGACTCCCCTGCAATGAAGCAGCTCTTGGCAGTTATATTCAGAGCGTCCTGGGACCTGCTGAACCCATCCTCCAGCAGTATCTCCCACATTTCTGCAGTGACCTAGCTTCCAGCATCACAGCAACACACAAGCCTCCACAGTAAGGCAGCTGACAGACAAGTGGTGGCAAGATGGCATTACATTG
>NW_022111359.1:3615118-3619172 GCF_000313985.2 Echinops telfairi | reverse complement strand
GCTCCGTGTCCCCATGGGGCTCAGATTCCTTTGCAGATTTGCAGGTTCCTTTCAATTTTACATGGCAAGTCAGTGTTGCCTGTTTTATGCTCCTTTTCCTGGTCTGTTAACTCCCCATTTAGGGCTGACTCTGTGTCACTCTGAGGTGGGGGCCTCTCTGGGGGAATGTCCTTAAAATGGAATTGGATTGGTGTGCAGGGGGCAGGGATTGTGTCTTGGGTGGGGGGGGCGTGGGGGGTAAAATCACAAGCAGGTGATAGACCTCACTTTCACTCACCTTTTAAGGTGCGGAGCTTGTGACTGGTTCTGCCAAGAAATTCTTCACATTGCCTAGGAGTGTGGCCTGGGCAGCTTTTGAAAATGTTGTTGGCACAGATTTCAGAGAATATTCTGGGCTGCTACATTTTGTCTTCCCTCCGTGGTTTGCCCCAGAATGTGTTGGATTATGATGCAGCCATTGTGTCAATGTGTCTTGTCCAAGGTCTTCCTTTTTCGCTGACCTTCCACTTTACCAAGCATGATGTCCTCTGGGGACTTGTCTCCTGACAGTATGTCCAAAGTATGTAAGATGAAGTCTTGTCATCAAAATGCTCAAAGTAGCACTTTGGCCATGCTTCTCCTAAGTCAGGCTTGTCGGTCCTTTTGGCAGTCCCTTACGCTGCAATGGTTCTGTACAGCAACATATTTTCTGAGAACTTCCTGCATAAGGGAGTGGTTTCAGGTAATGATTTGTGCCTGAACCCTCTGTGGGGGAGCAAGGTAGGGCATTCTGCATTTGTGTGAGCACAGAGGGATTTCCTTCATTAGCAGAAGGAAGAATGGAGTTCAATCTCAGACCCTAAATTGGTCATTTTGCTTAGGCCAGGTGCTTTATCTTAAATGCTCTTGATAAGTTGCATACCTCATATCTGCCCACCTCCACCCGCCATTATTGCTAGTTTTATTATTCGTATCTTAATAAAGCCTACCTGTTTTTCTTTGGGGGTTGGAAATATTACAAATAAATTCACAGATAAGTATCAGTCCCTTGTTGTTATTGCTAGATGCTATGGAGTCCAACTTCTGCCTCAGCAGGATCCCCGGGACCACAGACTGAAACAGGCATCCCTGTGTTTGAGCCGGCTGCCGCAGCCACGGTATGAATCCATCGCATGCACACGTGCATGTTGGTAGGTGCTGTTGGGTCTGCTCGGACTCATAGATCCACTGTGCACAACAGAGGGGAACACACGGGGGCCTGTGCCATCCTCATGCTGTGAGGTGTGAGCCACTGGTACAGTCACTGTGTCAGTCCATCTCATCAATAATTGGTCCTCTTTTTGCTGCCCCTCGACTGTGCCAAACATGATGTCCTTCTCTGGGGACTGCTCTCTCCTGATCACATGTCCAAAATACACGAGAAGCCTCACCCTCCTTGCCTCTAAGGAGCATTCTGACCATCCTTCTTCCAAGACAGATCTGTTCCCTCTTTTGGCAGTCCGAGGTCTTTTCTATACTCTTTGCCAGCACCGTCATTCAGAGACATCGATTCTTCATTGGTCTTCCTACATACATACTTTATGAAGCCTCTTTATCTGACATTTTATACTTAGGTCAATGGTAAAAGATTTATCCTACTATTTTACTAATGGCATATGCCTGGCAGTTAATACCCAAGTGCTAGGAGAAAGGAATGCTGGCTGTGATGGGGAAGGTTATGTGCCAGCTGGTCTCGGCCACTATTCTCAGTGGCTTGGCAGTTATGTAATGATGTGCATTTTCCCATCTGTTCAATCATGCAGTTATCCTCTGGCTTCCATGTGATAACCTGCTCTTTGGAACCTAATCTTGTAGAGATGAGTGGATGTGATGCTTAGTAGGATTGCCCCATGTGTATGATTGACATTGGTCGAGGGGATTTGCCTGGATTTGCTTAGGGACTCGGGGCACAGTCACTGATGCAAACACACTGCTAAGATAGTTGAGACTGTAGCAGACACAAAGGTAGGAGACACTGTTATTGGAAGCGTTAAGGGGAGGAATTGATTTTATATAATTCCATTGAGATAGGACTTCTCTCCCAGGGATGCTTGCAGGAGGGGAAAGCCATAAAAGGCATGTGAGTTCTTTGGTTAATTGCATACCTGAGATAATTAGGGATGGACTATGGGGGCCTTTTGAACTTGACAAGATAAATTCTAACTGATAAGGGTTTTAGGAAGAAGTTAGCATAAAGCAGTGGACCTAAAAGTGTAGAGTAAGTTAACCATCATGGTTTCCAGGCTTATTTTCCCTGTCATCTGCTTTTATAGTATTTAATTCCTTTTAAAATATCTTAAACAACCTTTAATTGAGCATTAGGTAAAAGCTTACAAATTTGATCACATTTACATTCTGATCCAGCTCATCCTTTGCAAGCCTGTCCATGTTCCTATTCCCATTCCTCCTCTTGCCTAATGTTCTCAATGTTGTGCTTAGGGTAATGCTGCCCTTTGGGTCTTTTTAAAAAAATCATTTTATTGGGGGCTCATACAATTCTTATCACAATCCATACATCCATCCATGGTGTCAAGCACATATGTACATTTGTTGCCCTCACCAGTCTCAAAACATTTGCCTTCTACTTGAGCCCTTAATATCGGTGGCTCATTTCCCCTCTCCCTCCTCACTCCCCCCTCCCTCATGAACCCTTCATAATTCATAAATTATTATTATTTTGTCATATGTTACACTGTCTGACATCTCCCCCTGCTCTCTTCTCTGCTGTCCATCCCCCAGGGAGGAGGCCATACATAGATTCTTGTAATCGGTTCCCGCCCTTTGGGTCTTAACTGGTTGATTATTCAAGCATGGTGAGTTCCATTCCAGATCTGAAGGGCAAGTCAAGGGGTTCCCACCAGTGTCAATCCAAACACTCAGCCTGGTCTCTCCAGTGATTTCAAGTTGCGTTGGCACTGGTAGGCAGGCCCCATCTACTTCTGGTCGAACAGTTGTAGAGACTGATGTGTGGGTGGTGCCTGAGACCACGAGACTAATTATTTCCACGTGTCTTTGGATTTTCATCACTCTTCTTTCCTCTGGACAAGGAGAGCCAATAGTTAACACTTGTATCACCTGGTCATGAGGTCAGTCCCTACTCACCAAATTTGGATGTACAACAAGGTCTTATGTGAACTATGTTGCCCTTGATGTCCCCTGAGGTTATGATCCAGATTTCCCAGGCTCAGTGAGTTCTTTAAAAAATGCCTGTAGGGTTTAAGCAGCAGTCCCTCCTTGGTGTCTGATGTAGGTGGGATTATTATTTTTTCTTTGAATTTCTAGATTTATTTTTTTATGATCCCTAATGCTTTTTCATAATTGATGCTCTTTATTTCATGAGGTGGCATCCTCCACTATTCTTCTAGAGCAGTGGTTCTCAAACTTCCTAATGCTGCGACCCTATAATACAGTTCCTCATGTTGTGGTCACCCCTCAACCATAAAATTATTTTCATTGCTACTTCATACCTTTAATGTTGCTACTGTTATGAATTGGATGACCCTTATGAAAGGATCGTTCAAACCCCAAAAGGATATCTACCCACAGGTTGAGAACCGCTGTTCTAAAGGGATTAACTGGGTAGGGTTTTTTCTTCTCTATTGAAATACCCTTTGGCTCCATTAGGGTTAAAATGTAATCTACTATCATCAAATTGATTCTAACTTACACTGTTCTCTATAGACCAGAATAGAATTGCCCCTTTGGTTTTCTATGGCTTTCAATCTTTCCAAGAACAGACAGCCTCTTCTGACTCTTCAGGAGCCTCTGGTGGGTCTGAACTGCTGATCATACAGTTAGCAGCTCAATGCATAACCTATGACACCAGGGAAACTCCCACTAGAGTCCGGCCCTTGAATGTTGTTTGCACTGTCTTCTAATTTTGGCATTGAGTTACTGATGTCATGGGCCCTGAGTTAGTTAATTGTGCCAGCCTGGCCGATAATCACATGTGGGTCTGGTTGAAAGGCGGAGGGATAAATGGGTGGTGAAGCCTCGCCTTTCTAGTTCTCGGGTCTCTTGTTTTGTGATGGTTGCA
>NW_022111359.1:3601638-3614844 GCF_000313985.2 Echinops telfairi | reverse complement strand
TTTTCTTTGCATAAAACTCTCTCTTATACATGAGTTGCTGTGGATTTGTTTCTCCAAAGTACCTAGACTAATACAGGCCCTATTAGCCTGGGGGAAGGGCCCCTAGTAGCACAGTGAGTTAAACACTAGCTGGCTAGCCAGGAAATCATTGGTTCAAGAACATTAGCCAATCTGAGGCAGACACATAGGCAGTTTGCTTCTGTAATGTTAAGACGGTCTCAGAAACCCTATGGAGCAGTTCTACTCTGCCCTGTAGGGTTTATGAATCTGAATCCACTGAATGGCAGTGGGTTTGAGTACCGAGCTGTTCAGTTCTCTAAGAGCTAACTGTTCTTCCTACCTGCCACATGTTGCCCGTATGAGGACCCTGGCCTGTTCTTCCCTTAGCATCGCCATGGTCCAGGGAGGAGACTGTGTCTCTGACTCTACCGAGTCTGAGGGATCAGACCAGGATCTGTGATTCTGCTGCAATCAGAGGTACACTGAAATAGAGCAGCATCGAAAATCTACCTTGTGTTTGCAGTGTCTGGACATTGTGGCTCCAGTTCTTGATGTCTGATAAGAAAAACAGTATCTTAGCAAACTGAACATCTCTTGCCAGCATTTTTTTAAATTGTAAATTGGGTGCAGGTTTATAGAACAAATGAGTTGTCTTTCCAATGTTTTCTGAAAGATTATTTTGTCCAACTTTATCCTGCTCTGGGATCTGTCCAAATTTGTAAAACAATGACTTAAAAATTTAATCATTTTATAGGGGGCTTATACAATTCTTATCACAATCCACACATACATCCAATGTATCAAGCACTTTTGTACATTTGTTTCCCTCATCATTCTCAAAACATTTGCTTTCTACCTGAGCCCTAGGTATTTGCTCTTCATTTTCCCCCTTCCTTCCCGCTGTCCCCTCCCCCATGAACCCTTGGTAATTTATAAATTATTATTTTGTCATATCTTACACTATCCAACGTCTCTCTCCCTTCACCTATTTCTTCACTGTCCAAAAGCAATGCCTTTTAATGAGGTAAGTACTCAGTATGTATTCAGTCTCTGGATTGGAACTTAATGTTTTCAAAGCATTTATCTTCCCAAGCATTTTATATTTCATTGCCTTAGTAATTATCTCCTCAGGGGCAAAATGCTTAGAGCGTTTAACAGTAGCAAGGGGAGTAAAGCAGTGAAGTCCCTGGGGAATGCCAAAAAGAGACTTTGGGGACAGGGCGTGGCACCCCATCAGACTGGACTAGAAAACATTCCAAAAAGTCAACATACAGACCTGGAATTATTTATAGGCTTTTTTTTTTTTTGTCGGGTTTTTAAATTGTTGTTTTGTTTTCTATTGTTGCTTGGTTTTGCTGTCTTGTTTTGTGCTTATTTGTGAGGATAAACCAGCCCCTAACTCATCACGGGTCTGGTAGGTGCAATTGTACAGTGATAATAAGTAAAGATTATAGTAAAGTCAGAGAGCATGAGAGAGAGAAATAATGGAGTCAGACACATTTCATGGTAGCATGCTCACCGCAGCCTCAGTTGGTGGTCCTCGTGGAGAAAGGGAGGGGAAGGAGGACAAGGGGAAAGGGAACAGGGGTGAGAGAATAGGAAGGAGAGGGGGAACCCACAAGAGGCCAAGAGGGGGGAAGCCCAAGAGCGAGCTCTTATTGCTAACCCAGGCCTATATACCTTTGGGGGGAGTGCAAGCCCACTAATTACAGGTAAAGACATACGTCACAGGAAGGGGTTGCACTCTAGGTTATACAGTAATAGGAGGGGGTGATCGAGGGGTATACGTGCAATAGAAAGAAGAGGGTTTGGGGGTATACATGTGGCAAGATGAGCGGTTCCTAGATTCAGGATTAAGGTAGCAGACAGACATTGAGCTTCTACTCCAGTACTCCCTCAATGCAAGAACACTTCGTTCTAGTAACCTGGCATTCCTTGATGCTCACCTTCCCGACATGATCGCTGAAGACAACATGGGTGCATAAACAAATGTGGTGAAGAAAGCTGAGGGTGCCTGGCTATCAAAATTTATAGCATCTGGGATTTAAAGGCTTGAAGATAAACAAGCAGTCATCTAACCCAGAAGCAACAAAGTCCACATGGAAGAAACACCAGCCTGTGTGATCATGAAGTATCAATGGGATCAGGTATCAAGCATCAAAGACCCAGAACAAAAATTTTTATCAGTGTGGTTGAGGGGGCATATGGAGTGGAGACCTAAAGCCCATCTGTAGACAATTGGGTATCCCCTTATTCACAAAGAAGGGAAGATCCAGTCAGGGTGCAGTATAGCACCGATGAAACATACAACTTTCCTCTAGTTCTTTAATGCTTCCTCCCCCCCACTATCATGACCCCAGTTCTACTTTACAAATCTGGCTAGACCAGAGCATGTACACAAGTACAGATCAGAGATGGAAACACAGGCAATCCAGGACAGATAAACCACTCAGGACCAATAGTGAGAGTATCGATACCAAGAGGGGAAGGGAAAGGTGGTAGGAGAAAGGGGGAAGTGATCACAATGATCTACCTATAACCCCTTCCCAGGAAGGTGAAGAACAGAAAAGTGGGTGAAAAGAGACTTCAGTCAATGTAAGACATGAAAAAATAAGAATTTATAAATTATAAGGGTTCATGTGGGAGGGAGTGGAAAAAAAATGAGCCAATCCCAAGGCTCGAGTGAAAAGAAAATTTTTGTTTGTTTTTTATTTGTTTGTTTGTTTGTTTAATCATTTTATTAGGGGGTCATACAACTCTTCTCACAATCCATACACACATCAATTGTGTAAAGCGCATTTGTGCATTCATTGCCCTCATCATTCTCAAAACATTTTCTCTCCACTTAAACCCTCGGTATTAGGTCCTCATTTTTCCCCTCCCTCCCTGCTCCTCCCTCCCTCATGAGCCCTTGATAATTTACAAATTGTTATTTTGTCATATCTTGCCCTGTCCAACGTCTCCCTTCACCCACTTTTCAGTTGTCCATCCCCCAAGGAGGAGGTCACATATAGTTCCTTGTAATCGGTTCCCTCTTTCTTACCCACTCTCCCTCTACCCTCCCTGTATCGCCACTCACACCACTGGTCCTGTAGGGTTCATCCGCCCTGGATTCCCTGTATTTCCAGTTCCTATCTGTACCAGTGTACATCCTCTGATCTAGCCAGACTTGCAAGGTCTAATTCGTGTCATGATAGTGGGAGCAGGGAGGAAACATTTAGGAACTAGAGGAAAGTTATATTTTTCATCGTTGTTACATGAAAATGTATGATGAAAATGATGATGGCAACAAACGTACAAATGTGCTTCACACATGGATGGATGGATGGATTGTGATAAGAGCTGTACGAGCCCCCAGGTATATATATAATCTCCCCTAAGAGTGTGGTTCAGAATTTTGTGACTTGAGCCCAGCCTCTCATGCTGGCTGCCTCCCTCTTCCTCCTGCACACAAGGACACCTTGCTGAAACAATATGTACTCTCTTTTAGGGCTCGGTGGTCTTTGAGGACGTCACTGTGAACTTCACTCGAGAAGAGTGGGCTTTGCTGAGTGCTACTCAGAGGAATCTCTACAAAGATGTCATGCTGGAAACCTTCTGGAACTTGGAATCAGTCGGTGAGGATGGCATCATTTATTCACTTAGTCTTTTTCGGAACAAATATATCTTCCATGTGGTCCTCTTTTGATTTGGACTGAGATATAGCAGTGTGTTAGAGGAATACTTACAGGCCTATTTCCCATGAAATGGTTTTATATTAAACTGACTTTTGAGTTCTCTTGAATTTAAAAGCTCCTGAAATTTAGAAATGTAGGCATCAACTCTGGAACATAAAGGAGCTTTGTGGTTTTGAGCCCTGTGAGTTATACGCTAATTCATTTCGAACACAGTGACTTTTCTCTTTTTTTCTGCAGTTGAACTTACTCTTATCCATCTTCAGCTGCCATGAGATCCAAAGTACTAGTTCATTTCCTGGAAATATTTTGTTGCCCTTCATAGTCCTTCCCAAGCATAACCCTTTATTACATTAGCACAATATCAGCTGTGCAATTCTCTGGCTTCTCCCAGTGGGGCTGGGGACAATAGAAAGAGGCACCTTTGACTACAGGAAGGCAATAATCTTTAAGTATAGAAATTAGAAAAATCAATTCATCTTTGAGAAGGATAACTTTAATTTGGGGGATACGTGTTCTCAAATGCCTAGCAAAATGTACTCTGCAGTATATCTTTTTCTTCCTTTTCACTTTTCATTTATTGTCCTATTTTCTTTGTGAGAGGAAGACTTGCCTTTTAAAAAAATAGCATTTGGGCATATGTGTTGCTCTTTTCTTCCCGACATTGCTTTTATGCTAATATCCTATTTATAGACACACCAGTGTCCATCATTTAGGAAGTATATCTTAGTAGATGGAGTCTGTGGTTGGTGCGAACTGCTAATGTTCTTGGAATCTACAGGAGAGATTAGAGGTTTAGATCTATCTAGAAGTAGATCCTTTGAAGAACATCTTTGTACTCTAATACTTAAAAGTAGCAAGCATTTTTCAGGTTTTAGGATGACAATCTCAAGGGACACCAACGCCAGTTGCTGCAACAGACTTCACAAAGACAGTGGTGGTTCACAAGGACGGTGGTGAGCAGTAACTAAGGTCTAAGCATTTGTGAGCAGTCATCTGAGATGCAATGATTGGTCTCTCCCAGTTTGGAGCATATGAATGATGAAAATCCAAAGATACATGAAAACAATTAGTTTAGTGGACCAGGCAAGCATCAGTGACCAAAACCCTGAGGCCTGAACATATTGCTCACCTACTAGTAAAGTAGTGCGCAGAATGACAAAATATGGACCAAAACTCAAAATCATAAAGAGGCCAGACATACTTGTGAGTTAGAGACTGCTGGGCTGGGATCCCCAAGACTTTGACCCTTTGTCACCCTTCCTGCCTGGAACTGAACTTGCTTCCATGGTTCAATATTTATCCAAATATGTCTGTGAAGAAAAATCCAACAATACTAGTGAGGTACACATACCATAAAGAGCCAACCATTTAAGACCACAGGACAGCATCGAGGACATCGTTCAGAAGGCTTAGGAAAGTAGGAGGAGTGAAAACAGAGATGAAAAGATTCCTTGTGAAGTTTCATTATAAGGAGATGAAACAAAATGTACAAGAATTTTCAAATGTCAAACTGATGATCTGTTTGGTAAAACTTTGTATAATTCACAATAAGAAGTTCATTTTTAAAAGCAGCCTTTAGCCACCATATGGATCACAGTTCTATACCAAAATGGGGTCAGTTCTACAGCAGCAGACTTCTTAGTGAATGGACTGCCGTTTTGATCCTTTCCCACACCTGTTTTTGGCACAGCCCCCAGTCTTCCTTTGCTTACCTGTTCCCCATGACTTTAAAATATTATTTAGTCTAGGATGTACACTGGTACAGGTAAGAGCTGGAAGCACAGGGAATCCAGGACAGATAAACCCCTCTGGACCAATGGTGAGAGTGGTGATACCCGGAGGGTGGAGTAAAGGTGGGGTAGAAAGGGGGAACCGATTACAAGGATCTACATATAACCTCTCTGGAGGTCGGACAACAGAAAGGTGGGTGAAGGGAGCCATCGGATGGTGTAAGATATGACAAAATTAATAATGACTTGTAAATTATCAAGGGTTCATGAGGGAGGGGAAAATGGGGAGGGAAAGGAAAAATGAGGAAATGATGTCAAGGGCTCAAGTAGAAAGCAAATGTTTTGAGAATGATGATGGCTACAAATGTGCTCGACACAATGGATGTATGTATGTATGGATTGTGATAAGCATTATATGAGCCCCCAATAAAATGATTTTTAAAAATTGTTTAGCATTCTGCCCAGTATATGAAAAGGAATCCAAAATGGCCCTTTTTTTTGGTCCCCTTTTCCACAAACTATATTGTATTATCCATTTTTACAGATAACTGTGTTCAGACTAAAACCAGTGGATCAAATCCCCAGCAAGACATTTTTGAGAATGAAATCTCTGATGAGAAAATAAAAAGTTTCCTAAGTTATAATTCCTTGTTTGATTTGGAAGGAAAAGGGAAATTTCAGGACATTCAAGATCACCCTGACATCCAGAAGCAGCATTCGAGGTGAGTAATATCTCCTTACACAGTATATACTATCTAGAACAGAAAGAGAAAAAGTGAAGCCTAGCTAAAGTATGTACTCACAACTTTCCCAAGACTATAGCTTCATACATATGATACAGACCTGAAGCATCTGAACTATATCTCAGTTACAAGTAGTGGCCAGGAAACCCATAAGAAACAGTGTTTGGATAATTACTTTAATCAAAGTCTCAGTCAAGTTTTCTTGTGATTTCACTTTGAGACAGCACAGAAAACATACCCATACACTGGCAATAGGAACCATGTGGTCATACTAATCACTCACTTGCTTCTTATGTTTAGGGGACGTGAGAGTGGTCACAGAGATCAGAAGATGCCTGTGTGTGAAGTATGTGGGAAAACTTTTATGCATTCCTCATTTCTTAAGCTACATTTAAGACAACACAGTCGAGAGAAACTCTATGAATGTAAGGAATGTGAGAAAACCTTTGGTTGTTATTCCTCCCTCCATGGACATGAGAAAACACATGGTGAACAGAAAACTTACGAATGTAAGCAATGTGGCCAGGAGTTCATCTGTTCCAAATCTTTTCAAACACATGTGAAAATGCACAGTGAAGAGAAACCAAATGAATGTAAGCAGTGTGGCAAGGTCTTCGTTTGTCCAAAATATTTTCAAAAGCATGTGAAAATGCACAATGGAGAGAAACCTTATGAATGTAAACAATGTGGGAAAACCTTCATGGTTCTCTCATACCTTGAAAGTCATATAAGAACTCACACTGGTGAGAAACCTTTTGAATGTAAACAATGTGGGAAAACATTCAATTGGCCAAACTCTTTACAAGCACATATGAAAACACACTCTGATGAGAAGTCCTATGAATGTAACCAATGTGGGAAAATGTTTATGTATTCCTCCTCCCTGAAACTACATTTAAGACGTCATAGTGGAGAGAAACCTTATGAATGTAAAGAATGTGGGAAAGCCTTCAGTTGTCCCACTTACTTTCGAGAACATGTGAGAATGCACACTGGAGAGAAGCCTTATGAATGTAAGTACTGTTGGAGAGCCTTCACCTTTTACTCATCCCTTCAAGAACATCAGAGAACACACACTGGAGAGAAACCCTATATATGTAAGCAGTGTGGAAAAGCTTTTACATGTTACTCTGCCCTTCATGGACACGAGAAAACACACAGTGAACAGAAACCTTATGAATGTAAGCACTGTGGCAAAGGTTTCAGATGTCCCAAATACTTTCGGCAACATGTCAACATGCACAGTGGAGAAAAACCCTATGAATGTAAAGAATGTGGGAAAGTCTACAGTATGCCTGCAAACCTTCGGCAACATATGATAACACACAGTGGCAAGAGACCTTATGAATGTCAACAATGTGGGAAAAACTTTAGTTGGTCTACCTCTTTGCGATTACATATGAAAACACACTGTGATGAGAAACCTTATGAATGTAAAGAATGTGGGAAAGCCTACAAGTGTCTCATATCCCTTAAAGGACATATGAAAAAACACATTGTAGAAAAACTTTGACTACAAGGCATATTGAAAAGCCTTATTTCACCCTAAAAGCCTTGTAAAACACACTGCACAAAACCGTTTTAATGTGGGAAGACCTTCTGGTATTGCTCTTTATTTATTGTACTCATAAAAAGTACCAAGAAGTTATTTATTGCCTTTGTAGACACCTCACCCTTCTTATAAATCACTTCTGTACTAATTTATAGTTTGTTTCTAGTGTAAACATCAGAGATAATAATCGGGCGTCCCTGAGTAGTGCCTCTAAAGAATGGACTGATCATTTTACTTCCCAAAAATTCAACCACTAAAATGTCTACAGAGTTGTACTCTTAATACACGTGGATCTTTCTCTGAGCCAGAGTCAACTCAAGAACAAATGGGCTTGGTTTTCATGCATTGTTTCAGATGTACCTCCTATTTCGTTATATAAAGCTTTATTGTGCATATGTATAAAGCTTGTTTGCATTACTTTATCTTTTGGATCTAGAAGTTTTGTTTTAGTATGAACAACATGATATTTTGTATGAAAAGATCATTTTTCTATTATGTGCTCTCTTGGGTTGAGGAGGTTCCCAGAACAGGTACCCCAGGTCCAAGGAATATTCTTGCAGCACTCCTGAAGCATTTTTCTTGGTGACCTTAGATTTCCCTCTCTGCCTCTGGGATGCCTCATTTTAAGTATAGTTAATGGCCAAACAGTCCAATCCTCCAGGTTAGGGATGTATACACCCTATTTTCATGGTCCCGCCTCCCCAACAGTACCATATCATTTATTTGCATTATTATCGAGCTATGCAATCCCTGTAGTGGTCCACAAGCACCTCATTTACATAGTCCTACCCTGTTGTTAAGAATCACCTGTAGCACTGTGAGATAGGTAAAGACTTTGTTGGCAGTTGAAACCCACCATAGAAGGAAAATGTGGCTGTCCACTTCCATAAAGATTCTCAGAAACACTATATATTGTAGTTAATTAGAATCTACTTGATGGCTTCCCCCCACTCCCCATATTAACATTTGACAGAAGAAAGGCAGGCACTTGCTAGAAGTGCCATTTTAACTCTGTTTTACAGGTTTGTTCCTGTACTAGTGTTACAATTCCTTTATTCGGCCCTGACAAAATTTACTGTTCCCAAGTTGGGAAAAAACTGCGTTCCCTGAGGCTGTATTGACTAGGCATTTTTTTGTTTGTTATTTCCAGGATTTAAATAAGCACAAGTATGTATATAAGTAGGTTGTGGGAGTTTTTACAGTTGAGTCTCCTAAACATGTTTAATACTTTCAGTTTTACGTGTGATTAGTGGGTAGTTATTTCTACTGCTTATACATGGTTCTTAGCAACTAGTTTTTGCTTTTAGTCATAGGTCTGTGTATGTTTCTTAAAGAACTCTTAAATCCTGTTGTATATTTATGAATGTCATTTTTGTGTCATTATTGAGCCAATGTTAACACGTCCTGTTCTGATGATGGACTGTTATTACTTCATCCTTGTAATTGTGTTTATTTTTATAAATTTACCATAAGAAAATAGTGCTAAATGCTAAACAAACCTTTTGACATTTTTTTCTGCAACATCTTTATAGCTACCATCTCTAAAACAATTTTTATTTGTTGCTAAGAATGAAAATGTACATTTTATGTCAATGCCCTCTAGCCAAAGGAAGAACATCAGAAACACACATCCTATATCCATAATTGAGAATCCCGACTTTATTGCAAAAGGGTGAGGATTACACACCATGGATTGACCCTGGATGTCTCATGATAAGGGTGTTATAGCTTTTGGGAGTGTGTAAATCTGACAAAGTATAAGGAGGCAGGGCTTTGCACTGAGGAAGGGTGGGTAATTTCCATGATTGGGAGTTTTGATTTCTATTTAAAACAGTGGAAATTGGTGGAAGCTAGAGCTGTTACTGGAAAGCAGCATCAATCAGCCACGGTGGCCACGAGGAAAGGTGGTAGGTCATTTTTCTATGACTCTTGCTCAGTTTGTTTTTGTCATGACCCATCCTTGTCAGGATGGCACTGTCTGACATTGTTGTTTCATAAAGCTGTATTCCAATCAACACCATGATACCTTGTCTCTTCAATGCCAACCAGCTCTTAGCAAGGTTAACACCAGGTCTTCAGCATCATGGCAGGCCCCATGTGTCATGGTAGTTTTCCTGTTTCATTCTTTTTTTTTTAATCATTTAAAATGATTAAACTCGCAGTCCTGGAGCTCCCCTAACCCCTAATAAAGCTCTTTCTGCTTCTGAAAAAAAAAAAAAAAAAAAGATTAAACTCATCACCATCCATACATGCATCAATTGTATAAAGCACATTTGTACATTCATTACCCTCATCATTCTCAAAACATTTGCTCTCCATGTAAGCCCTTGGCATCAGCTCCTTGTCCCCCCCTCCTCCCTGCACCCGCCTCCCTCATAAACACTTGATAATTTATAAGTTATTATTTTGCTATATCTTACACTGTTGAATGTCTCCCTTCAACCACTGGTAGTTTTCCTGTTTCATAGTCATTTTCCTACTTTACAATTTCTTCCTTGTAGAGGAGGGCAGATAACATTATTCAACAGGCTATTAATTTATATCCTGCTAGAAAATTCTCATCTTTAATACATCTTGATCAGGTGTTTGTCTGCAGTGCAGTCTATAATTGGATTAATGTTAGTCTCTCCTTGTTCTTTTTGTTTCTAGATGAGTTCTTATGTGACCACGGCTTTGCAGTAACCTTTAGTCCTCTGGCCAGTTAATGGTGCCCACTGGACCCAGGGAGAAAAATGTTCCTAGTTCTAGATATGTTCTTTAAACAGGAATATAAACAGGATATACATCTTGATTTCCAAGCACAGACAATGTAAACATGTTCTAAAGGTCACTGAGTATTTACTAGATTCGTTGAATATTTTTATATTATGGACTGTTCCGTGGTTAGATGCCAAATCCCTTTGGATTCATGTTGTCATTCAGTGCCGTTGAGTTGGTTCCAACTTACAGTAACCCTTTGCACAACAGAATGAAACACCCCTGATCCTGTGCCTACCTCAGTGTTGGTCTTATGTTTGAGCCTGTCGATGTAGCCATTGTATCAATCGATTTTGAGTTTCTTTTTTTATATATGTAAATCATTTTCTTTGGGCTTGTACAGCTCATCACAATCCATACATATGCCCATGTGTCAAGCACATTTGTACATTATGTTGCCATCATCATTTTCAAAGCATTTTCTTTCTACTTGAGCCCTTGGTATCAGCTCATTTCCCCCCCTTTCCCTCCCTCATGAACCCTTGATAATTTATAAATTACTATTTTATCACGAGTCCCTATCTTTTCACAGTCCCAATACTTTACCAAGCATCCTGTCTTCCTTCTCCAGGGAATGGTCTCTGTTGACAACATGTCCAAAGTATACGAGACGGAGCCTTGCCATTCTTGACCTAGATTTGTTTTTCCTTTTGAAAGTTCTTGGTACCTTCAGTACTCTCCGGCAGAACCCTAATGCAAATGCTGTGGTCAACTTTCCCGTGCATATGAGGTGTTTGAAAATACCATGGCTTTGATCAGGCATTTAAGTCCTCAAAGGAACATCCTTGGTTTTCAATACTCTAAAGAGGTCTTGTGCAGTAGATTTACCCCATTGAACACATCTTTTTATCTCTTGACTGCTACTTCAATTAGCATTGATTTTAGATCCAAACAAGATAAGATCCTTTTCCTCTTTTACCTTTTCTTCATTTATCATGATGTTACCCCTTGTTCCCTTTGTGAAGATTTGGGTCTTTACACTGAGCTGTGCGTTAAGCTGTACTGACTGCAGAAACAAGTCCAGTGACATATGTACAAGAGAACTTCATAACGAAAAGGAATTATATAATTATATATTAGGAAAGCATTCTAGCTCAGTCCAATGCAAGTCCATAAGTCTGATACTCGTTTATATGTTTTCAGACTCACGCAGACACATGAAATGATGGGGAATGCAGTTAGATTGCAGGCAAGTGGGTGCAGGGTCGAGTGGATCCAAAGTTGGGTGGAAACATGGCAGGGCTCCAGTCCCAGCAGGCAAGGACGTGAAGGGGAATAGAGCAGTGCCCAGTGTCTCACACTCATACAATCATGGAGTTGTCAGGCTGCAACTTGATTGACAGGTTGTACAATAAAACATAAGTAAACATCTTTCTGATATCCTTTGCTTTCAGCCATGATCCATTTGACATCGGCAATGATAACCCCTTGTTTCACGTCCTCTTATGAGTCCAGGACAAACCTCTGGCAGGTCCCTGTCAATGTACTACTTCAACCATTGTTGGATGATCTTTACTTACATGTGACATTAATGACATTGTTTTAAAATATGGGCATTCTGTTCAATCACTTTTCTTTGGAACGGGTACTGATATGAATCTTTTCCAGTCAGTTGGCCAAGTAGCTGTCTTACACATTTCTTAGCACAGACAAGTTTAATGATTCCAGCACTTCACCAGCTTGTTGAAACATCTCTATTGGTACATCTCATCAGGTTTTCTGTCACTAGTGTTTAAAATGTCAAATCTGTTCTTGAAATTCAGGTGGGATAGTCTCATGGCTTTAATTCTTTTCAGCTTTAACTTCAGCTTACATGAGCAATTCATTGTTTGTTCCAAAGTCAACCTCTAGCCTGGTTTGTGCTGCTGATATTGAGCTTCTCTAACATGTTTTTCCACAGATGTGTGCCATTTGGGGAAGTTCATGTGTATAGTCACCTTTACTGTTGTGGAAAAAAGGTACTTGCTATGAACACGTCACTGAGTTTGTCAAATTCTATCACGCAATCTGCAGCTTCATTTCTGTCACCAAGTCCATATTTTCCAATCACTGTTCATTCATTTGCAACTTGTGCATTGCAATTGCCAATAATTATCGATGAGTCTTGATTGCATGCTTCATAAATTTCCAACTGGACACATTGGTAGAATTCACTTTGTTCATCACTAGCGTTTGTAGTTGGTGCATACATTTGAAGGCACATAGATATAATTCCACTACAGATAGCATTGTACTTCAAGATTGACTTGCAATGTCCTTTTTGACAATAAATGCAATGCCATTCCTATTGATTGTCATCCTAGGTGTAGTAAATCACATACTTTTCTGATTTAAAGTAGCTAATAGCATTCCATTTCATTTTTGAAGATTTCCAGTTTTCCTACTATCTCTGGCAATGTTCTGCTTCCATTCTTTAGGCCTTCAGTATCTGACAATGTTTAGAAGTTATGCATACGGTTTCACCAGCTACTTCTTCTGAGTGGGCAGCCAAGTCTTTCTTCATTGGCTGTTTCCAGTCTGCACGCTCCACTGAAACTTAGTCACTTTGGGTGACCTTGTTGGCATTTGAAATACCAGTGACAGAGCTTCCATCAGCACAAGCCACCAGTATGACAAATTGACAGACAAGCGGTGGTCATTCAGCAGTGTCCACAAAATGCATCTGAGTTAGGTAATTGTGCCAGCCTGGCCGATAATCACATGTGGGGCTAATTGAAAGGCGGAGGGATAAATGGGTGGTGAGCCTC
>NW_022111359.1:3598956-3600420 GCF_000313985.2 Echinops telfairi | reverse complement strand
GGCGCTTCCATTTCGGTTTGTGGAATGTACCCCTCACTGGCCTCCCCCTCCCTTTAGTAAACCACAGATGACCAAAGTTGCACATTTTAACTAACAGGATGCTTGCTCAGCTTGTTTGCTCAACTCCCACCCAATTCCCTGAAAGTTTAATGACTGCTTCCCTTTTGAAATCCCCTGTGTAAGCACACCCCTCAAGCTGGGCCTGCCAGCAGGGGGTATAAAAACACCTTTAAAAATTTCCACTGCGCGGTTTCACTAGCTCAATACCCCTGAGTTGCTGAACCTACCCGCAAGCTTCACAATAAAGCCTGCTTCAAAAATTTTGTTAATTGGATCTTTGGTTCTGTTTCACGCCTAATAAACCTTACACAAATGTGCTTGACACTATGAATGTATGGATTGTTAAATTGTTAAACTGTCAAATCCCCCAATGAAGTGATTTAAAAAATAAAGATTTCCTGGCTCTAAATGGCCCATACAGTTCAGATCTGCTCACTATTCTTAGTATATCCTGGAGGATAAGGGGCAGGCTGACAGCAATGAGTACTGAGCCCATTCAACATTGTGTTTTCAACTTTGAGTCATGCCCCAGCCCCAGTGACAATCCAGAAGGCTCCCCTCCCATCACCGTGGTCGACTCCCCTGCAATGAAGCAGCTCTTGGCAGTTATATTCAGAGCGCCCTGGGACCTGCTGAACCCATCCTCCAGCAGTATCTCCCACATGTTCTGCAGTGACCTAGCTTCCAGCATCACAGCAACACACAAGCCTCCACAGTAAGGCAGCTGACAGACAAGTGGTGGCAAGATGGCATTACAGTACATTGATTGTTTTGCGGCTCCGGATGGAGCCAGAGAACCAGCTGCAGCCTCAACAAATTGCTTTGGTTTCAGGCACCAAGTCAGGGCTCAGGGCTCAAACTTAGCTCAGAGGACATGCACTAAAAGACCCTGAGTTTCCTGATTTAAAATCCTAAATTGTGGGGTGAGGGAGAGGCAGTCACTGTATCATTGGTCATCACAAGTTCTTGCTTCACGGGCTGGGTAAAGTAAACTGAGGCACGAGGACACACGAAGAGAAAACGTTAAGAGGCTGTAACAGCGCTTTTATTAGAAAAAAAGCTCATGGAAGAGATTTCTGGGTCTAGGGAGTAGCCCATGGAAGTCCCGCCTAGAGGAAAGTGGTGGGATTCTACAGGAGGAGCTGAGGAGCGGTTGGGGAGGGTTTATGGCTGCAGCCCCTGGGGATTTTCCACTGGCTATGCTCTTCCTGAATCTAGGTGTCCAGCCTTTGCAGGAGGGGAGGAAAGACGATTATTCTTGGATCCAGTTCTGAGAATTGTCCATCCGCTTCCTTCGTGGGAGTGCAGGGCGAAGGGTTGAGGCCCCGAGAGCCTGTGCCTGCCCCACCACTGGGCACCCACGGCTGCTCGGGGCGGGGCGAGTTTGCTCCTAAACTTCTACTG
>NW_022111359.1:3595898-3597410 GCF_000313985.2 Echinops telfairi | reverse complement strand
GGTGAGTCGGGAGCTTTCCTGAAACCCATTTGGTTTTCCAGCAAGTCCCTCAGGTTAGGACTCTGAGAGCCTGAAATACTTAATCACCCCACTGGCGACGTTTGCTCTGCTGGGCGGGGCTGGTGGAGCAGGCTCTGAGTCAGCAGTGGGCAGTTTGCAGATTCTGCTGCAGGTTCCTTTACATTTTACCTGTTGGGTCCATGTTGCCCGTTTTATTTTCCTTTTCCTGGTCCGTTGACTCCCCGTTTGGGGCTGACTTTGTGCCACTCTGGGGCTTAGTGGGGACATTGTGGGAGATTGTCCTGCCATTGGAATTGGATTGGGGGGCGGGGAGGAGGGGGTTGTGGCCGGGCAGCAGGCGGGGAGGGGTAAGATCACAGGTAGGTGCACACCTAAAGTGAACTGGATGGAGAAATGGATTGTAAGTGTCCATAGGCCTCATCTTCACTCGCCCGTGTAAGCCGCGGAGTTTGCAACTGTGTGGTTCTGCCAAGAAATTCTCATATTGGTTCATGCTCCACATTGCCTGGGAGTGAGCCTGGGCAGTTTTTGAAAATATTTTTGTCACAGATTTTAGGGAACATTCTGGGCCCCTACATTTTGTCCTCCCTCCCTGGTTTGCCCAAGAATGTGTTGGATTAACTCCTTTTTGAGACCTCATGCCGATTGATCGCTTTTACGTTTTTGTATGGCAGTGTACACCGTCAATTTCCTGTTAGTTTTGGGCGGCAGTTTCGTTAGTGGACACTCAAAAATGCCTGGAAGGCAGAGCAGGGTTCTGTTCAGTTGGCATACACATAGCTAACGGGAGGGTACTAGTTCACTGACGTGCATTTTTGAAAAAGGGGCAGCAGCATCCAGGTCTCTGAAGCCATACAGAGTGCCTGAGCACAAGTAGAGAAACAAGCGTGTATGAGGGTAAGTGCTGGGTTGCTAACCAATTGGTTGGGGGTTCCAACCATTACTGGAACTCTATACCATTAGACTTAGTTGATGTCTTCTCTAACGGACACAAGGAACCCGTGTGGGACAGATTCTCAGTACCTGGGGTTGGTTTGGATGGAATCACTGTGGGGGAACATAGCAGTGACCCGGGAGGGCAGGAGAGGAGGGAGTTATTGCTTAGGAGGCAGACAATTTGCAAAGGGTCCTCGTGATAGTTGTACAACATGATTATAGCAATGGATGTAGCTAAATGTTACACAGGAAAAATGTGAAACTGCGATGTTAAAAAAAAGGGGGAAGGCTGTGGCGAAGAAAGCTGATGGGGGTGGGGGTGGGGTGGTGCCTAGGTGGTGTGTTGTAATAAAAATAAAAAAAAGAAAGAAAGCTGATGGTGCCCGGCTATCAAAAAGTATAGCATCTGGGGTCTTAAAGGCTTGAAGCTAATCAAGCAGCCATCAAGTTCAGAAGCAACAAAGCCCACATGAAAGAAGCACACCAGCCTATGCAATCACGAGGTGTCGAAGGGATCAGGTATAAGGCATCATCAGAACAAAAAATCTTACCATA
>NW_022111359.1:3592869-3594776 GCF_000313985.2 Echinops telfairi | reverse complement strand
AATAAAATGACTTGTTAAAAATACATAAATAAATGAACAGAGTGGAATCGGTGCCATAGAAAGTCCTAGCTTTAGCTTGCCTCTGTCCTGGAGTACAAGCCAGGCTGAAAGTGGAAACTGCCAATAGTGGGCTGAGGGGTCTTTGAGGGGTGAGACTGGCGAAGCAGGTGAATCACCTGGTATAGGAAGCAAAGGACTGAGGGAGGGGCCTCCAGGCTGAGTTCAACCTTGACCCTGCAAGGAGGTACCTAAGTGGTCTCCAGGAGCATCCCTCTGCAGTCTGTCCCTGACCCAACAGTGGGGGAGAGCCGCTGTGGGTGTGCTTGGGCGCTGCCTCCTGTGTGGTCCGACTCTCCTAGAAAGGCTAAAATTCACACTTCTGTGAGCAATACCATTTTTCAAAAGGTCCAGCTCTACATCATTTCCAACCAGATAGGCAATTATGATGTTTTAAAATGTGAATCTGATTGCACAGATACATTGAGAGAGAATCGATTTCTTTAGAAGGTTCAGAAATGGCCCATAGATTTTCTTTGGTTTATTTTTCACTTTCATGGGTGGACATTGGGCACAAAGGCTTCAGTGCTCAGCAACTAAATCAACCTGGGGTACCTCAAGACAGGTCTGGCAGTCTGCTTTGGAATCTGTCTATGGCACAGTTCTACTCTGGGCACACAGGAGGTTGTCATGAGCCCAGCTAATAGCACCTGGTTTATATTTGATTTCCCTGCTTGAAAAAAACTCTGAAATGTTAGTTCCATTAACATCCCACATCACTGAGTGGATTCCCTTTACACCATGGATGAACAGGCACCATTATTTCAAATACACGTAAATTAGAAAATTGAACAGAGACATCTCTGACCCCCGGAGCCCTGGGTAAACGTTGGACTACTGACTGCTAATCTCAAGGTTGGTTTTTCAAGCCCATCAGCAGCTCCTAGGGAGAAAGATGAGGCTGTCTGCTCCCATACAGATTTATAGCCTCAGGAACCCTTTGTAGGGTTGCTGTGAGTCAGAATCAACTTGATGGCGGTGGTATTACAAGGGTTGGTGCAATAGTCCCTCTTTAGAGAAATCTTTAATTATAGGCTTAAGCTGTACCACAACTATGCCTCTCCTCTGGAGTCTCCTTATCTGGCATTTCACAATTAGGACAATGGTAAAAGGTTTATCCTACTATTTTACTAATGGCATATGCCTGCCAGTTAACTAATACCCAAGTGCTAGGAGAAAAGAATGCTGGCTATGATGGGTAAATTCATGTGCCAACTGGTCTAGGCCATGATTCTCAGTGGCTTGGCAGTTATGTAATGATGTGCTTTGTCAGCTGTCGATGATGTAGTTATCTTTCAGTTTCCATGTAATAACCTGCTCTTTGGAACTTAATCTTGTAGAGATGAGGAGTGGATATAATGCTTAGTAGGATTGCGCCATGTGTACGATCCAAATTGGTGGAGTGGATTTGCCTGGAGTTGCTTAGGGGCACAGTCACTGATGCAAACACACTGCTAAGACAGTTGAGACTGTAGCAGACACAAAGGCAGGTGCTCATCAGACATTGCTAAGGTAGTATTCTCTGGGGGAGGAGTTGACTTTATATAATTCCATTGCTTGCAGGGGAAAAATCTATAAAAGGCTGGTGAGTTCTTTGGTTAATGGCATACCTGAGAGGATTAGGGGTGGTCTCTGGGGGCCTTTTGAACTTGACAAGAAATCGTCCAACTGATAAGGGTTTTAGGAAGAAATTGACTTAAAGCAATGGACCTGAAAGTGTAGAGTAGGTTAACCATCATGGTTTCTAGGCTATTTTCCCTAGCATCTGCTTTTGTAGTGTTTGATGTCCTTTAAAATATCTTAAAAAAACAACTTTTTACTGAGAATCAGGTGAAACTTACCAACCTGAT
>NW_022111359.1:3589241-3591432 GCF_000313985.2 Echinops telfairi | reverse complement strand
GACTGTTCAGTTCTCCAAGAGCTAACTGTTCTTCCTACCTGCCACATGTTGCCAGTGCCAGGAACCTGGCCTATTGTTCCCTTAGCATCGCCATGGTCCAGGGAGGAGACTGTATCTCTGATGCTGCTGAGTCTGAGTGATCAGACCAAGCTGTGATTCTGCTGCATTCAGAGACTCTTTGAAATAGAGCAGCATCGAAAATGTACCTTGTGTTTGCAATGTCTGGACATTGTGGCTCCAGTTCTTGATGTCTGATAAGAAAAGCAGTATTTTAGCAAACTGAATATCTCTTGCCAGTATTTTTTTTTAATGGTGAAATGGGTGAAGATTTGTAGAACAAATTAGTTTTCTTTCCATTGTTATCTGAAAGATTATTTTGTCGAACTTTATCCTGCTCTGGGGTCTGCCCAAATCTGTAAAAGCAATGACTTTCATTGCCTTAATAATTATCTCCATATGGGCGAAATATTAAGGGCGTGCAACAGAGCAGCAAGGAGAACAAAGCATTGAAGTCCCTGAGGAATGCGAGAAAGATTCTTTGGGGCTAGGGCATGGCACCCATCAGACTGGACTAGAAAACACTCCTAAATGTCAACAAAGAGACCTGGAACTATTCATAGGCTTTTCGTTGTTGTTGTTGGGGTTTCTTGTCATTGTTGTTTTGTTTTCTTTGGTTGCCTTGTTTTGCTGTCTTGTTTTTGTGCTTCTTATTGTCTCTGCATGTCTATCTAGATAGATAGAGATACAAAAGCAGGAGGAGAAAATAACAGGACCAAGGACTGGGGAGGCGTGTCAAGGAAGAAGGGGAGATGGGAATGGAAGTGGGAGTTAACAAATACAGGGACAAGGGAATGACAGTGATTTAAAATTGACGGTGAGGAGTGTGTAGGGTGTCTGGTGGGCTTGATCTAGGGCAATGTAACTAGAGGAATTACTGAAACCTTAATGAAGACCAGACATGATAGTGGGACAAGAGGAAAGTAAAAGGAAATAGAGGAACGAACTAGGAGGCAAATGGGCAATTATAGAGGTCTAAATACAGGCATGTACATATGTAAATAAACCTGTTTCCCTATATATGAATATATGTACATATATTCCTTAAGTATTAAGATAGCAGGTAGACATTCGGCCTCTATTCAAGTACTCCTCCAATGCAAGAACACTTTGTTCTAATACGTTGGCATTCCGTGATGCTCACCTTCCTAACAGAATTGCTGAGGCCAAAATGGGTGCATAAGCCAATGTGAATAAAGTTGGTGGTGCCCAGCTATCCAAAGATATAGCGTCTGGGGTATTCAAATGGCCATCTACTGAGAAGCACCAGAGTCCACATGGAAGAAGCACACCAGCCTATGCGATTGTGAGGTGTAGATGGCATCAGGTATCAGACATGAAAGAACCAGACAAAAAATCAGATCAGTGTGAACGAGGGGGAGTCCAGAATGGAGACCTGAAGCCCATCTGTAGACAATTGCACTTCTCCTTACAGAAGGGTCACAGGAAGGGATAAGCCAGTCAGCATGTAGTACAGTACCAATAAAACACACAACATTCCTCCAGTTCTTTAATGCTTACCCCCTCCCCACTATCATGACCCCAATTGTACCCTGCATATCTCCCTACACCATATCTGAGCACACGTAAGAGCTGGAAACACAGGTAATCCAGGACAGATGAACCCCTTAGGACCAATAATGAGAGTAGCCATACCAGGAGATGAAGGGTATGGTGGGAGGAGAAAGCGGGACCTGAGCAGAATGATCAACATATAACCCCCTCCCAAGAAGGCGAACAAAAGAAAAGTGGCTGAAGTGTGACGGATATCAGTCAATATAAGACATGAAAGAATAATAATAATTTATAAGTTGTCAAGGGTTCTTGACCGAGAGAGGGGGAGGTGAAATAAGGAGCCAATACCAAGGGCTCAAGTAGAAAGAAAATGTTTGGAAAATGATGATGGCAACAAATATACAAATGTGCTTGACACAATGGATGGCTGTATGGATTGTGATCAGAGTTGTATGAACCCCCCAATGAAATGATTTAAAAAATAACAGTTAATCTCCCATAAGAGTGCTAGGTGCCTATGGTTCAAAATTCTGTGACTTGAGCCCAGCCTCATGCTGGCTGCCTCCCTCTTCCTGCACACACTGATACCTTGCTGAAACAATATGTGCTCTCTTTTAGG
>NW_022111359.1:3585617-3586557 GCF_000313985.2 Echinops telfairi | reverse complement strand
CAGGAGTTCATCTGTTCCAAATCTTTTCAAACACATGTGAAAATGCACAGTGAAGAGAAACCAAATGAATGTAAGCAGTGTGGCAAGGTCTTCGCTTGTCCAAAATATTTGCAAAAGCATGTGAAAATGCACAGTGCAGAGAAACCTTATGAATGTAAAAAATGTGGGAAGGCATTCATGTTTCCTTCACACCTTGAAAGCCATATAAGATCTCACACTGGTGAGAAACCCTGTGAATGTAAACAATGTGGAAAAACATTCAGTAGGCCCAGCTCTTTACAAGCACATATGGAAACACACTCTGATGAGAAGTCCTATGAATGTAAGCAATGTGGGAAAATGTTTACGTTTTCCTCTTCCCTGAAACGACACTTACAACGTCATAGTGTAAAGAAACCTTATGAATGTAAAGAATGTGAGAAAGCTTTCAAGTTTCCCTCATACCTTGAATGCCATATGAGAACTCACACTGGTGAGACACCCCTTGAATGTAAACAGTGTGGGAAAACATTTAGTTGGCCCATCTCCTTGAAAACACATATGGAAAAACACTCTGATAAGAAGTCCTATAAATGTAACCAATGTGGGAAAATGTTTATGCATTCCTACACCCTTAAAGTACACTTAAGACGCCACAGTGGAGACGCACCTTATGAATGTAAGGAATGTGGGAAAGCTTTCAGTTCTCCCACACACTTAAGAGAGCATATGAGGATGCACACTGGAGAGCCCTATGAATGTAAGGAATGTGGGAAAGCCTTTGGTTCTCCTGCAGACTTACGAGAACATATGAGAACGCACACTAGAGAGGCCTATGAGTGTAAGGAATGTGGGAAATCCTTCAGTTCTTCCACATACTTACAAGAACATATGAAAATGCACACTGGAGAGCCTTATGAATGTAAGGAATGTGGGAAAACCTTATGTTCTGCATATTTAC
>NW_022111359.1:3582884-3584381 GCF_000313985.2 Echinops telfairi | reverse complement strand
GGGGAAACACCTGGGATATCAGCCAGTGAATCTTCCATTCTCAGCTGCTGGCAAAGTCCCACCATCCTCCACCACCTGCAGGTACGTAGTGGTAGGGTTGGTTAGGATGTGGACAGCGTCTGTATACAATGAGGACTCAGCAGTGTAACATCCTGTCCTCACTGATGGCCAATATTTTTGGACTCCATTTAAGTAACTGTCCACTTTTTAAGTCCCAGTGAATATGAGTCAGCTACAGGGCTTGGGGACAATGAATAAGGTAGATTGGAAGATGGGTACATTTGAATTGTGGTGGCAATTAATATTGAATATATTGGGGACTTCCAGAACATTGGACAAATCCATTTTGGAAGAATACAGCTAGAATGCTCCCTAGATGTGAGCATGTCAAGGCTTCGTGTCATCTACTTTGGATGTATTACCAAGAACCTAGGAGAAGGACATCAGGCTTGGTAGAGGATCAGGAAAAAGGGACACTTGCAACAATATGGAATGACAGCGTGGCTGCAACAGTGGTCTCAAACAGGAAAAATGCTAAGGATGGTGTAGGACCATTCTATTGTTTCATTCTTTATCCACAAGGTGGGTGGCATCCAACAATGAAATTTGGCCAGCAACTTTAATTTACTGTGTGTAAATGTATAAATTAGCTTGTTGGTTTAACTCTTTACTGAGGGTTAGGAACATATCAAGCCTAGGTTTTTGTTGATCCACCAAGATGAAATAGAAGGCAAAGTGACACCTTTCTGTTTACATACTTCAGTTCTGTGAGTGCTCAGGATGGCGCTGTTGTTGTCAGGTGCCCTTGAGTTGGTCCTGTCCCATAGCGGCCCTGTGTACAAGAGGAGGAAACACTGCCTGATGTTGTGACATCCTCACAATTGTTCTTATTTATTTATTTTTTAAATTGTTCTTATTTTTGAGCCTATTGGTGCAGACACTGTTGTCGGAGCCTGCCAATGAGTCGAACAGTCCTGAAAGGGGGAGTGAGGATTAAAGAAAAAAGAAAAAGAGACAGAAAGTATTGGGAGGGCAGCAGTGAATACTGAAGCCCCGAATTTATTCTACATCTTCCTTTTATACATGCAGAAACAACCCGGGGTTATAATTAATCTATTTTGACAATTTATCAGCAACTCTATATTCTGCCAAGGCAAGCATTCTTTGATAAAAATTAAACATTCTGTTTTCCCAGAACTTGCATATGTCCTTGTTCTTTTTCTTAGTCTCAATGTCAAACCGCAGAAGCAAACAGTAGATACTGACACCTGGGTTGATATTGTCTCAGCCGTTTCAAGGCTGAGTCTTAATGACCTTCAACACAGTGTCCATCCATCTTGTCTAAGGTCTTCCTCTTGTAGCTGTCTCAATACATTACCAAGCAGGATATCCTTCTCCAGGACTGGCATCTCTTGACAACATGTCCAAAGTACAGGATATGAAGTCTGGCCGTTCTCACTGTACTTCCTCCAAGACATATTTGTTTATTCTCTTGGC
>NW_022111359.1:3564602-3565784 GCF_000313985.2 Echinops telfairi | reverse complement strand
GCTAAGGAGGCCACTCAAGTGTTCTTAGAGTGGGACGTGGATTCTGAATAAAAAGTTTACCCCGCCCCCCCAAAAGTAATTTACCCAAAATGGAGTCCGAATAAATGGGGTCGGATTCAAACTGGTGTCAGCCACCTAAGGTTCTCAGGGTCTCCTGCAGGAGGAGGAGGAGTGGATACTGCTTTCGGGGTGCCCCCCCCTCCCTGAATGCTAACTCCGGGACCATGGGCGGGGCCTGGCCTAGTGAATCCCGAGCTTTCCTGAGGTCAACTTGGTTTTCCAGCAAGTCCCTCAGGTTAGCTCACTGCAAGCAGAAATAACCCCGAGGGCGACGTTTGCTCTTCTGGGCGGAGCTGGTGGAGCAGGCTCTGAGTTAGCAGTGGGCAGTTTGCAGATTCTGCTGCAGGTTCCTTTAAATTTTACCTGTTGAGTCCATGTTGCCCGTTTTATTTTCCTTTTCCTGGTCCATTGACTCCCCGTTTGGGGCTGACTATGTGCCACTCTGGCGCTTAGTGGGGACCCCTGTGGGGGAATATCCTTCCATTGGAATTGGATTGGGGGCCGGGAGGAGGGGGTTGTGGCCGGTCAGCAGAGGCGGAGGGGTAAGATCACAGGTAGGTGCACACCTGAAGTGAACTGGATGGGGAAATGGATTGTAAGTGTCCATAGGCCTCATCTTCACTCGCCTGTGTAAGCCGCGGAGCTGGTCACTGTGGTTCTGCCAAGAAATTCTCATATTGGTTCATGCCCCACATTGCCTGGGAGTGTGGCCTGGGTAGTTTTTGAAAATATTTTTGTCAACAAATTTTAGGGAACATTCTGGGGCGCTATATTTTGTCCTCCCTCCCTGGTTTGCCCGAGAATGTGTTGGATTAACTCCTTATTGAGACCCCATGCCGATTGATCGCTTTTAGGTTTTTGTATGGCAGTGCATACCATCAATTTCCTCTTAGTTTCTGGTGGCAGTTTCATTAGTGGACACTCTCAAAAATGCCTGGAAGGCCGAGCAGGGTTCTGTTCAGTTGGCATACACATAGCTAACAGAAGGGTAATAGTTCACTGACGTGCATTTTCAAAAAAGGGGGAGCACCTTCCAGGTCTCTGAAGCCATACAGAGTGCCTGAGCACAAGTAGAGAAACAAGCGTGTATGAGGGTAAGTGCTGGGCTGCTAACCAAATGGT
>NW_022111359.1:3561935-3563109 GCF_000313985.2 Echinops telfairi | reverse complement strand
AGTCTGTCCTGGTGTAAGTCATGTTATAGCAAAGGAAAACAAAACAAAACACAAACAACCTGTAAATGTGATTTCAAAGTAAAACAAAGACTTATTAAGAGCTTACAAGATGATTTGAATTGGAAACGTTATGGCACACGAAAAGAAATGAAGCCAGAGTCTAAGGCAAAATAACCATCCAGGACGTCGACGAGGCACAGGGCATACCCTGCTTAGAAGGTGAGGCAAGCTGTCTCACCCTGAGTCAGTGATGGGACTAAGGATGCTGACAGCTGGATCTGCAGGCGGTTACAGGACAATGTCCGTATAGAGCTCGCTCTGAAATCAGCCAGCCAACAGGACTGCTAGATAATGAACCTCTCGGAGAATGTATAGTGCAAGCGTTTCTTAAGGAGGTAAGTCTGAATACTATTTTAACATGGCAAAAAAGACAAGTTGAAAATAACTGGTTTGTGTTGTTAAGTGCCTTGGAGTTGGTTCTGACCCTGTGCTCCACAGAATGAAGCAGTCTGGTCCTGTGCCATGCTCACAGTTGCTCCTGTGCCTGAGCCTGTGATGCAGCCATTGTGTCGATCTGTCTTGTCCAAGGTCTTCCTCTTTTTCGCTGACCTTCCACTTTACCAAGCATGATGTCCTCGAGGGACCGGTGTCCAGACAGTATGTCCAAAGTATGTAAGATGAAGTCTTGTCATCAAAATGCTCAAAGTAGCACTTTGGCCATGCTTCTCCTAAGTCAGGCTTGTCAGTCCTTTTGGCAGTCCCTTACACTGCAGTGGTTCTGTACAGCAACATATTTTCTGAGAACATCCTGCATAAGGGAGTGGTTTCAGGTAATGATTTGTGCCTGAACCCGCTGTGGGAGCAAGCTAGGGCATTCTGCATGTGTATGATTATAGAGGGAATATTTCCTCCATTGGCAGAAGAAAGAATGGAATTCAATTCCAGACTCTAAATTGGTCATTTTGCTTAGGCCAGGTGCTTCATCTTAAATGCTCTTGGTAAGTTGCATACCTCATATCTGCCCACCTCCACCCGCCATTATTGCTGGTTTTATTATTCGTATCTTAATAAAGCCTATCTTTTTCTTTTGGGGTTGGAAACATTACAAATAAATTCACAGATATGTATCAGTCCCTTGTTATTGCTAGATGCTATGGAGTCCAACTCCTTCTGC
>NW_022111359.1:3560005-3561630 GCF_000313985.2 Echinops telfairi | reverse complement strand
TCCTTGCCTCTAAGGAACATTCTGACCATCCTTCTTCCAAGACAGATCTGTTCCCTCTTTTGGCAGTCCGAGGTCTTTTCTATACTCTTTGCCAGCACCGTCATTCAGAGACATCGATTCTTCATTGGTCTTCCTACATACATACTTTACAAGAAACAAAGAAATCACAAGTCATGAAGATTTCGTGTGGATGAAGTGGAGTTGGATGTCGTTGGCATTTTGCCAGTTGAAATAATCCGTCCCCCTGGTGGACACTTCTGGATCATCTGGATGAAGTTGGACAGCTTACCACAAGGGCAGTAGTTTGCAACTACCAGCTGCTACTTGGGAGAAAGATGAGAACGTCACTCCCATAAAGAATTACACACTCACGCCCACAGGGGCAGTTCTCACCTGTCATACAGGGTGGCTCTGAGACAGCAGTGAGGTTTGAGTATCTCTGCCTCCCAGGCCTGCCCCTCCACATTAGCACAGCCACAGGCCCTGAAATCCCCATTCCTCCTCATATCTTTATGGTATCACTACTCCCAATATTGTTCCTAAATTTATCGTGGATTCTGTGTGTCCACTATTCTTCTAGAGCAGTGGTTCTCAAACTTCCTAATGCTGCGACCCTGTAATACAGTTCCACCAGTTGTGGTGACCCCCCGAACCATAAAATTATTTTCATTGCTACTTCATAACTATAATGTTTCTACTGTTATGAATCAGATGATCCCTGTGAAAGGATCGTTCGAGCCCCAAAAGGGTCTTGACCCCAGGTTGAGAGCCGCTGTTCTAAGAAGTTGGCATTCCATGACTCTCATCTTTCCAACACAATTGCTGAGGCCAAAATGGGTGCATAAGCAAATGTGAAGAAAGTCGATGGTGCCCAGCTATCAAAAGATATAGTGTCTGGGGTCTTCAAGATAAACAAATGGCCATCTACCTGAGAAGCAGAAAAGTCCCCATGGAAGAAGCACCCCAGCCTATGCAATCATGAGGTGCCGATGGCATCAGGTTTCAGACATGAAAGAACCAGAATGAAAAATCAGATCAGCATGAACGAGGGGGAGTCCAGAATGGAGACCTGAAGCCCATCTGTAGACAATTGTACTTCCCCTTACAGAAGGGTCACAGGAAGGGATTAGCCAGGCAGCATGTAGTACAACACCAATAAAACACAAACTTTCTTCCAGTACTTTAACGCTTACCTCCTCCCCACTATCATGACCCCAGTTGTACCCTACATATCCCCCTAGACCAGAGCACATACATGGTACAGATAAGAGCTGGAAACACAGGTAATCCAGGACAAATGAACCCCTTAGGATCAATAAAGAGAGTAGTCATACCAGGAGTGGAAAGGTACTGTGGGAGGAGAAAGGGGGACCTGATCAGAATGATCGACATTAACCCCCTCCCAGGAAGAGAACAAAAGAAAAGTGAGTAAAGGGTGACTGATATCACTCGATGTAAGACATGAAAGAATAATAATAAATTATAAATTGTCAAGGGTTCTTGACCGAGAGATGGGGAGGTGAAATAAGGAGCCAATACCAAGGGCTCAAGTAGAAAGAAAATGTTTGGAAAATGATGGCAACAAATATACAAATGTGCTTGACACAATGGATGGATGGATGGAT
>NW_022111359.1:3557408-3559534 GCF_000313985.2 Echinops telfairi | reverse complement strand
TGATTATAAAAGCTCCCTTAATTTATAAACTTAGGCATCAACTCTGGAGCACAAAGGAGCTTTGTGGCTTTGAGCCCTGTGGGAGTTATATGCTAAAAAAATTCGAACACAGTGACTTTTCCCTTTTTTGCTACAGTCAAACCTACTCGTGTCCAAGATCGAAAGTGCTAGTTCATCTCCTGGAAATATTTTGTTGCCCTTCACAGTCCTCCCCAAGCATAATCTTTGTCACATTAACACCATATCAGCTGTGCAATTCTCTGCCTTCTCCCAGTGGCACTGGGACAATGGAAAGAAGCATCTGTGACTCTAGGAAGGCAAGAATCTTTAGGGTTTTAATACTGTGATCATACTTAGATATACAATTTAAAAAATCAGTTAATCTTTGAGAAGGAGACGTTAACTTTGGGATAATGGCTCTCAAGGATATCTAGCAAAATGTACTTTGCAGTTTATCTTTTTATTCCCTTTCACTTTTCATTCATTCTCATATTTTCCTTGTGAAAGGAAGTCTTTCCTTTTTAAAAAAAATAGCATTTGGCCATGTCAGTTGCTCTATTCCTCCTGAAAATTCTTTTATGATAATATCCTATTTATATAAGCAACAGAGTCCATCCTTTAGGAAATATATCTTAGTAGATGGCATCTGTGGGTGGTGCAAACTGCTAATGTTCTTAGGTTCTAAAGGACTGGAGGGTTAGAGCCTTCGAAGAACATCTTGGTACTCTATTTCTTAAAAGAGCAAGCATTTTTTCAGGTCTGAGGACCACAATCTCAAGGGACTCCAAAGTCACTTGCAACAACACAGTTCATCAGGACAGTGGTGAACAGTAACTAAAGTCTAAACATTTGTGAGCAGTCACATAAGGTGCAATGTTTGGTCTCTCCAATCCAAAGATAGATGGGAAATACAAAGATACATGGAAACAATTGGTATAGTGCATCAGGCAAGCATCAGTGGCCACAACCCTGAGGCCAGAACATATTGCACACCTACTAGTAATGTCGTGCATAGAATGAGAAAGTGTAAAACAAACTCAAAATCGTAGAGGCCAGACTTGTGAGTTAGAGACTGCTGAGCTAACATCCCCAAGACTTTGGCCCTTTGTCACTCTTCCTGCCTGGAACTGAACTTGCTTGCATGGTTCAATATTTATCCAAATTGGAGGTTGGTAAAGAAAAACCCAACAATACTAGTGAGGTACACACACTATAGAAGAGCCACCCATTTAAGATCAATGAACAGTATTTACCTAAAGACAAAGTTCAGAAGGGTTAGAAAAGTAGGAGTATTGAAAACACTCAAAGATTCCTTGTGAAGTTTCATTATCGGGGTTGTGATGAGATGAAACAAAATATATATGAATTTTCAAATGTCAAACTGATGATCTGTTTGATAAAACTTTGTGTGATTCACAATAAGATGTTTAGTTTAAAAAGCAGCCTTTAGCCACCATATGGATCACCGTTCTATACCAAAATGGGGTCAGTTCTACAGCAGCGGACTTCTTAGTGAATGGACTGCCATTTTGATCCTTTCCCACACCTATTTTTGGCAAAGCCCCCAGTCTTCCTTTGCTTACCTGTTCCGCATTAATTGAAAAAGTTGTTTAGCATTCTGCCTCAGTATATGAAAATGAATCCAAAATGACCTTTTTTCTTCCCTTTTCCACAAACTTTATTGTATTATCCATTTTTATAGATAACTGTGTTCAGACTGAAACCAGTGGATCAAATGAAATCTCTGATGAGAAAATAAAGCGTTTCCTAAGTTATACATCCTTGTTTGATTTGGAAGGTAAAGGGAAATTTCAGGACATTCAAGATCATCCTGACATCCAGAAGCAGCATTCGAGGTGAGTAATATCTCCTTACCCAGTACATACTATCTAGAAGAGAGATAGAGAAAAAGTGAAGCCTAGCTAAATGACGTACTCACAATTTTCACAAGACTGTAGTTTCATACATATGTAGACCAGAAGCCTCTGAACTATATCTGAGGTAAAAGTAGTGGGTGGGAAACCCATAAGAAACAATGTTTGGATAATTACTTTAATCAATGTCTCACTCAAGTTTTCTTTTGATTTCACTTTGAGACAGCACATCAAACATACCCGTACACTGCC
>NW_022111359.1:3553625-3556855 GCF_000313985.2 Echinops telfairi | reverse complement strand
CAATGTGGAAAAACATTCAGCAGGCCCAGCTCTTTACAAGTACATATGGAAACACACTCTGATGAGAAGTCCTATGAATGTAAGCAATGTGGGAAAATGTTTACGTTTTCCTCTTCCCTGAAACGACACTTACAACGTCATAGTGAAAAGAAACCTTATGAATGTAAAGAATGTGGGAAAGCTTTCAAGTTTCCCTCATACCTTGAATGCCATATGAGAACTCACACTGGTGAGACACCCCTTGAATGTAAACAATGTGGGAAAACATTCAGTTGGCCCATGTCCTTAAAAACACATATGGAAACACACTTAAGACCTCACAGTGGAGCGAAACCTTATGAATGTAAGGAATGTGGGAAAGCCTTCAATGTTCGCGCACACTTACGAAAGCATATGAGAATGCACACCAGAGGGGCCTATGAGTGTAAGGAATGTGGGAAAGCCTTCAGTTCTTCCACATACTTACAAGAACATATGAGAATGCACACTGGAGAGCCCTATGAATGTAAGGAATGTGGGAAAACCTTATGTTCTCCTGCATACTTACGAGAGCATATGAGAATCCACACTGGAGAGAAGCCCTATGAGTGTAAATACTGTACGAGAACCTTCACTTTTCACTCATCCTTTAAAACCCATGAGAAAATGCATACTGGAGAGAAACCCTATAAATGTAAGCAGTGTGGAAAGGCGTTCACGTGTGTCTCTCGCCTTTATAGACACAAGGAAACACACAGTGAACAGAAACCTTATGAATGTAAGCACTGTGGCAAAGGTTTCAGATGTCCCAAATACTTTAGGCAACATGTCAGCATGCACAGTGGGGAAAAACCCCTATGATTGTAAGGAATGTGGGAAAGTCTACAGTGTGCCTGCAAACCTTCGGCAACATATGATAACACACAGTGGTAAGAGACCTTATGAATGTCAACAATGTGGGAAAAACTTTATTTGGCCTACCTCTTTGCGAGTACATATGCAATCACATCACGCTCTGATGAGAAACCCTATGAATGTACAGAATGTGGGAAAGCCTACAAGTGCCCCAAATCTCTTAAATAACATATGAAAAACCTTTTTTTAAGACTACAAGGCATGTTGAAAAGCCTTCTTTTATCCTAAAAGCCTTGTAAAACACCCTGTACAAAACCCTTTTTTTTAATGTAAAGGATGTGGCAAGACCTTCAGGTATTGCTGTTTATATGTTGTATCCACAAAAAGTACCAAGAAGTTATTTCATTGCCTTTATAGACTCCTCGCCCTTATAAATCACTTCTGTAATAATTTAAAATTTGTTTCTAGTATAAGCATCTGAGATGATATATGCCCTTGTGTAGTGCCCCTGAGGAATGGACTGACAGTTTACTTCCAAAAAACGTAACCATCAAAATGTCTACAGAGTTCTACTCTAACACATGTGGATCTCTCTGTCTGAGCCAGAGTCAACTTGGGCTCAGAGTTGATTTTTATGCAACCTTTCAGGTATACCTCCTGTGTTATATAAAGCTTTAGTGTGCATGTGTATAAAACTTAACTTGTACAATACAGTATCTTTTGGATCCAGAAGTTTTGATTTTCTACGAATAACATTGTATTTTATAGGAAAAGCTTAATTCTAATATATGTTCTCTTGTGTTAAGGAGGTTCCGAGCACAGGTACCCCAGGTCCAAGTGGATCTGCATGTGGCACTCCTGGAGCTTATTTCTTGGTGATCGTAGATTTCCCTTTCTGCCTCTGGGATGGCTCATTTTAAGTATGGTAAATGGCCAAGCAGGCCCATCCAACAGTTAGGCTGGTATACACCTTATTTTCATCGTCCCACCTCCACAAGAGTACCATGTCATTTATTTGCATTAGTATCAAATTATCTAATTCCTGTATTGGTCCACAAGCACCTCATTTACATAGTCCTACCCTGTTGTTAAGAATCTCTGGTAGCACTGTGGGATAGGTATTAGAATGGTAAACATGGTGTTGGCAGTTGAAACCCACCATAGGAGGAAAATGAGGTTGTCTGACTATGTAGTGGAGTCAATTAATTAGAATCTACTTGATGGCTCTTCCCCTGTCCCCCTCCCCCCCATATTAACATTTGATAAGAATGAGAAAGACATTGGCTAGAAATACCATTTTAACTCTGCTGTATACTTTTGTTCCTGTAATAGTATTACAATTCCTTTATTCAACCCTGACAAAATTTAACCTGTCTCCAAATTGGGAAAAAACTGTGTTCTCTGAGGCTGTATTGACTAGGCATTTTTTGTTTCTGTTATTTCCAGCATTTAAATACATATAGTAAGTTGTGGGAGTTTTCTATAGTTGAGTCTCCTAAACATGGTTAATTAATTTCACTTTTACATATGATGGGTGGGTAGTTTTTTCAACCACTTACACCTGATTCTTCGCTATTAATTTTTGCTTTTAGTTACAGGTCTGTGTGAGTTGCTTAAAAAATTGTTAAATCCTGTTGTATATTGATAAATGTCATTTTTGTGTCATTGGGCCAATTCTGATGATGGACTGCTATGAATTCATCCTTGTAATTGTGGTTTTTTGGTATTGATTTACTATAAGAAAATAGTGCTAAATTCTACACATACCTTTTGACCTTTTTGTTTCTGCAACATTTTTATGGCTACCATCTTTAAAACAACTTTTATTTGTTGCTAACAATGAAAATCTAAATTTTATGTCAATGCCCTCTAGCCAAATAAAGAACATCAGAAACACACCTCCTATATCCATAATTGAGAGTCCCGACTTAATTGCAAAAGAGTAAGGATCACACACCATGAAATGACTCTGGTTTCTCATGAAAAGGGAGTTACAGCTTTGGGGAGTGTGTTTGTGAGTCTCAGAAGGTTTAAGGAAGCAGGGCTTTATACTGTGGAAGGGTGGATAGTTTCCAAGATTGGGAGCTTTGATTTCCATACACAACTGTGGAAATTGGTGGAAGCTAGAGCTGTTAGTGGAAAGCAGCATCAATGAGCCCTGGTGGCCAGGAGAAAAGGTCAGTTTTCTATGACTCTTGCTCAGTGGCTTTGTTTTTGTTATGACCCATCCTTGTCACAGAGTGGCAGAGTCTCATATTGTTGTTCCATGAAGTTATAGTCTAATCAACCGCATGTCACTGGTTTTTTTTTTAATCGTTTTATTAGGGGCTCATACAACTTTTATCACAATCCATACATACATCAATTGTGTAAAGCACATTTGTACATTCATTGCC
>NW_022111359.1:3549489-3552370 GCF_000313985.2 Echinops telfairi | reverse complement strand
CTTCATTTGGGTTTCAGTAATTCTTCTTGGTTACATTATCCTTGATCATGCCCTACCAGGCCTCCTACATGTCACTGTTTCTTCAATGTCTAACCAGCTTTTTAGCAAGGCTAACACCATGTCTTTAGCATCATGTCAGGGTCCCATGTCTCATGGTCATTTATTGTTTCATGGGTCATTTTCCTATTTTCTAATCGCTTCCTTTTAGAGGAGGACAGGTAACATTATTCAACAGGCTATTAATTTATATCCTACTATCTAACTCTCATCTTTAATACATGTTGATTAGTTTGTTTGCAATGCAGTCTATAAGTGGATTAAAATTAGTCTCTCCGTCTTCCTTTTGTTTCTAGATGAGCTCTTAAATGAGCATGACTTTGCAGTAACCTTTAGTCCTCTGGACGGTTAATGGTGCCAACTGGATCCGGGTAGAAAAATGTTCCTAGTTCTAGACATGTTCTTTAAAAAGGAACATAAACAGGATCTACATCTTGATTTCTAAGCATAGACAATGCAAACATGATCTAAACGTTACTGAGTATTTACTACATTCGGGTGAATATTTTTATATTATGGACTATTCTGTGGTTAGATGCCAAATTCCTTTGGATTCATGTAGTTCAGTGCCGTTGAGTTGGTTCCATCTTATAGCGACCTTGTGCACAACAGAATGAAACACCACCTGATCATTTGCCTGCCTCGGTGTTGTTCTTACGTTTGATCCCATTGATGCAGTCATTGTATCAATCCATCTTGATCATCTGTCATTTTGGAGCCCCAATACATAGCACAGTATTTCTCAACCTTCCTAATGCCGTGAACCTTTAATACAGTTCCTCATGTGTGGTGATTCCCCAACCATACAAATATTTTCCTTGCTACTTAACAACTAATTTTGCTACTGTTATGAATCAGTTGATCCCTGTGAGAGGGTCGTTCGACCCCAAAAGGGGTCAAGCCCCACAGGTTGAGAACCACTGAATTATGTCTTCTCCAGGGAATGGTCTCTGTTGACAACATGTCCAAAGTTTGTGAGACGGAGCCTTGCCATTCTTGACCTAGATTTGTTTTCCCTTTTGAAAGTTCTTGGTACCTTCAGTACTCTCCGGCAGAACCCTAATGCAAATGCTGTGGTCAACTTTTGCATGCTTATGAGGTGTTTGAAAAAAACCATGGCTTTGATCAGGCATTTAAGTCCTCAAAGGAACATCTGTGATTTTCAATACTCTAAAGAGGTCTTGTACAGTAGATTTACCCCATTGAACACATCTTTTAATCTCTTGACTGCTACTTCAGTTAGCATTGATTTTAGATCCAAAAAGACAAGATCCTTTTCCTTTTTTATCTTTTCTTCATTTATCATGATGTTACCCCTTGCTCACGTTGTGAGGATTTTGGTCTTTACAATGTGCTCCATGTTAGGCCTTATTGACTACAGAAACAAGTCCAGTGACATTCATATATGTATAAGAGAACTTCCTAAGGAGAAGTTATTACATAATTATATATCAAGAAAGCATTCCAACTCAAGTCAAGTCTGATACTAGTCCATATGTCTGTTCAGACTCACGCAGCCACGTGAAATGATGGGGAATGCAGTTACATTGCAAGCAAGTGGGTGCAGGGTCGAGTGGATCGAAGGTGGGTGGACACATGGCAAGGCTCCAGTCCCATCAGGCAAGAATGGGAAGGAGGATAGAGCAGTGCCCAATGTCTCACACTCATACAATCAAGGAATCATCAGGCTACAACTTGATTGACAGGTTACACAATAAAACACAAGTAAACATCTTTCTGGTATCCTTTGCTTGCAGCCATGATCCATTTGACATCGGCAATGACAATGTCTGTGGGATACAGAAAGATTTCTCCCAAGTTGTCTCCCCCGAATACATGCCAAACTTAGCTGCTTGCTACACATCATAAGCACTTGCAGGTCAACAAAAGTAGGTCAGAGGTTATCCTCCTTAAGGGTTATCAGCCATTTAGAGCAATCACACTGTATAGTCTGTCCCACCCTAAGGAGGGCCCACTCCTTTCTGATGAGGACAGTACATTGTTTCTCTGAAGGATAGACCAGGGCGGTCAAGCCCACTCGAGTGACCAGTGTTAGGCTGCCACATTGAGTAAAGGGTCTGCCCTTCTTGTCACATGTATATCACTAGCCCCTCCCCTTCTTATGTGTACATCCCTACCTCATCGCCTTCCTGTCACGATTATGCTTATAGTACAGCCCCTTCCCGTGACGTGTGGTTACCTATAATCACACCCTTAAGTATATATGGACCTTGGCGAGAAATAGACTCCTCCTGTCCTTTCAGCCTGCACTGTGCATGGACATGGCTGGTGTGATGGAGGCTGTCCAGGAGTCGAGCGTGCTACCTTGAAATGTGTCTGACTTTTTCATTTTACATGAACAGTATTAAAGGGTCGTGGCATTAGTAAAATTGATGACCACAGTCTTAGGATATCCATCTTCATGTGTTCCATTTCATTTTTTGCCAACTTTCAGTTACCGTATATTCATAGTTCCCACATTCCAAATTCCAATCATGAGAAGATTCTTGCTATTCTTCTCAACTTTGAGTCATGCCTCATCCGCAAATGACAATCCAGAAGGCTCCCCTCCCATCATCGTGGTCGACTCCCCTGCAATGAAGCAGCACTTGGCAGTTATATTCAGAGCGCCCTGGGACCTGCTGAACCCAACCTCCAGCAGTATCTCCCACCATGTTCTGCAGTGACCTAGCTTCCAGCATCACAGCAACACCCAAGCCTCCACAGTAAGGCAGCTGACAGACAAGTGGTGGCAAGATGGCATTACATTGATTGTTTTGCGGCTCAGGATGGAGCCAGAGAACCAGCTGCAGCCTCAACAAAT
>NW_022111359.1:3543857-3545655 GCF_000313985.2 Echinops telfairi | reverse complement strand
CCAAATGGTTGGGGGTTCCAACCATTACTGGGGGCCCAAACTATTAGACCGAGTTGATGTCTTCTCTATAGATTGTAACCAAGAAATTCGTGTGGTACAGATTCTCAATCCCTGGGGGTGCTTTGGATGGAATCACCCAGGGGGATCAGCAATGACGTGGGAAAGGAGGGGGAGACGGAGTTATTGTTTAGGAAGCAGACAATTTGCAAAGGCTTTGGGTGATAGTAGCACAACATTGTTAATGTAATGGATGTCACTAAATGTTACACGGGAAAACTGGAAAACTGAGATCTTATAACTTTACATGTTGAAAAATAAAAAGGGGGAGGCAGAAAAACATAAGAGCTGATACCAAGGGTCCAAGTAGAAAGAAAATATTTTGGAAATGACAACATATGTACAAATGCGCTTGGTACAATTGATGTATGGGTTGTGATAAAAGGTGTCAGCTCCCCCAATAAAATGACTTGTTAGATATAAATAAATAAATGAAAAGAGTGAAAACATTGTCACGGAAAGTCCCAGCTTGGCTTTGTCCTGGAGTACAGGCCAGGCTGACCGTGGAAACTGCAGACGGTGGGGTGAGACTCAGCAAGCGGGTGCATCACCTGCTGGTGTAGTAAGCAGAGGCCTGAGGGAGGGGACTCCCAGCTGAGTCCAACCTTGCGCTTACAAAGGAGGTACCTGAGTGACCTGTCATGTCTTCTGGGAGCATCCCTCTGCAGTGGCTTTCATTAGAGGAACCAACCCCCAAGGAGCTGTCCTTGTTGGGAGAAATACTGGTGGATGCACTAAACTGAGGCACGAGGACAATCAGAAAAAGTTAAGAGGCTATAACAGCTCTTTATTAGAAAAGAAGTTCCTGGATGAGGTTCCATGGTCTAGCAGGTAGGCCAGGGAAGTGGCCCCCAGTGAGGAGAGTGGTAGATTTTTAAAGGAGGGGCCGAGGAGGGTCCCTTTGTGAAGGGGTTGGGGCCACAGCTGCTGGGGATTCCACTGCCGTCATGTTTTTCCTTAGTCTCATTGTCCAGCCATTGCAGGTGGGGAGGAAAGACAGTTATTCTTGCAGCCAGTTCGACAATTGTCCGTCACCTTCGTTTCCTGGTATGTGCCTGGAGAAGGGTTGAGGCCCTGACAGCCTGTCCCTGACCCAACAGTGGTGACGATGGAGCAGGACTGGGCAATGTTTCCTTCTGTTGTGCTGAGGGTCACACGGGATTGGAACTGACTCAGTGGCATCTACCACCAACTCCATGGGTCAGAACTGCCCGGATGGCACTGTGCTGGGTCTTAGAGAGTTGTGGTGAGTCTGAATTAACCTGATGCCACTGAGCAGAGTGGGAGGTGGGGATTCAGAGAGTCATTTGTAGTTTGAGAAAGTTTGCAAAGGTCAGACTTGGAGGGAGACTCCTTTGAGTCTGACTCTTATTGACCTATCAAAGAGGTTTTGATACACTGGTCCCTAGTTTGGGATGGGATTCTGTTCAGACAATGACACTGTAAGTCCGTCCTGGTGTAAGTCATGTTATAGCAAGGGAAAAAGAAAAACAAACCTGTGAATGTGATTTCAAACTAAAACAAAGACTTATTAAGGGTTTCCAGGATGATTTGAATTGGGACCTTCATGGCACACAGAAAAGAAATGAAGCCAGAGTCTAAGGCAAAATAACCATCCAGGATGTCGACGAGGCACAGGGCATACCATGCTTAGAAGGTGAGGCAAGCTGTCTCACCCTGAGTCAGTGATGGGACTAAGGATGCCGACAGCTGGATCTGCAGGCGGTTACAGGACAATGTC
>NW_022111359.1:3536137-3542535 GCF_000313985.2 Echinops telfairi | reverse complement strand
TGTTCCCTTGTCCCTGGGTTTGTTAACACCACTACCTTTTCCCCCACCTCCCCCTCTACCCTGTCCCCCCCGGAACTGTCGGTCCTATTGTTTTCTCCAGATGGTTCATCCAGCCTATCTTATTTAGACAGACCTGCGGAGATAATAACATGCACAAAAACAAGACAGAGCAAAACCAAGCAAGAAACAACAATAACAAGCCAATGACAAAAAACAACAACAACACAACAAGAAAGAAAAGCTTGTAGTTAGTTCAATGACTGTTTGTTGGGCTCTAGGAGTGTTTTCCAGTCGAGTCTGTTGGGGGGCCAAGCAGTGCAGTTTCTTAAGGAGGTAAATCTGAGTGCTGTTTTAACATACCAAAAAAGACAAGTTGGAAATAACTGGTTTGTGTTGTTACGTGCCTTTGCAAAGGTGAAACTGAGGTACAGGGAGACAGACAGACATAACTGACAGGAAAAGGGAGAGCAGAAACAGAAATAGCTTTATTAGGGGGGAAGCTCCCTGAGGAGCTTCAGTGACCTAGGCTAACAGGTCAGGGAAGACATGCTCAGCAGCTGGGGTCGAGGGTTTTTAAAGGGGCGGTGAGGAATGTATGGCGATTAGCATATGGGGTCTGGAAACAGAATTCCGTGTGGACTCTTGGTGGCTTTCTTTGAACCCAGAGCATCTGGTTTCACTGGTTATCTTATCTGGTGGTTATCTTATCTGGTACCTTCTGCTGACCTTTGGGATGTGCTGGGCCCTGAAATGGGCGTGGATGCATGATATGACTACTTACTGCTGATGGGGCGAAGGGGGCAGGGCTATGGCCTGGAATGGTCTGGACCAGCATTGGCTGGTAGGGGGCTGTACGGATGTAACTAGAGTTGGTTAGCTGTTAGATTGGCTATGTCTTTCATTCCATTCTTGAAGGAACTTAAAAGGACAAGGGTTTAAAAGTAACAGCAAGCAAATTATTTCCAGAGGTCCTACATAATGGGGTTTGGGAACCAGGAGGTGGTTGCTGCATTGCCCCAGCAGCGACTTTTGATTTCCTTGGCCGTGGTTTTTAACACTTAAACATTTTGCTCAACCACTCCCAACTCATTCATATAGCAGCAACACTCTTCTCCTAGAAACATGCAGGTACCTTCTTTGTCAGCTGTTAGCAGGCCTAATGCACTATGGTTCTGAAGGGTTACCTGTGCCAGAGATGTCAGCTGTCGCTGTAAGGAGGTGAGAGACTGGAGGGGGACTCTGTGACTAGCTGGAGTTGTTTATTAAAGTTTTGTGTTTGGAGCATGCTCTGCTCTAATGCGCTAATGGAAATTTTTGTTGCTGCCAGGGAGGAGGTGAAACTAAGGTTTACTAGGACAGGTAGGAGTACAGCTACGCTTTGCCTTACTAGCCCTGATTTAGTATCATGATAACAGCACTCTTCAGCTGTTGGTGCAGGGAGGCTAGAGAGACCAGGATGGATTAGGAATGCTGCTCTTTTTGACCTTTGGGTGGGGAGTAACTATGCTAATTCATACTGACCTTGTAGGATGAGCTGAGGAACGACATAGAGTAACTGGAAAACAAGGTCCTGCTGTGGAAAAATGTACACATTTAGTTATTTGCTCAGCCCTAGTCGGTGGTTGGAGGTTTATATTGTCCCAGCCTCTATCTAGAGGAAACCCTGAGTGATGGGGATGAGGCACAGGCCTGAATAGATAATAGCAGAATGAGATAATGGTGCCATCGACGGCGTGAGTAGTTAGGCTGTGTTTGCTTTAGAACTGTTTTAGGAGGAGTTGCAGGTAAAGGCAAAGGAATGCTGACAAGCTGGGTTAAGGGGTTGGTGAAAAAGGTATAGTGGAGTGGGGCATGTGGGACAAGAGAGTATAGGGGTCGGGAGCTACCGGGTGTATGGGGATAACAGTTTTGTTAATGAGGCGCAGGTCCGGGATGAAGTGATAAGTACCATTTGGTTTCTTCCTGGTAAGATTGGAGTGTTGCAGGGAGAGAGGGTAGGAGTAATGAGGTTGTTAGAAAGGTGTTGTATGATGGGTTAACATCAACATCGGGAAGCTATGAGGTCTGTACGGTCAGTTCTTCCAGGTCGGGTGAAAGAAGGGGAAGGAGCAGAGGTGCTGTGAGACCAAAAGTAAGGTGTAAGGAGGTTCCTAACTAATTTAAAATGTCTCTTCCCAACAGAGGGACCAGGCACGAAGGGATTATAAGGAAGGAATGAGTAAAGGGCTATTACACCTGGGGCAGGTAGGCTTGCCATCAATATCCATGACAGAGATTGAGGAAGGACTGCCTAGTCCTGAAAATGAGGGAAGGTCAGAAAAGATAACTTCTGTGTAAGAAGGAAATTTACTCACCCAATCCCTTGAGCAATACTCTAGGCTCAGCAAGGGTGATGGCGGTGGGGTGGGGGGTGTCCAGTTAGGGTTTCTTCAATCCCAGCAGGGCCAACGGTGGGTCAGGAATTGGAAGGACAGCCCACCCACGTGGAGATGTAAAGGGCCTGTCGCTTTTCCAAGGACAGTCGAACTCCCAGTGTCTGCTTTGACTTCATGCCGGGCAGGGTTTGGTTGGAGCTCCAGGCCTGGGGCACTCCTGTGACCAGTGCCCTTCTTCTCTGCACTTGAAGCAGCCACCAGGTGGCGGTCGTTGCTCCCATACACCCTTGCCCCATGCTGTCCATCTGGGGCCTTGGGGGATTGCTGACCGCAGGGCTGCTACTAAGCCTTGGGTTTGAAAATTCACCTGCTGGAACCAGGAATCATGGGCTGACTCTGCCTGTTCCTCACGCTGTTAAAAACCTTAGATGCCATATTCGCTAAATCTTGGGCCAGGGTTTGAGGGTCCTTGGGGTTAAAGCATTAGTTAAGCGGCTTAAAAGGAAGCTGGGCTCTCATCAGGCTTTTGAGTGAGCTTCCTAAATTGATTAAAATTGACTCGTCTATAGGAAATGGCCTGAAGCCAAGCCAGGACACACTGAAGCATTTTATCACAGTGGGCACCTCTGTCCCTACCTGTTTGATTGTTAATTTGGTAACTCTTAACCAGGTTTTTGTCTGGGAACCACCTAGGTCAGGGTCGGTTAAATGAACCTGGTCCAGTGCTGCTGAGCAGCGAGAAAAATGTGTTCCCTCTTATCTGTGGTTAAGGTAGAGGAAAGGATGACAAAAATATGCCAGGACAAATTATAAGCTTGAGTTAAATATCGAAACTCCTTAATAGAGGTGATGGGATCATTAAAACGGAGCCTAAATGCTTTTCAATCTGAGATAAGTCAGGGAGAGGGAAGGGAACATGAACCGGACCACTTTCTCAGTCCCGGCCACTTCCCAGAGCAGGCTCCAGAGGTTCCAGAGGAGAGGAGGGGAAGGGTGGCCTGTGTCCCAGCCTGGATGGCACTGAGCCCGTGTCCCTACCTCCCCCGGGCTTCGGGCACCAAATGTAAAGGTGAAACTGAGGTACAGGGAGACAGACATAACTGACAGGACAAGGGAGAGCAGAAACAAATAGCTTCCTTAGTGGGGAAGCTCCTGGCCGAGGTTCCCTGACTTGGCCAACAGGTCAGGGAAGTCTTGCTCAGCAGCTGCTGGTGGGTTTTAAAGGGGTGGTGAGGAATGTATGGCAATCAGCATATGGAGCCTGGAAACTCTTTGATTTGCTTGTCCACTCCTTGTGGCTTTCTTTGAACCAAGAGCATCTGGTTTCACTGGTTATCTTATCTGGCCCCTTCTGCTGCTGACCTTTGGGATGTGCAGGGAAGAACCTGTAAGACCCTGAACTGGTTCGGCTTAGTCCAAACACCTTGGAGTTGGTTCTGACCCTGTGCTCCACAGAATGAAACACAGTCTGGTCCTGTGCCATGCTCACAGTTGCTCCTGTGCCTGAGCCTGTGATGCAGCCATTGTGTCGATCTATCTTGTCCAAGGTCTTCCTCTTTTCCCCTGACTTTCCACTTACTAAGCATGATGTCCTCCAGGGACCAATCTCCTGACAATATGTCCAAAGTATGTAAGATGAAGTCTTGTCATCAAAGTGCTCAAAGTAGCACTTTGGCCATGCTTCTCCTAAGTCAGGCTTGTCGGTCCTTTTGGCAGTCCCTTACACTGCAATGGTTCTGTACAGCAACATATTTTCTGAGAACATCCTGCATAAGGGAGTGGTTTCAGGTAATGATTTGTGCCTGAACCCGCTGTGGGAGCAAGCTAGGGCATTCTGCATCTGTATGAGCACAGAGGGATTTCCTTCATTAGCAGAAGCAAGAATGGAGTTCAATCTCAGACCCTAAATTGGCCATTTTTCTTAGGCCAGGTGCTTCATCTTAAATGCTCTTGGTAAGTTGAATACCTCATATCTCAATAGCCTCCCCCCTCATTATTGCTGGTTTTATTATTCGTATCTTAATAAAGCCTATCTGTTTTTCTTTGGGGGTTGGAAATATTACAAATAAATTCACGGATATATTTCAGTCCCTTGTTGTTATTGCTAGATGCTATGGAGTCCAACTCCCCTTCTGCCTCAGCAGGATCCCCGGGACCACAGACTGAAACAGGCATCCCTGTGTTTGAGCCGGCTGCCGCAGCCACGGTATGAATCCATCGCATGCACACGTGCATGTTGGTAGGTGCTGTTGGGTCTGCTCGGACTCATAGATCCACTGTGCACAACAGAGGGGAACACACGGGGCCTGTGCCATCCTCATGCTGTGAAGTGTGAGCCACTGGTACAGTCACTGTGTCCATCCATCTCATCAATAATTGTACTCTTTTTGCTGCCCCTCGACTGTGCCAAACATGATGTCCTTCTCTGGGGACTGCTCTCTCCTGATCACATGTCCAAAATACACGAGAAGCCTCACCCTCCTTGCCTCTAAGGAACATTCTGACCATCCTTCTTCCAAGACAGATCTGTTCCCTCTTTTGGCAGTCCGAGGTCTTTTCTATACTCTTTGCCAGCACCGTCATTCAGAGACATCGATTCTTCATTGGTCTTCCTACATACATACTTTACAAGAAACAACGAAATCACAAGTCATGAAGATTTCCTGTGGATGAAGTGGAGTTGGATGTCGTTGGCATTTTGCCAGTTGAAGTAATCTGTCCTCCTGGTGGACACTTCTGGATCATCTGGATGAAGTCTGGGGATGAGGGTGGTGTTTCTATGCAGAAACTTGCTGTGTTGTCTGTACACTGCGTTTCTGTCGTTCATCCTTTATTGCTACAACAAGGAGCCCCGGCGGCACAGTGGGTACATGTTGGACAGCTTGCCGCAAGGGCAGTAGTTTGCAACTACCAGCTGCTCCTTGGGAGAAAGATGAGAACGTCCACTCCCATAAAGAATTACACTCTCAGGGCCCAGCAGTGAGTTTTGAGTATCTCTGCCTCAGGTCTGCCCTTCCACATTAGCACAGCCACCAGCACAGAAATCCATGTTTTTCAGCAACCCCAAATCCCTGGCATCAAAAATAACCTAAGTTCAAAACAAATTCAGTTCACCATTTTACTGTTAAACGCACCCCATCCACCCTTTTTGGGGACAACTTTTCTTTCTTCAACATCTCTTTCCTCTTCAAAATCTGTTAAAATTCTGATCTGCCCAATTACCCTCTTAATGAAATATCAACCTGCTCACATCAGCCTTCTCCATTCAGCATATTTGCCACTGGAGGAATGTTACTGCCGGTTATCCCTCAGCCCCAGGAACAGAGGCAGAGTCACCGAGGCTGCAAACCACCAAGGAGTTTATTGACTAGCTCGAGCTAGGGCCCAAGTGCTAAGGCACCAACGCAGTGACCATCAAAGACAAGGACCCCGGCCTGGGGCACAAGCCAAGCTTTCATACTCTTTACAGGTGACATCAACTGGGTGAAACGATCCGATCCCCTCGATGACTTCATCCGGAGACAATTGGTTGTGCAGTTCTTGTTGGTTGACTGGCTCCACTCTTGGCATTCCAATTGTGGTCACTCACAACTTTCCAGGTGTGGTCAGTGTCATTGTGATCACTCGGGGCCTTTCCAGGTGTGGTCGGCATCCTTTCGGGGGAGAGTGTGGCTTTGCTAGGGGAACGAAACTCAAAGCTGTCAGAGAAACGAAACTTAGGCCTGCCTTAAGAGGCTTGGCCTGTCATGGAGTCACCGCTGCCTTACATGATTTTCCCACTGCTCCCATCATGATCCCGAACATATGCACATCATGCAGCCCTTTCCCCCCATTTCCCTTGGCTTCATTTTCCCATAACTTCCTCTTGGAAGAAGCACTATGTTCTGGAAACACTTTGGAATATCATCATTCAAGCAGAAATCACATAACGTTGCAGGCCCTCTGGTGGCAGCTGTTGCCTGAGCAAACGTCGTGCTCAGTGCCGCACAGTCAACACTGGCTGAATCCCGGCTGGTCCCGGGA
>NW_022111359.1:3523143-3524407 GCF_000313985.2 Echinops telfairi | reverse complement strand
GTCACTGTGAACTTCACTCGAGAAGAGTGGGCTTTGCTGAGTGCTACTCAGAGGAATCTCTACAAAGATGTCATGCTGGAAACCTTCTCGAACTTGGAATCAGTCGGTGAGGATGGCATTGTATATTCACTTAGTCTTTTTTGCCACAAATATATCTTCCATGTGGTCCTCTTTTGATTTGAGCTGAGATATAGCAGTGTGTTAGAGGAAGACTTACAGGCCTATTTCCCATGAAATGGGTTTATATTAAACTGACTTTTGAATTCTCTTGAATATAAAAGCTCCCAAAATTTATAAATTTAGACATCAACTCTTGGTCACAAAGGAGCTTTGTGGCTTTGAGCCCTGTGGGAGTTATACGCTAATGCATTTTGAATACAGTGACTTTTCTTTTTTTGCTGCAGTTGAACCTATTCATAGCCACCTTCAGCCGCCACAAGATCGAAAGTGCTAGTTCATCTCCTGGAAATATTTTGTTGTCCTTCATAGTTGTCCTCCCCAAGCATAAGCTTTATCACATTAACACCATATCAGCTGTGCAATTCTCTGCCTTCTCCCAATGGCGCTGGGACAATGGAAAGAAGCATCTGTGACTCTAGGAAGGCAAGAATCTGTAGGGTTTTTAATACTGTGATCATACTTAGATATACAATTAGAAAAATCAATTCATCTTTGAGAAGGAGGGCATTAACTTTGGGGATAAGGCCTCTCAAAGATATCTAGCAAAATGTACTTTGCCATTTATCTTTTTATTCCCTTTCACTTTTTATTCATTCTCATATTTTCCTTGAGAAATGAAGACTTTCCTTTTTTAAAAATAGCATTTGGCCTTGTCGGTTGCTCTATTCCTGCGGAAAATGCTTTTATGCTAATGTTCTATTTATATAAACATCAGAGTCCAATCTTTAGGAAATACATCTCAGTAGTTGGCGTCTGTGGGTAGTGCGAACTGTTAATGTTCAAAGAGCAAGCATTTTTGTTGCCCTTCATAGTCCTCCCCAAGCATAACATTAACACAATATGAGCTGTGCAATTCTCTGCCTTCTCCCAGTGGGACTGGAGACAAAGGAAGGAGGCATTTGTGACTCCAGGAAGGCAAGAATCTTTATAGTAAAGAGGATTTTCAATACTGTGATCATATTTAGATACAGAAACTAGAGAATTCAATTCATTTTTCAGAAGGATGATGTTAACTTTGGGGATAAGGGCTCTCAAAGATATCTAGCAAAATGTACTTTGCAGTTTATCTTTTTCTTCCTTTTCA
>NW_022111359.1:3507388-3523043 GCF_000313985.2 Echinops telfairi | reverse complement strand
TTTATATAAACATCAGAGTCCATCCTTTAGGAAATATATCTTAGTAGATCACATCTGTGGGTGGTACAAACTGCTAATGTTCTTGGATTCTAAAGGACTAGAGGGTTAGATCCTTCGAAAAACATCTTGGTACTCTATTTCTTAAAAGAGCAAGCATTTTTTCAGGTCTGAGGACCACAATTCAAGGAACTCCAAAGTCACTTGCAACAACACAGTTCATCAGGACAGTGGTGAACAGTAACTAAAATCTAAACGTTTGTGAGCAGTCACATAAGGTGCAATGATTGGTCTCTCCAATCCAAAGATACATGGAAACAATTAGTATAGTGGATTAGGCAAGCATCAGTGGCCACAACCCTGAGGCCTAAACATATTGCTCACGTACTAGTAAAGTCTTGCATAGAATGAGAAAATGTAGAACAAAACTCAAAATCATAAAGAGGCCAGACTTACTTGTGAGTAAGAGACTGCTGGGATGGGATCCCCAAGACGTTGGCCCTTTGTCACCCTTCCTGCCTGGAACTGAACTTGCTTCCATGGTTCAATATTTATCCAAATGATAGGTCTGTAAAGAAAAACCCAGCAGTACTCGTGAGGTATACACACTACAGAAGAGCCAACCATTTAAGATCAAAGGGCAGTATTTACCTGAAGACTAAGCTCAGAAGGGTTAGAAAAGTAGGAGGAGTGAAAACAGACTCAAAGATTCCTTGTGAAGTTTCATCATCGGGGTTATGATGAGATGAAACAAAATGTACATGAATTTTCAAATGTACATTTCAAATGGTAAAACTTTGTGTAATTCACAACAAGGAGTTTAGTTTTAAAAGCAGCCTTTGCCCACCATATGGATCGCAGTTCTATACCAAAATGGGGTCAGTTCTACAGCAGCGGACTTCTTAGTGAATGGACTGCCATTTTGATCCTTTCTCACACCTGTTTTTGGCAAAGCCCCCAGTCTTCCTTTGCTTACTTGTTCCGCATGACTTGAAACAATTGTTTAGCGTTCTGCCTCAGTATATGAAAAGGAATCCAAAATGGCCTTTTTTCTTCCCTTTCCCGCAAACTATATTGTATTAATCCCTTTTTACAGATAACTGTGTTCATCCTGAAATGAGTGGATCAAATCCCCAGGAGGACATTTTTGAGAATGAAATCTCTGATGAGAAAGTAAAAACTTTACTAAGTTATACTTCCTCCTTTGATTTGGATGGAAAAGGGAAACTTCAGGACATTCAAGATCATCCTGTCATCCAGAAGCAGCATTCGACGTGAGTAATATCTCTTTACCCAGTACATACTATCTGGAAGAGAGAGAGAAAAAGTGAAGCCTAGCTAAATGATGTACTCAGAATTTTCACAAGACTATAGTTTCATACATATTTTGTAGACCTGGAGGGTCTGAACTTTCTCAGATACAAGTAGTAGTTGGGAAACCCATAAGAAACAATGTTTGGGTAATTATGTTAGTTAAGGTCTCAGTCAAGTTTTCTTGTTATTTCACTTTGAGATAGCACAGAAAACATACCCATGCACTGCCAATGGGAACTATGTGGTCATACTAATCACTCTGTTGCTTCTTAATTTTAGGGGACGTGAGAGTGGTCACAGAGATCAGAAGAGCCCTGTGTGTGAAGTATGTGGGAAAACTTTTATGCATTCCTCATCTCTTAAACTACATTTAAGACAACACAGTGGAGAGAAACCCTACGAATGTAAGGAATGTGGGAAATCCTTCAGTTGTTATTCCTCCCTCCATGGACATGAGAAAACACATGGTGAACAGAAAACTTATGAATGTAAGCAATGTGGCCAGGAGTTCATCTGTTCCAAATCATTTCAAACACATGCGAAAATGCACAGTGAAGAGAAACCAAATGAATGTAAGCAGTGTGGCAAGGTCTTCGCTTGTCCAAAGTATTTGCAAAAGCATGTGAAAATGCACAATGCAGAGAAACCTTATGAATGTAAAAAATGTGGGAAGGCCTTCAAGTCTCCCTCATACCTTGAAAGCCATATAAGATCTCACACTGGTGAGAAACTCTGTGAATGTAAACAATGTGGAAAAACATTCAGTAGGCCTAGCTCTTTACAAGTACATATGGAAACACACTGTGATGAGAAGTCCTATGAATGTAAGCAATGTGGGAAAATGTTTACATTTTCCTCTTCCCTGAAACGACACTTACAACGTCATAGTGAAAAGAAACCTTATGAATGTAAAGAATGTGGGAAAGCATTCAAGTACCCCTCATACCTTGAATGCCATATGAGAACTCACACTGGTGAGACACCCCTTGAATGTAAACAATGTGGGAAAACATTCAGTTGGCCCATCTCCTTAAAAACACATATGGAAAAACACTCTGATAAGAAGTCCTATAAATGTAACCAATGTGGGAAAATGTTTATGCATTCCTACACCCTTAAAGTACACTTAAGACGCCACAGTGGAGAGACACCTTATGAATGTAAGGAATGTGGGAAAGCCTTCAGTTCTCCCGCAGTCTTACGAGAACATATAAGAATGCACACTGGAGAGCCCTATGGGTGTAAGGAATGTGGGAAAGTTTTCAGTTCTCCCACAGACTTACAAGAACATATAAGAATGCACACTAGAGAGGCCTATGAGTGTAAGGAATGTGGGAAAGCCTTCAGTTCTTCCGCATACTTTCGAGAACATATGAGAGTGCACACTGGAGAGCCCTATGAGTGTAAGGAATGTGGGAAAACCTTATGTTCTCTAGCATACTTACGAGAGCATGTGAGAATCCACACTGGAGAGAAGCCCTATGAATGTAAGTACTGTAAGAGAACCTTCACTTTTCACTCATCGTTTAAAACCCATGAGAAAATGCATACTGGAGAGAAGCCCTATAAATGTAAGCAGTGTGGAAAGGCGTTCACTTGTGTCTCTCGCCTTTATAGACACAAGGAAACACACAGTGAACAGAAACCTTATGAATGTAAGCACTGTGGCAAAGGTTTCAGATGTCCCAAATACTTTAAGCAACATGTCAACATGCACAGTGGAGAAAAACCCTATGAATGTAAAGAATGTGGGAAAGTCTACAGTATGCCTGCAAACCTTCGGCAACATATGATAACACACAGTGGTAAGAGACCTTATGAATGTCAACAATGTGGGAAAAACTTTATTTGGCCTACCTCTTTGCGATTACATATGCAATCACATCACGCTCTGATGAGAAACCCTAAGAATGTACAGAATGTGGGAAAGCCTACAAGTGTCCCAAATCCTTTAAACAACATATGAAAAAACATTGTAGAAAATCTTTAAGGCCACAAGGCATGTTGAAAAGCCACCTTTCACCCTAAAAGCCTTGTAAAACTCCCTGCACAAAACCTTTTTTAAAATGTAAAGGTTGTGGCAAGACCTTCAGGTATTGCTATTTATATATTGTACCCACAAAAAGTACCTAGAAGTTACTTAGTTGCCTTTATAGATACTTCAACCTTCTTATAAAACACTTCTGTAATGCCTTTATAGATACTTCAACCTTCTTATAAAACACTTCTGTAATATTTTTAGTTTGTTTCTAGTATAAGCATCTGAGATAATATCATGCCCTTGGGTAGTGCCCATGAAGAATGGACTGACAATTTGCTTCCAAAAAACTCAACCATTAAAATGTCTACAGAATTCTACTCTAACACATGTGGATCTCTCTTTGAGCCAGAGTTAACTCAGGAACAATGGGTTTGATTTTTATGCAACATTTCAGGTATACCTCCATTTGCTATATAAAGCATTATTGTGCATATGTATAAAACTCACCTTGTTTACATTACAGTATCTTTTGGATCTAGAAGTTTTGTTTTTGTACTAACACTGTATTTTATATGAAAAGCTTTATTTTTATTATGTGATCCCTTGTGTTGAGGTTCACAGCACAGGTGTGGGGGGAGGTCAGATACTTAATCCTCCCTGAAGGCAATCACTGCCAGACTGCTGTCTTGCCCCACCACAGGGGTGGGCCTGCTCCTTGCTGCTCAGGACAATGGATTACTTCTCCCTAAGGCTTGGGACCATTAGCTTGGTTTCTGTAGGTAGGGTTTATACCCTCTTGATAAGGGTTCCTATGGAGATCCAGAGAACTGGTCAAAGTTAAGCTGCCATCCTAAATCTAGGATCCGCCCATCTTGTCACATGTATACCCCCCAATCTCTCCTCTTCCTATTGCGTGTATGTCCCTACACCACCCCTTCCCATTACTGTATTACCTATAGCACAACCCCTTCCTGTGACGTATGTCTTCACCTGTAATTAGGGGGTTTGCATGTCCTCAGAGAATATAAAAGCTTTGGTTAGCATTAAAGATGCTCTCTCCACGTGGACCACCATGCGGGGCTGAGGTGAGCATGCTGCCATGAATTGTGTCTGACTCCATTTTTTTCTAATATCTCTTCTATCTCTCATGCTCTATGATTTTACTATAATCTTTACTTATTATCACTGTACAATTTTTCCTACTGGACCCATAATGTTGTTCTAGGCGCTGGCTTCTCCTGGCACACAGGTACTCCAGGTCCGAGTGGATCTGCATGCGGGACTCTTGAAGCTTATTTCTTGGTGATCTTAGATTTCCCTTTCTGCCTCTGTGATGGCTCATTTTATGTATGGTAAATGACCATGCAGGCCAATCCACCAGGTTAGGGTGGTATAAACCCTCTTTTCATGGTCCCACCTCTACAAGACTATCCTATCATTTATTTGCATTATTATCAAACTATCAATTCATGTAGTGGTGCACAGCACTCATTTACATAGTCCTACCCTGTTGTTAAGAATCTCTGGTAGCACTGGGAGATAGGTATTAGAATGGTAAACACAGTGTTGGCTGTTGAAACCCACCATAGGAGGAAAATGACATTGTGTGACTATGTAGTAGAGTCAATTAAATAGAATCTACTTGATGGCTCTTCCCCCACCCCATATTTAATATTTGATAGCAGTGAGAAAGACACTGGCTAGAAATGCCACTTTAACTCTGCTTTATAGCTCTGTTCCTGTAATAGTATTACAATTCCTTTATTTAGCCCTGACAAAATTTAACTGTCTTCAAATCGGGAAAAACTGTGTTCCCTGAGCTGTATTGACTACGTATTTTTTGTTTCTGTTATTTCTAGGATTTAAATATAATAAGTTGTGGGAGTTCTCTTAGAGTTGAGTCTCCTAAATATTTTAAATTACTTTCACTTTTACATGTGATTAGTGGGTAGTTATTTCTACCAATTTTTTTTAATGTTTTAATTTTTTTTTTAATTTCTACCACTTACACCTGATTCTTCGCAATTAATTTTTGCTTTTAGTCACAGGTCTGTGTGTGTTGCTTACAAAATTGTTAAGTCCTATTGTATATTTATAAATGTCATTTTTGTGTCATTATTGAGCCAGTATGTTAACACCTCATATTCTGATGATGGACTGTTACTAATTCCTCCTTGTAATTCTGTTTATTTGTATAGAATTACTATTAGAAAATAGTGCTAAATTCTACACGTACCTTTTGACATTTTTGTTTCTGTAACATCTTTATAGCTACCATCTTTAAAGCAACTTTTATTTGTTGCTAACAATGAAAATCTAAATTTTATGTCAATGCCCTCTAGCCAAAGAAAGAACATTAGAAACACACCTCCCATATCTATAATTGAGAGTCCCGACTTAATTGGAAAAGGGTAAGGTTCACACACCATGAAGTGACTGGTGTCTCACGACAAGGGTGTTACAGCTTTGGGAATGTGTTTGTGAGTCTGAGAAGGCATAAGGAGGCAGGGCTTTGCACTGAAGAAGGGTGGGTAGTTTCCAAGATCGGGAGCTTTGATTTCTATTTACAACAGTGGAAATTGGTGGAAGGTTGAGCTGTTACTGGAAAGCAGCATCAATGAGCCATGGTGGCCAGGAGGAAAGGTGGTACAGGTCATCTTTCTATGCCTCCTGCTCAGTGGTTTTGTTTTTGTCATGACGCATCCTTTTCACAGAGTGGTACTGTCTCACATTGTTGTTCCATGAAGCTATAGTCTAATCAACAGCACATCACTGTTTCTTCAATGTCTAACCAGCTCTTAGCAAGACTAACACCATGTCTTCAGCATCATTGCAGGTCTCATGTCTCATGGTCAGTTACTGTTTCATGAGTCATTTTCCTGCTTTACTATTGCTTCCTTATAGAGGAGGGCGGGTAACATTCAACAGGCTATTAAATTATATCCCGCTATCTAACTCTCATCTTCAATACATGTTGATCGGGTGTTTGTCCGTAATGCAGTCTATAATTGGATTAAAATTAGTCTCTCCGTGTTCCTTTTGTTTGTTGATCGGGTGTCTGTCTGTAATGCATTCTATAATTGGATTAAAATTAGTCTCTCCATGTTCCTTTTGTTTCTAAATGAGCTCTTAAGTGAGCATGGCTTTGCAGTAACCTTTAGTCCTCTGGACAGTTAATGGTGCCAACTGGACCTGGGTAGAAAAATGTTCCTAGTTCTCGACATGTTCTTTAAACAGGAATATAAACAGGATATACATCTTGATTTCCAAGCACACACAATGTAAACATTCTAAATTCACTGAGTATTTACTAAATTCTGGTGAATATTTTTTTATTGTGGACCATTCTGTGGTTAGATGCAGAATCCCTTTGGATTCTGTGCCTTTGAGTTGGTTCCAAATTATAGTGAACTTGTGCACAATAGAATGAAACACCACCTGATCCTGTGCCTACCTCAGTGTTGTTCTTATGTTTGATCCCATCGATGCAGCCATTGTATCAATCCATCTTGATCTGTCATTTTGTAGCCCCAATACATAGCACAGTATTTCTCAACCTTCCTAATGCCGTGACCCTTTAATACAATTCCTCGTGTGTGGTGATCCCCCAACCATAAAAATATTTTCCTTGCTTCTTAATAACTAATTTTGCTACTGTTATGAATCAGTTGATCCCTGTGAGAGGATCGTTCGAACCCCAAAGGGGTCAAGACCCACAGGTTGAGAACCACTGAATTATGTCTTCTCCAGGAAATTATCTCTGTTGACAACATGTCCAAAGTTTGTGAGACAGAGCCTTGCCATTCTTGACCTACATTTGTTTTTCCTTTTGAAAGTTTTTTGGTACCTTCAGTACTCTCCAGCAGCACCGTAATGCAAATGCTTTGGTCAACTTTCACGTGCATATGGTGTTTGAAAACAACATGGCTTGGATCAGGCATTTAAGTCCTCAAGGAAACATCCTTGATTTTCAGTACTCTAAAGAAGCCTTGTACAGAAGATTTACCCCATTGAACACCTCTTTTTATCTCTTGACTGCTAATTTAATTAGCATTGATTTTAGATCCAAACAAGACAAGATCCTTTTCCTTTTTTACCGTTTCTTCATTTATCATGATGTTTCCCCTTGCTCACGTTGTGAGGATTTTGGTCTTTACAATGTGCTCCGTGTTAGGCCTTACTGACTACAGAAACAAGTCCAGTGATGTATATGTATAAGAGAACTTCCTAAGAAGTTATTACATAATTAAATATATCAAGAAAGCATTCCAACTCAAGTCCATAAGTCTGATACTAGTTCATATATCTCTTCAGACTCACTCGGCCACATGAAATGATGGGGAATGCAGTTAGATTGCAGGCAAGTGGGTGCAGGGTTGAGTGGATCAAAGGTGGGTGGACACATGGCAAGGCAAGAATGGGAAGGAGGATAGAGCAGTGCCTAATGTCTCACATTCATGATCAAGGAGTCATCAGGCTGCAACTTGATTGACAAGTTAACACAAGTAAACATCTTTCTGGTATCCTTGGCTTGCAGCCATGATCCATTTGACATCAGCAATGATAATCTCTGGGATACAGAAAGATTTCTCCCAAGTTGTCTCCTCCAAATATATGCCAATCTTAGCTACTTGCTACACATGATAAGCACTTGCAGGTCAACAAAATTGGTCAGAGGTTGTCCTCCTTAAGGGTTATCGGCCATTTAGAGCAATCACACTGTATAGTCTGCCCCACCCAAAGGAGGGCCCACTCCTTTCTGATGAGGACAGTACAGTGAAGCCTCGCCACTTCACACTTCGGCTTCCGCGGCTTCACTCTATTGTGGTTTTTGCATAACAGTGCATGCTCTGTCATTACTGCCACTGATTGGCTCATACTGTACACCCTTGATGCCATAAATAATATAATAATAATAAATGATCATTGTAACGTCCAAAATGTTTTACTATATTTTCCCTTTTTCATTTAATAAATTGGGTAATACGAGTGTCATGGTGACTAAAGGGTGTTTTTTCATGTCCTCTATGCTCTAACTACGAAAATATTTGATTTACAAATAAGGAATCCTACTTCGCGGAATTTCATTTATCACGGTAGGGTCTAGAACTGATTAACCGCGATAAACGAGGGTTCACTGTATATTGTTTCTCTGAAGGAGAGCCCAGGGAGGTCAAGCCAACTCAAGAGTGACCAAGGTTAGGCTGCCACATTGAGTCAAGCGTCTGCCCTGCTTGTCACATATATACTACTAGCCCCTCCTCTTCCTATTACATGTACACCCCTACCTCATCCCCTTCCTGTCATGATTATGATTATAGTAAAGACCCTTCCCGTGACGTGTGGTTACCTGTAAACACACCCTTAAGTATGTATGGGCCTTGGTGAGAAATAAAGAGACTCCTGTCCTCTCCGCCTGCAGGGTGCATGGACGTGGCTGGTGTGATGGAGGCAGTCCAGGAGTCGAGGGTGCTACTATGAAATGTGTCTGATTTTCGTTTTACTCTCCTATCTATTGTTCTCTAGGTCTTTATTATAATCTATATATTTTTTAACCATACAATTGAACCTAGAAAACCCGTGATTAATTGTGGGGGTCTGGCCTCCCCCACAAATCCCTTTTACCACAACCTCTTCTGAATCCAGCCGGAACCTCTGGCAGGTCCCTGTCAATGTACTCCTGCAACCATTGGTGGATGAGCCTTACTTACATGTGACATTAATGAACTTACACGAGCAATTCCTTGCTTGTTCCATTGTCAACCTGTAACCTGGTTTCTGCTGCTGCTTTTGAGCTTCTCTATCATCTTTCCACAGATGTGTGCCATTTGACTTCTGTGTATTCCATTGGGGAAGTCCACGTGTATAGTCACTTAATGTTGTAGACAAAAGGTACTTGCTATGAGTTTTTCAAATTCTATCACGCAATCTCCAGCTTCATTTCTATCACCAAGACCATATTTTCCAGCGACTATTAATTCATTTTCAACTTTTGCATTCCAATTGCCAATAATTATCAATGAGTCTTGATTGCGTGTTTCATAAGTTTTCAACTGAACACGTAGAATTCACTTTGTTTATCACTAGCGTTTGTAGTTGGTGCATACATTTGAATAGTTGTATTGATTAGATTCTTTGAAGTCATAGATAGTCCCAGTGAATATGGGTCAGCTACGGGGCTGGGGGACAATGAATAAGGAAGACTGGAAGATGAGTACATTTGAATTGTGGGGGCAATGAATATTGCATATATTGGGGACTTCCAGAAGATTGGACAAATCCTTTTTGGAAGAAGTACAGCTAAAATGCTTCCCAGATGTGAGCATGTCAAGGCTTCGTGTCATGTACTTTGTATTACCAAGAACCTAGGAGAAGGACATCAGGCTTGGTAGAGGATCAGGAAAAAGGGACACTTGCCACAATATGGAATGACAGCGTGGCTACAACAGTGGTCCCAAACACAGGAAAAACGCTAAGGATGGTGTAGGACCTTTCTATTGTTTCATTCTTTATGCACAAGATGGGTGTAAAATTAATGGCATCCAACAATGAAATTTGGCCAACAACTTTAATTTGCTGTGTATAAATGCATAAACTAGCTTGATCCCTTCAATGTTTTCTGAGGGTCACGAAGCTATCAGACCCAGTTTTATCTTGCTCCAACAGGATGAAATACGAGAGGGCAAAGAATGACACCTTTCTGTTTACATACTTCAGTTCTGAGGAGGATTCCTTATTTTGTGTGTGTGTCTGCTTCAGTATGTCTCTTTCCCGTAAGCAAAATGCTTGTCTCTGCCTTCCCAGAGTATCAGTGAGACTGCTCAGGACGACTGCCCCTTCCTGCATTCTTGAGACCTCAGCCTGGCAGTTTAGTGATAAGGAATGGGAGGACTCAGGATGGCGCTGATGTTGTCAGGTGCCCTTAAGTTGGTTCTGTCCCTTAGCGGCCCTGTGTACAAGAGGAGGAAACGCTGCCTGATGTTCTGCCAATCCTCACAATCGTTCTTATTTTTGAGCCTATTGATGCAGACACTGTGTCCATCCATCTTGTCTACGGTCTTCCTCTCATAGCTGTCCCAGTACATTACCAAGCAGGAGATCCTTCTCCAGGACTGGCATCTCTTGACAACATGTCCAAAGTACAGGATATGAAGTCTGGCCGTCCTCGCTGTACTTCCTCCAAGACAGATTTGTGTATTCTCTTGGCGGTCCATGGTACTTTGAAAATCCTTCACTGGGACCATAATCAAATGCATCTTTTTTTTGGTCCTCCTCCTTCCACATTCAACTTTTCCATACACGAAGCATTTGAAAATGCCATGGCTTGGGTCTGGCACACCTTAGTCCTCAAAGTAGCATCCTTGCTCTTCAACACTTTCAAGAGGTCTTATTTGCCCAATACAGTGCATCCTTTTACAAGCATTGATTGTGGATCCAAGCTAAGCAAACTCCTTCACAATGTCAATTTTCCCTCCATTTATCATGATGTTACCTACTGGTCTTCTTCATATTAACTTGTAATCCATACTGAAGGCTGCGATCCGAGATCTTCGTCAGCAAGTGCTTCAAGTGCTCCACACTTTCAGCATACAAGGTTGTGTCATTTGCATATTTAAACTATTACTCAGCCTTCCTCCAAACCTGATGCCACATTCATTTTCCTGTGGTTTCTTCCATTATTTGCTCAGCATACAGATTGAATGTATTCCCTTGATCTGTTTGCACAGTTGCCTCTTGATCCATGTACAGGTTCCACATAAAGACAATGTAGTGTTCTGGATTTCTCATTTTTCTCAAGTTTATCAATAGTTTATGATGGTCCATCCCGTCAAAAGCCTTAGTATATGTAATAAAACACAAGCCAATATCTCATTAGAAGAATCAATGCCTTTGAATTGTGGTGCTGGAGAAGAATATTAAAAGTACCATGAACTGCTAAAAGGACAACCCAAAATGTATTGGAAGGAGTGTGGCCAGAGTTCTCCTTAGAGGCAAAGATGACAGGAGTTCATCTTGTCATGTTATCTTGGACATGTCAAGAGAGACCTGTTCCTGGAAAGGACCTCATGCTTGGTAAAGGAGCGGAGCGTCGAAGAAGAAAAGGCCCTCAAGGACATGGCTTAGCTCCAGGGCTGCAGCAATGGCGCAGGCACAAGACTTGGGTAAGGACCTGGCAGTGCCCTGTTCTGTTTTGCATAAGGTCGCTATGGGGTGGAACCGAGAAGATGGCACCTACCAGCAGCAGCAAACATCTTTCTGGTATTCTCTGCTTTTAGCAAAGATCCATGTGACATCAGCAGTGAGACCCCTTGTTCCACAAGCAGTCTGAGTCCCGCCTGAACCTTTGGCAGCTCCCTGTCACTGTACTGCTGCGACCATTGTTGAGTGATCTTCAGCAACATTTTATTTGCATGTTCTAGAAATGGAACATTTTGTTAGGCGAACTTTCTTTGGAATGGTATAAATGTGGATCTCATGCAGTTGGCCAAAGAGTGTCTTCCAAATTTCCTGGCATCGAGGAGTGGCTGGAGGAGTCCTGGTGGTGTAGTGGTGTGCGTTGGGCTGCAATCTACAAGGTTGGATGTTTCAAACCATCAGCGACTTCTGTGATAATGGCGGTAGACTAGAGAAACAAATTCATGGACTGTAGTATTAAATTAAAATGACTGATGGGGGAAGGTGGAGGGCCAGCCCCTACCACTAATTGCGGGTTCAGTAATACTACTTCTGGGTTCAGTAATGCACAATTGTACGGTTGAGATATATAAGTATTATATTAAAGTCATCGAGAGCATGAGAGAGATTACAATAATGCAGTCAGACACATTACATGGTAGCATTGCTCACCTCAGCCCAGCTTGGTGGTCCACGTGGAGAGAGGGGGAAGGGAAGGAGGATAAGGGAACAAAGGAGAGGGGAGTGACCAGGGAGTGAGCAGCAAGGAGCTCAGAGTCAGAGAGGTCAGAGAGCTCTATATTGCTGACTCACGCCTATATACCTTTTGGGGGCATGCCAGCCCACTAATTACAGGTAGAGACATACATCGCAGGGAGGAGCTGCACTATAGGTTACACAGCAATGAGGGGGTGGTCTCTGGGTCTCCATAGGAACTATTATCAGTAGGGTGAAAACTCCTACAGGAGCCTGTCCATTGTCCCTAGCAGCAGGGAGCAGGCCCACCCCTGTGGTGGGATGAGACAGCAGTCTGGCAGCAAGGATCTGACCTCCCCCCACAATGGACACTCAGATGTGTATAATAAGAGAGAATTTTATATCAAAGAGCAATTGTATATTGAGAAAACAGCCCAGCCCAGTCCAGTGAAGTCCATAAGTCCAATATTAGCCCATATGTCCGACACCAATCTTTAAAGTCTTCTTCTGACTCATGGAACACATGTAATGATGGTCAATACAGAAAGATCGCAGGCCAGTGGGTGAGAAGTCCTACGGATCCAGTGGCATTGTAAGCATCTCAGAGCTGTCAGGGGTGTCCACAGGGCTCTTCCAGCTCAGGGTCCTAGCATAGTTCCATGTGTCTTCTCAGCTGCAATATCTCCCAGGGAGTGAACCTGTGTGTTCAGCCATCAAAGACCTATTCATGTCCTTTGTGCCTCCAAATGAGGTCATTAAGCTTTTACCTGATTGAGAGGCTAAACTCCATCCCTTTATTCTTCATCCCTTCAAATTGAAAACAGATTATGTAACTACCACAGCTTCCCAGAAGAAAGAGGATTTTCTATATGTGTAAACATTTACAGCTTCGGGAACTCACACAGGACAGTTCTATCCTGTCCTATAAGGTTGCCATGAGTTGGCATGGATTCGAGGGCAGTGAGTAGAATAGAGGTAATCCATCAATTTCTGGAGCCTTGTTTTTGCCTACTGCACCTTGGACTTCTTCCTGCAGTACCATTGGTTCCTGCTCACATGCTACCTCTGAATGGTGGAGTGGCGACTACTTATTTGTACAGTGAATGTGTATTCCTTCTATCTTCTCTGGATGCTTCCTGCATCCTTTACTATTTTGCCTATAGAAGCTGTTGATATTGCCATGTGAGGCTTGAATTTTTTTCTGGGCATCTTTCAGGTTATGATTTGCCGAGCATGTTCTTCTTTTCTTGTTTTTCTAACACTAAGTCCTGGCATATTTCACTATAATATTTGATGTTGTTTTATTGAGTTGCCTTCTGAAATTTTCTATTCAGCTCTTTGACTTCATCATCTCTCTTATTTGCCTTAGCTACTCTTAAAGGAAGAGTAAGTTTCAGAGTCTCTTCCAATATCCACGCTGATCTTCTCTTTCTCCTTTAAATTTTAATATCTCTTCGCTGCTTTTCTTCCACTTTACCAAATATGATATCTTTCTGCAGGGACTTGTGTCTCCTGACAATATGTCCAAATATGTAAGAGGTAGTCTTGCCATTCTCTGGCCTTACTTCTTCCAGTACAGATTGATTTGTCCTTTTAGCAGTCCATGGGACTTTCAACATTCTCCAGCATCACTATTCAAATCATCAAGTGTTCTATGGTCTTCCTTAGCCAACTTTTACATATATATGATGCAATGGAGAATACCACAGCTAAGGTGAAATGCCCCTTAGTACTCAAAGTAACATCCTGGCTCTTCAGTAGTCTAAAGAGGTCTTGTGCATCAGGTTTCCCCAGTGCAATAAATCTTTTGATCTCTTGACTGCTGCTTCTATGAGTATTGATTGTGGTTCCAAGTAAACAAAATCCTGAACAACTTCAACCTTTTCTCCATTTATCATGACGTCATCTATTGGTCTAGTTGTGAGGATTTTGGTCTTCCTTAAATTAAGTTTTAATTCATGCTGAAAGCTAACATCTTTGATCTTCATCAGCTAGTGCATGAATGCCTCCTCACTTTCAGCAAGCAAGGTTGTGTATCTGCATACCGTTAATAAGTGTTCCTCCAGTATATCCATTCGAATCCAGGAACTGACAGACTACCCATTGAAATGTTCCTGAAAGCTGAAGAAACACAGAAAACACTCACTAGTCTTTGTCAATAAAGTGGAAAGACAGCTCCCTGGTCAACTGATTGGAAGAGATTCATATTTGTATCCATTCCAAAGAAAGATGACCTGTGTTAGTCTGGGTAGACTAGAGAAACAAATCCAGGGAGACTCAGGTTTATAAGAAAGAAGTTTATATACAAGAGCAGTTGAGTATGGAGAAAACATTCCAGCCCAGTCCAGATGAAGTCCTTAAGCCCACAATTAGCCCGTATGTCGGATTCCTGTCTATAAAGTCCTCTTCAGACTCACAAAACACATGCCATGACACTGAATGCAGGATGATCAAAGGCCAATCGGTAGACAATCTTTAGATCCAGTGACATTGTAAGCATTTCAGCACTGGCAGGGGTCTCCAGGTGGCTTCTCCAGTTTCCAGAGGTCTGGTTGCCTCGGTGTAGGTCCATGTAGCTTCTCCAGCTCTGAGGGCGTAGAACTATGTTTCTCATTAGTAGAGCTGAGGGCGTAGAACTATGTTTCTCATTAGTAGAGCATCATCTCGGAGTGAGCAGAGTCTTTACCATCTCCAAGGAAGAAAATCCAGATATTCCAGGATTCTCTGGGAAGGCCATGCCCACACAGAGGCCTCATTGGCTATGATACCATTGACAGACTAGACTCCACCCCTTCACGCTTAATACTCTCAACTCCCAAACTGACACCAGATTATGTAACTACCACATGACCCAACAGGATGCTCTAACTATAGAATAATATTATTGGTGTCACACACAAGTAACATTTTACTTAATATCACCTAACAATGGTTGTAGCGGCACATTGACAGGGAACTGCCAGAAGTTTAGGGGGATTCCGAAGAGGACATGGAACAAGGGATACCATTGCTGATGTCAGGTGGATCCTGGCTTAAAGCAGAGAATTCCAGAAAGATGTTTACTTGTGTTTCATTGATAGGCTTTTACCTGTATGCACCATAATTAACTGTCGATGACCTTGAGAAGAAGAGGGATTCTGGAACAGGACATTGAGCTCATGAGGAATGTGGACAGGAGTAACAGGCAGCGTGTGAACAGAACAAAGGCAGATTGCATGTTTTAACACCAGGAAAGGTGTGCATCAGGGTTGTATCCTCTCACCATACTTGTTCACTCTAGATGCTGTGTAAATCAGCAAAGCTGCATTGTATGAAGATGAGTGCAGCATCAGGATGCTTGGCATAGTAAGTCATAAGATTTTCTGACTCAGGAAACAGCAGGTGGCATACGATATGAAAATAACTTATCAAGTGTTCGTGAGGGTGGGAAGGTGGAGGAGGAAGGGAAAAAATGAGTTGATACCAAAGACTGAAGTAGAAATAAAATGTTTA
>NW_022111359.1:3505407-3506665 GCF_000313985.2 Echinops telfairi | reverse complement strand
CATAAGTTCAGTTCAGGTCACTAATGCCTTAGGGTATCCAGGAGGATAGGGGGCTGTCTGAGAAGGGGTACTGAGCCCATTCCCAAGATTCTGAACCACAGGAACCTGGAATTCTTCTAGGAGAGCAGTTCTCAACCTGTGGGTCGAGATCCCTTTGGGGGGTCGAACGACCCTTTCATGTAGGTCTCTGAATTCATAACAGTATCAAAATTACAGTCATAATGGAGCAACGAAAATAATTTCATGGTTGTGGGGTCGCCACAGCATGAACAGTATTAAAGGGTCGGGGCATTAGTAAGGTTCAGAACCACAGCCTTAAGATACCCATCTTCATGCATTCCATTTTTTGCCAACTTTCAGTGTTCCTAAATTCATAGTAGTTCCCACATTCCAACTTTCAATCATGAGAAGATTTTTGCTATTCTTCTCAACTTTGAGTCATGCCCCAGCCCCAAATGACAATCCAGAAGGCTCCCCTCCCATCACCATGGTCGACTCCCCTACAATGAAGCAGCTCTTGGCAGTTATATTCAGAGCGCCCTGGGACCTGCTGAACCCATCCTCCAGCAGTATCTCCCACATGTTCTGCAGTGACCTAGCTTCCAGCATCACAGCAACACACAAGCCTCCACAGTAAGGCAGCTGACAGACAAGTGGTGGCAAGATGGCATTACATTGATTGTTTTGCGGCTCAGGATGGAGCCAGAGAACCAGCTGCAGCCTCAACAAATTGCTTTGGTTTCAAGGCACCAAGTCAGGGTTCAAACCTAGCTCAGAGGACATGCACTAAAGGACCCTGAGTTTCCTGATTTAAAATCCTAAATTGTGGGGTGAGGGAGAGGCAGTCACTGTATCATTGGTCATCACAAGTTCTTGCTTCTCGGGCTGGGTGTAAAGTAAACTGAGGCACGAGGACAAACGAAGAGAAAATGTTGAGGCTGTAACAGCTCTTTATTAGAAAAAAAGCTCATGGAAGAGATTTCTGGGTCTGGGGAGTAGCCCAGGGAAGTCCCGCCCAGTGAGGAAAGTGGTGGGATTCTACAGGAGGAGCTGAGGAGGGCTGCAGCCCCTGGGGATTTTCCACTGGCTATGCTTTTCCTCAATCTAGGTGTCCAGCCTTTGCTGGAGGGGAGGAAAGACAGTTATTCTTGGATCCATTCTGAGAATTGTCCATCCGCTCTTCCTTCGTGGGAGTGCAGGGCGAAGGGTTGAGGCCCCGAGAGCCTGTGCCTGACCCAACACTGGGCACCCACGGCTG
>NW_022111359.1:3500466-3502542 GCF_000313985.2 Echinops telfairi | reverse complement strand
TGACAATATATACAAATGTGCTTTTACAATTGATGTATGGGTTGTGATGAATTGATGTATGGGTTGTGATGAGAGGTGTAAGAGTCCCCAATAAAATGACTTGTTAGGAAAAAATAAATAAATGAACAGAGTGGAATCAGTGCCATAGAAAGTCCTAGCTTTAGCTTGCCTCTGTCCTGGAGTACAGGCCAGGCTGAAAGTGGAAACTGCCAACAGTGGGCTTGAGGGGTCTTTGAGGGGTGAGACTGATGAAGCAGGTGAATCACCTGGTGTAGGAAGCAAAGGACTGAGGGAGGGGACTCCAAGCTGAGTCCAACCTTGACCCTGCAAGGAGGTACCTGAGTGGTCTTCCGGGAGCATCCCTCTGCAGTCTGTCCCTGACCCAACAGTGGGGGAGAGCCGCTGTGGGTGTGCTTGGGCGCTGCCTCTGTGTGGGCTGTGACTCGTTGCTTCGGGATTTCTACTTTGAGTAAGGAGCGCCTGTAGAATAGCAGGTAATGAACTGCCTACTGGAAGGTGGGCATTCACACCCACCGCCCCGTCTATGGGAGAACGGTGAGGGATTCTGCTCAAGGTGAACAGACGTGAACCCTACCTATGGTTAGGAAGGGATCAGAGTGTTTCCATGCTGTGCATGCAGCTGGCAGGAGCGACTACCCTGGGAGAAGGATAGCATCTTGTTAAAGTAGAGGCGCTGCAAAGCAGATGGAAGCTTTCAGCTAGATGGACCGACACAGTGGCTGCCACAAGGGCTCAAGCATAGGAACAGTGGTGGCGATGCAGCAGGACTGGGCAGTGTTTCCTTCTGTTGTGCTGAGGGTCGCGCGGGATTGGAACTGACTCAGTGGCATCTACCACCAACTCCATGGGTCAGAACTGAAGGGATGCCACTGTGCTGGGTCTTAGAGAGTTAGTTGTGTTGTGGTGAGTCCGAATTAACCTGATGCCACTGAGCACAGTGTGAGAGGGGGGGATTCAGAAAGTCATTTGTAGTTTGAGGAAGTCTGCAAAGGTCAGACTTGGAGGGAGACTTCTTTGAGTCTGACTCTTCTTGACCTATCAGAGATTTTGATACACTAGTCCCTAGTTTGGGATGGGATTCTGTTCAGACAACGACACTGTGAGTCTGTCCTGGTGTAAGTCATGTTATAGCAAGGGAAAAACAAAACACAAACAACCTGTGAATGTGATTTCAAAGTAAAACAAAGACTTATTAAGGGTTTGCAGGATGATTTGAATTGGGGATTTCATGGCACACGGAAAAGAAACGAAGCCAGAGTCTAAGGCAAAATAACCATCCAGGACTTCAACAAGGCACAGGGCATTCCATGCTTAGAAGGTGGAGGTAAGCTGTCTTTGTTTGGAAGGGGTCTGAACTAGGCAGCCAGGTTTGGACTAAACTGAAGAAGGTCCGGGCCCTGCTTGTCCTTTCCTGCACATCCCAAAGGTCAGCAGCAGATGGCGCCAGATAAGATAACTGCCAGCTAAGATAACTAGTGAAACCAGATGTTCTGGGTTTGAAGAAAGCAGCAAGGAGTCTACAAGCAATTCTCCCAGTTTCCCGACCCCATATGCTAATTGCCATACATTCCTCACCACCCCTTTAAAAACCCTCACCCCCAGCTGTTGGCCTAGGTCACGGAACCTCGTCCAGGAGATAAACGCCCCCCCACCCCCCAATAAAGCTATTTCTGTTTCTGCTCTCCCTTGTCCTGTCAGTCATGTCTGTCTTCCACCCTGTACCTCAGTTTTACCCTTTACATTTGGTGCTCGAAAACCCGGGAGAGGTAGGGACATGGGTTCTGTGCTGTCCCGGCCTGCTTCAGCTGGGACACAACCCACCTCTCCTCTCCGCAGAAAGCTAGCTAACTGAAAGCCCTGAAAAGCAAGTACGCTAGGAAGATGAGCATTTATTCTGCAGGGGTTTATTCTGCGACACAAGAGGAGCTGGAAATTACTGCCTTTCCTGAAAGGGGTGCCAGGATAAGGTCAGTTTCTCGTGTCCATCTTTTCTCTGTGTCTGTCTTCTCTCGTGTGGCCTCCAGCGTTTTGTCTCTGAGTTTACCTCCTGGGATT
>NW_022111359.1:3498164-3499405 GCF_000313985.2 Echinops telfairi | reverse complement strand
TCAGCCTCCACTTAGCCAACCACTCAGCTTCTGACAGACCTCTGCCAGATAGGGAAACAGCACAAATCCATGGTTGCCACCCTGAGACCTGCTGGAAGGAGGGGTCAGAAAGCTCCAGAAAGTAACAACTTTAATGGCTACACTTTTGATTTCAATATCCTCTGAAATCTTGACAATTTCTGCCAGTAAACTCAGAAATAGTCTGAGATTCTGTATGTCCAGGCCACCTTTTGTCTGTGTGTCCTGGCTTGGCTTCAGGACATTTCCCATATAGGAGTCAATTTTAATAATCTTAAAATCACTCAAAAGCCTGACGAGAATCCAGTCACCTTTTAAGCTGCTTAACTGATGCTTTATATTAAAAGCTTAAAAAGGCAGAAGAAAGGCCCTCAAACCCCGGTCCGAGATTTAGCGAATATGCCATTTAAGGTTTTCACACCCGTGAGGAGCAGGCAGTCTGCCCATGATGCCTGGTTCTGGCAGAAGGTAGATTTTCAAACCCAAGCCTTAGTAGCTGCCCTGGGGCCGGCGAGGCCCCAGAAGGGCAGCATGGGGCAAGGGTGTATGGTGCCTGCTTCAAGTGGGAAAAAGGCACTGGTCACAGAAGTGCCCCAAGCCTAAAGCTCCAACCAAACCCTGCCCAGGTGCAGTCAAGCAGCACTGGAAGTCCGACTGTCCTTGGAAAAGTGACAGGCCCTTTGGGTCTCCACGTGGGGGCACTGTCCTTCCAATTCCTGACCCGCTGTTGGCCCTGCTGGGATTGGCCGAAGTCTGAGGAGACTGACTGGACCCCCATCACCCTTGCCAAGCCTGGGGTATTGCTCAAGGTATTGGGTAAGTAAATTTCCTTCTTACACAGAAGCTATTTTTTCTGACCTGCCCTCATTTTCAGGGCTAGGCAGTCCTTCCTCAATCTCAGTCATGAATATTGATGGCAAGCCTACCTGCCCCAGGTGGACTAGCCCTTTACTCATTCCTCCTTATAATCCCTTTGTACCCAGTCCCTCAGTTGGGAAGAGACATTTTAAATAAGTTAGGAGCGTCCTTGCACCTTACTTTTGGTCTCACAGAACCTCTGCTCCTTCCCCCTTCTTTCACCGACCTGGAAGAACTGGCCCTACAGACAGACCCCTTTGCTTCCCCATGTTAATCCAACATACAGTGCCTCCTTTCTAACAACCTCATTACTCTTACCCACTCTGCCTGCAACGCTCCAATCTTACCAATAAAAAAACAAATGG
>NW_022111359.1:3495805-3497633 GCF_000313985.2 Echinops telfairi | reverse complement strand
AGTAAGTTTCAGAAGGTCAGAGCAATCAGAAAAGAGTTGGATGACTTATTATAGAATGTCTGGCTGTGCCAGAATGTGAAGAAGTTTAAAAGTTATGGAAAGTTGTTTGCCGAGAAGTTAATTAAAAAGAAGTGAATGTGTTCATTGTAAGAGAGATTATGTTGTAAAAGGACATCAAGCTGATAGTTTCCCTGATAGCTCATGGGAAAGCAACAGAAAAACAAGGCCACTCCTGTTGGCCCCCTAAACTTTCCCGTTAGTCAAAGTTGCCTTTAACAAACTCCAACACACCCTCCTTCACCCCCACCCCTATGTCTACCAAACCCTGCAAACCTTTTTACTCTACACAGACAAAAAACAAGGTATAGCAGTCGGAGTCCTGGCTCAGCCCCTGGGGCCCGCTCTATCCCCTATAGCTTGTCTGTCTAAGCAACTAGATATGACAGTCAGAGGTTGGCAGCCCTGCCTCCGGGCCCTGGCGGCAGCTGCCGCCCTCACCGAAAGAGGCCTAAAGTTCACCCGGGGAAAGCCTATCCCCACAGGCTGCAGGACCTCCTCTCACAGCCAGTCCTGCCTTTGCTGTCTCCAAGCCGCTTGCAGGAAATCTATCACATGTTTATCGAAAACCCCAACATAACTCTGCACCAGGTTCCCTCTTTAAACCCAGCAACCCTCTTTCATCAGCTCCTAGACTCTCTGGAGTTCAGCGGTCACTCCTGCCCCCAGGAGTTGAGCAACTAACACTGCCCTGACCCAGACTCCCTGATCAACCATATCCTAACCCAGATCTAACTTTGTTTGTTGATGGCAGTTCTGTCATAGATGCCCAGGGCCAACGGCAGGCTGCATATGCTGTCCTCTCCCTTGACCAAGTCTGGAAAGCTGCATGCCTCCCAATAAAAACTACTTCTCCAAAAGCGAAACTTGTTGCTCTCATTTGAGCTCTCCATCTAGCTAAAGAAAAAAATGGCTAATATATATTCTGATTCTAGTTATGCGTGCGTTCCTTATAGCTCACTGTCATGCCGCCATCTGAAAAGAGTGGGGATTTTCTGACTGCCAAAGGGTCCCCCATAGTAAACGGTAAATTAATAGTTAATCTCTTACAGGCTACTCAGCTGCCAGCAAAAGTAGCCATCATCCATTGCAAAAAACATCAAACTGATAACTCTCTTGTCTCCTTCCAAAGGCAGTTAGCATCCTTAGCATGAGTCACCCTACAAAATCACCAAGCTCTTGGCTTATTAACAGCAGATAAAAGAGGAACATGCATGTTTCTAAATAAAGACTGTTGTTGTATTAATGAATCGGGCATAAACAAAATGTTAAGGCACGCCGCACCATGACCAATAAAATCAGGAAACGTCAGTGGAGCACCACCAGCTTCTTATGGTTTCAAAATCCTGCCATGGCCTGGGTTATGCCCCTCATCCGGCTTCTGATAGTAATCTGTGTACTTTTGCTTTTAGCTCTTTGTGTGTTTAGATTCTTGCAGGAACAGATGAAAGATATCTCCAACCTGACCTTCAATCAGCTTCTTCACCCTTACGGTCCACTGCCAATTGGCCCGGCCCCCCGAACCTTCCAACTCTTAATCCCCCCACTTCTTCGCCCTATCTCAGCAAGTAGTACTTAAGACAGAAAACGTCGTCCCATTACCAATATTAAGAAGTTTGGAATGTTTGGGCTGGGTCTGAACTAGGCAGCCCCTGTTTGGACTAAGCTGAAGCAAGTCCTGACCCTGCACGTCCTTCCCTGCACGTCCCAAAGGTCAGCAGCAGACAGCACCAGATAAGATAACCAGTGAAACCAGGTGTTCTGGGTTTGA
>NW_022111359.1:3492337-3494097 GCF_000313985.2 Echinops telfairi | reverse complement strand
ATGCTCCCAGTTGCTCCTGTGCCTGAGCCTATGAAGCAGCCATTGTGTCTATCTGTCTTGTCCAAGGTCTTCAGCTTTTTCGCTGACCTTCCACTTTACCAAGCATGATGTCCTCCGGGGACTTGTCTCCTGACAGTATGTCCAAAAGTATGTAAGATGAAGTCTTGTCATCAAAATGCTCTAAGTAGCACTTTGGCCATGCTTCTAAGTCAGGCTTGTCGGTCCTTTTGGCAGTCCCTTACACTGCAATGGTTCTGTACAGCAACATATTTTCTGAGAACATCCTGCATAAGGGAGTGATTTCAGGTAATGATTTGTGCCTGAACCCGCTGTGGTAGCAAGCTAGGGCATTCTGCATGTGTATGATTATAGAGGGAATATTTCCTCCATTGGCAGAAGAAAGAATGGAATTCGATTCCAGACCCTAAATTGGTCATTTTGCTTAGGCCAGGTGCTTCATCTTAAATGCTCTTGGTAAGTTGAATACCTCATATCTGTCCAACTCCATGCCCCATTTTTGCTGGTTTTATTATTCGTATCTTAATAAAGCCTGTCTTTTTCTTTTGGGATTGGAAACATTACAAATAAATTCACAGATATGTATCAGTCCCTTGTTGTTATTGCTAGATGCTATGGAGTCCAACTCCTTCTGCCTCAGTAGGATCCCCGGGACCACAGACTGAAACAAGCATCCCTGTGTTTGAGCCTGCTGCCGCAGCCACGGTATGAATCCATCACATGCATGTTGGTAGGTGCTGTTGGGTCTGCTCGGACTCATAGATCCACTGTGCACAACAGAGGGGAACACACCGGGTCCTGTGCCATCATCATGCTGTGAGGTGTGAGCCACTGGTACAATCACTGTGTCAATCCATCTCATCAATAATCGTCCTCTTTTTTGCTGCCCCTCTACTGTGCCAAACATGATGTCCTTCTCTGGGGACTGCTCTCTCCTGATCACATGTCCAAAATACACGAGAAGCCTCACCCTCCTTGCCTCTAAGGAGCATTCTGACCATCCTTCTTCCAAGACAGATCTGTTCCCTCTTTTGGCAGTCCAAGGTCTTTTCTATACTCTTTGCCAGCACTGTCATTCAGAGACATGGATTCTTCATTGGTCTTCCTACATACATACTTTACAAGAAACAAAGAAATCACAAGTCATGAAAATTTCCTGTGGATGAAGTGGAGTTGGATGATGTTGGCATTTTGCCAGGTGAAGTAATCCGTCCCCCTGGTGGACACTTGTGGATCATCTGGATGAAGTCTGGGGATGAGGGTGGTGTTTCTACGCAGAAACTTGCTGTGTTGTCTGTACAATGCTTTTCATCCTTTATTGCTACAACAAGGAGCCCCGGCGGCACAGTGGGTACATGTCGGACAGCTTACAGCAAGGGCAGTAGTTTGCAACTACCAGCTGCTCCTTGGGAGAAAGATGAGAACGTCCACTCCTATAAAGAATTACACTCTCAGGGCCCACAGGGGCAGTTCTCACCTGTCCTTCAGGGTGGCTATAAGTCAGCAGTGAGTGTTGAGTATCTCTGCCTCCCAGGGCTGCCCCTCCACATTAGCACAGCCACCAGCATTGAAATCCCCGTTCCTCCCCTACCCTCATGGGATCATTACTCCCATTATTGTTCCTGAATTTATCATGGATTTCGTGTGTTGAGAGCTCTTATCTGTACCAGTGTACATGCTCCAGTCTAGCTGGGTGTGTAAGGTAGAACAGGGCTCATGATCATGGTGGGGAGGGGAGGAAA
>NW_022111359.1:3489589-3491080 GCF_000313985.2 Echinops telfairi | reverse complement strand
TGCTCTTTGGAACCTAATCTTGTAGAGATGAGGAGTGGATGTAATGCTTAGTAGGATTGCGCCATGTGTACGATCCACATTGGTGGAGTGGATTTACTTGGAGTTTCTTAGGGACTCGGGGCACAGTCACTGATGCAAACACACTGCTAAGACAGTTGAGACTGTAACAGACACAAAGGTAGGGGCTATTGCTAAGGTAGTATTCTCTGGGGGAGGGGTTAACTTTATATAATTCCATTTCTTGAAGGGGGAAAATTCTATAAAAGGCTGGTGAATTCTTTGGTTAATGGCATACCTGAGAGATTAGGAGTGGTCTCTGGGGACCTTTTGAACTTGACAAGAAATCGTCCAGCTGATAAGACTTTTAGGAAGAAATTGGCATAAAGCAATGGACCCAAAAGTGTAGAGTAGGTTAACCATCATGGTTTCTAGGCTATTTTCCCTAGCATCTGCTTTTGTAGTGTTTGATGTCCTTTAACAACTTTTTACTGAGAATCAGGTGAAAGCTTACCAACTTGATCATATTTACTTTCTCAGCCAGCTCATCTTTTACAATCCTGTCTGTGTGCCGTCGTCCTTACCCTGTTCCTGTTCCCATTCCTCCTCTTGCCTAATGTTCTCAATGTTGTCCGTGGGGAAGGGCTACCGTTTTGGTCTTAACTGGTTGATTATTCAAGCATGGTGAGTTCCATTCCAGATCTGAAGGGCAAGGGCCATAGTCAGGGGGTTCCCACCAGTCTATCCAATCAGCCTTGCCTCTCCAATGATTGCAAGTTGTGTTTGAGAGTTTTCTCCCAGTCCACACAGGATTTTCTAATGTGATCCTTCTTAGAGCACTTGGTACTGGTAGGCAGGCACCGTCTACTTCTGGTTGTGCAGTTGTAGAGACTGATGTGTGACCATGAGACTAATTATTTCCCTGGTTCTTTGATTATTGTTCGCTCTTCTTTCCTCTGGACGAGGAGAGCCAGTAGTTAACACCTGTAGAACAAGGTCTTTGTGAACTATGTTGACTTGATGTCCCCTGAGGTTATGATCCAGATTTCCAAGGCCCAATGAGTTCTTTAAAAAATGCCTATAGGGTTTAAGCAGCAGTCCCTCCCTGGTATTTACTGTAGGTGGGATTATTATTTTTTTCTTTGAATTTCTGGATTTATTATTTTTTATTATCCATAATGCTTTCTGATCCTCTTTATTTCATGATGTGGCATCCTCCCTCCACCATTCTGCTAGAGCAGTGGTTCTCAAACTATCTAACGCCGCGACCCTATAATACAGTTCCTCAAGTTGTGGTGAACCCCTCAACCATGAAATTATTTTCATTGCTACTTCATAACTGTAATGTTGCTATGGTTATGAATTAGACGACCGCTGTGAAATCATCATTTGACCCCCAAAAGCATCTAGAGCTGCTGTTCTAAAGGGATTAACTGGGTAGAGTTTTTTCTTCTCTATTGAAATACCCTTTGGCTCCATTAGAGTTAAAACTTA
>NW_022111359.1:3485555-3487870 GCF_000313985.2 Echinops telfairi | reverse complement strand
CTTATAGAAAACATTTTGAATCCAGGCCTGGATGGTAATGACCCCCTATGCCCATCTGCTATTGGAGGAAGGTAAGCAAGAGATTGGATACCACTGCGGAAAGAAATAGAGCCAAATAGGAATGTCTGCTTCTGTAGGGAGAATGAATCAACCATGGGCTCACTTTAAGGTAACACAGCTTTAGAGGGAGAAACTGTGGAAATGGTAGATTACCGCAGGAAAATGTACTCAGACCATATCTCCAACTACCAGAGTGGCGGTCTTCCAGCCATGGAATACTAGTTTTCCAGATTCCTTCAGTACCAGTCAGGGAATAAGTCCCAGTTTTATCTCCCTACCATGCTAGTATCCCACATTTCCCCTTTCTGCACTATGTTTAAGATTTAATAGTGTCACGGAGGCAACATGATCTCTCTTCATATCTCTTAGCTTCCTATAGAAGCGACATGAGACTGCGAGCACCAAAAATATGATAAGCAATACAGTCAGACTAGCACTTAAACTATGAGAGATACTTTGAGCCCAAGCACGAGGATCTAAATCCTTCCATGCCATCCACCAATTGCTTAATCATATCAGAGCCAGGAAATGCCTCAAGCTTGTCTTTGAATGTATGGAAAATATCCTTCTTAAGGTGATCAACATCTAATGAAATGTTTTCCCTTAAACCCTTGCAAATGTTTCCTAATCAAATCCCAATCATGCAATGTTACATTATATAGGTAAGGAGCTACACAGAAATCAGTTACATTCCAATCACATTATATTAATTAACAAGTCCAAAATCTTGATCTTTCAGCAAAGCAGCAGTCTGTAGTAGTAGTTCCAGTCACTATTGTATAAAATGTTCAGTTATGATAGAATTCCAGAGTTTTTCTTAGACGTCATCAGCAATAGAAGCAATCGCTATTCTCAATAGTTTGCAAGGTCTCCTTGACGTTTTGGGTAACTTCAGTAACAGGACAGCGGGGTCAGGTCTCATAGGCTTCCCTGCTTTCTTCTGGGTCTTGCTGGCTGGAGACAAATCCATCTATCTCCTTTGCCTGTGAAAATATAAACAAATAGCCCCTCTTTTTGGGGGTGTCATTAACCTGCAAAAGGAATTATGATTAAGATTGGGTGGCTTCTCCATCTCTTCCTTATCCATCTTTCTCCAAACGTGGTTGCGTCCTTCTAAAGGGAGTCCATCAGCTTTATTCTGCAGAAATATAAATGCATAGCCCTTTCTCCAGGTGAATGGACCCGGATCCCAAACGCGATTTCCATCTTCTTGGGACTTCTTAGGATCAGTTTTCTCTGTAGAACTGAAAATGTGTTTATCTTCCCTAATTTTATTACAAGCTTTTAGTAAGGAGAAAAATTTTTTGATTAAATTGACCAAATGAAATTCATCATACATAAGATTACTCTTCTCCCCCTTCTGTTTTAACAATTTAGATTTCAAAGCACTGCTAGCAAACTCAGTTAACTTGCTAGGCTTTGACCCAGTATAAAGACTAGTTACATAGCCTTCATTGTTATGCAAATACTGGCTCCCAGCCCCCAGAGAAGCTGGAGAGCTAACATGTAAATTTAGGCTGCCAGTTCTCAGAGAATTAAGAGAACTGACTAATTGGGAGAATTTCTTACCATACTTTGAAAGACTGAAAAAATTCTTAATAAATTTGTTTAGCTGTTCTTGAAGTAACTTACCAAATGGACATTTTTTCTTCATATTTACCAGTAAGGTTACAGGCTCAATTAAGGCGTTTTGCCCTTCAGGCTTCTTACACTATGATTTTACAATCTTGCAATCGTCTCTCTTGGTTAACTTTACTCATTCCCTTTATGCTGGCTTTAGAGGAAGTTAATGGGAGGGTCTTAGGCCCTCCTGAATGCCCTAAGAAAATGTCCCCATATCCAAAGTTTAAAAACCTTTTCCTTCAATTTCTAACTCCATGTGGGGGCGTTGTTTCCCCACAGCAGCATTCCAGAAGGCCCCTTCAATTAAAGGGTGGTCAGACTTAAGTACTCTTTCCTGGTAGTCATGAATTTTTACTCTAGAGATGCAGGGAAGCAAAAATTGGCTTACACAATCTTCCTTCTTTATAAACCATGGTATATCAGATTTCATCACTGCCTTAATTTTTTCATAATCCTGATCACTAATCCCACCAACACCTTGAGAATTTTGTAGGACTTTCCTAATAAACATCCTTTAATTCTTTTAAGTAGTGGACCCCAATTGCTGCTCTTACTAATTTCTGATATAATCACAGCTTTAGGTTTTTCCTCACAACTCTGGTCACCTCCAGTATCAATTTTAATTCCTTGAC
>NW_022111359.1:3482889-3484029 GCF_000313985.2 Echinops telfairi | reverse complement strand
TCCAGCACTGGCTTGCTTGATTGTTTTACAATCTGTAGTCTTTCTTACACTAAATTCCAAAAGGGGAGGAGATGATTTTATTATGTCTCCTTCTGACTCAGGCTGTTTTTTCATTTCTGCCTAAAATCTCCTCATCTCCCTGAAACCCATTCTGCCTGCTTCTCACCTGATTTAAGTTTGCATAGCTTAGATGTTTCTCACTGCTCTGCTGGTTCTGTTTCTCTGCTTTCTCTACCTTTGAAAGAAAGGGAGCTTCCTGGGGTTGTTTAATAGCCTCGCTTTGTGTCTTGGAATCCACTGCCTCTCATATTTTATTACCTTTAAACCTTCAGGGGCTGCAGTCCCCCGAGGGCATATAGGCTTTGGCCTTGAGGTTTCTTTTAAAATCAGAGACCTTAGAAAATAAATCAATCCCTGCTTTTCAGTTTCTCCTAAAATGTCATCGCCTAATTCATACTCATTCATAGACTTTAGTTTGCTTTTCTAGATCAGGATAGCTCACACAAGACTTCTCACTAGACTGATAATCCTCATTCTCTTCTTCCTGTAAATGTACTAAGACCAATTTAACTTGAACCCACAGAGACCATGTCTCCATGGGGATACTCTCTCCATGTCTGTGTGCTTCCTTTAAGTTAACAATGACCTCCTCCCATGTCTTTAGATCAAAAGTTCCTTCCTCTGGGAACCATGGATTATATCATTTTACTACGTTTAGAAAACATTGCATCTTTTTCTTCATTACTTTTACACCCTGTTTTTTCAATAAGTGGATAAGCGTACTACCATAAGTTTTACATTTGCTTTTACCTTGCCCCATTGTTCTCTTTAAAATATTCATTCACTACTTATACACCAATCCCCACACCGGATCCTCACTTTACACAATTTTCTGATTCACTCTACATTCCGGTGGGGCCGTACAATTGTTACACAGCATATAACTTATTGCCATGCATTAGGTGCCATTTGTAGTATTAAGTTAAATACGATGGGGTGGGGGTGGGGTGAGGGGGCCAACCCCACCCGCTACTACTACTTACGGGTTCAGTAAGCACAATTGTACGGTTGAGATATGTAAGTATTATATTAAAGTCATCGAGAGCATGAGAGAGAATACAATAATACAGTCAGACACAG
>NW_022111359.1:3476620-3478150 GCF_000313985.2 Echinops telfairi | reverse complement strand
CACATCTGTGGGTGGTGCAAACTGCTAATGTTCTTGGATTCTAAATGACTAGAGGGTTAGATCCTTCGAAGAACATCTTGGTACTCTATTTCTTAAAAGAGCAGGTATTTTTTCAGGTCTGAGGACCACAATCTCAAGGGACTCCAAAGCACTTGCAACAACACAGTTCATAAGGACAGTGGTGAACATTAACTAAAGTCTAAACATTTGTGAGCAGTCACATAAGGTGCAATGTTTGGTCTCTCCAATCCAAAGATAGATGGGAAATACAAAGATACATGGAAACAATTGGTATAGTGCATCAGGCAAGCATCAGTGGCCACAACCCTGAGGCCTGAACATACTGCTCACCTACTAGTAAAGTCTTGCATAGAATGAGAAAATGTAGAACAAAGCTCAAAATCATAAAGAGGACAAACTTACTTGTGAGTAAGAGACTGCTGGGCTAGGATCCCCAAGACGTTGGCCCTTTGTCACCCTTCCTGAATGGAACTGAACTTGCTTCCATGGTTCAATATTTATCCAAATAATAGGTCTGTAAAGAAAAACCCAACAGTACTCGTGAGGTACACACACTACAGAAGAGCCTTCCATTTAAGACCAAAGGGCAGTATTTACCTGAAGACTAAGTTCATAAGGGTTAGAAAAGTAGGAGGAGTGAAAACAAACTCAAAGATTCCTTGTGAAGTTTCATCATCGGGGTTATGATGAGATGAAACAAAATGTACATGAATTTTCAAATGGCAAACTGATGATCTGTTTGGTAAAACTTGGTATAATTCACAATAAGAGGTTCATTTTTAAAAGCAGCCTTTGCCCACCATGTGGATCACCATTCTATACCAAAATGGGGTCAGTTGTACAGCAGTGGACTTTTTAGTGAATAGAAGGCCATTTTGATCCTTTCCCACACCTGTTTTTGGCAAAGGACCCAGTCTTCCTTTGCTTACCTGTTCTGCATTACTTGAAAAAGTTGTTTAGCATTCTGTCTCAGTATATGAAAAGGAATCCAAAATGGCCCTTTTTCTTCCCTTTTCCACAAACTATATTGTATTATCCATTTTTACAGATAACTGTGTTCAGACTGAAAACAGTGGGTCAAATCCCCAGCAGGACGTTTCAGAGAATGAAATCTGATGAGAAAATAAAGAATTTCCTAAGTTATACTTCCTCATTTGATTTGGAAGGTAAAGGGAAATTTCAGGACATTCAAGATCATCCTGACATCCAGAAGCAGCATTTGAGGTGAGTAATATGTCCTTAATCAGTACATACTATCTAGAAGAGAGAGAGAAAAGGTGAAGGCTAGATAAATGATGTACTGACAATTTTCACAAGACTAGTTTCATACATATTTTGTAGACCTTAAGGGTCTGAACTACATCTCAGATAAAAGTAGTGGTCGGGAAACCCATAAGAAACAATATTTGGGAGAGAAAATGTTTTGAGAAACAATGTACAAATGCGCTTTACACAATTGATGTGTGTATGGATTGGGATAACAGTTGTATGAGCCCCTAATAAAATGTT
>NW_022111359.1:3474194-3476520 GCF_000313985.2 Echinops telfairi | reverse complement strand
AAAAACAATATTTGGGTAATTACTTTAATCAAGGTCTCAGTCTTGTTATTTCACTTTGAGACAGCACAGAAAACATACCCGTACACTGCCCATGGGAACTATGTGGTCATACTAATCACTCACTTATTTCTTAATTTTTAGGGGATGTGAGAGTGGTTACAGATCAGAAGAGCCCTGTGTGTGAAGTATGTGGGAAAACTTTTATGCATTCCTCATCTCTTAAACTACCTTTAAGACAACACAGTGGAGAGAAACTCTACGAATGTAAGGAATGTGGGAAATCCTTCCGTTGTTATTCCTCCCTGCATGGACATGAGAAAACACGTGGTGAACAGAAAACTTATGACTGTAAGCAATGTGGCCAGGAGTTCATCTGTTCCAAATCCTTTCAAACACATGTGAAAGTGCACAGTGAAGAGAAACCAAATGAATGTAAGCAGTGTGGCAAGGTCTTCGCTTGTCCAAAATATTTGCAAAAGCATGTGAAAATGCACAATGCAGAGAAACCCTATGAATGTAAAAAATGTGGGAAGGCCTTCAGGTCTCCCTCACACCTTGAAAGCCATATAAGATCTCACACTGGTGAGAAACCCTGTGAATGTAAACAATGTGGGAAAATATTCAGTTGGCCCATCTCCTTGAAAGCACATATGAAAGTACATTCTGATAAGAATGCCTTTAAATGTAACCAATGTGGGAAAATGTTTATGCATTCCTACACCCTTAAAATACACTTAAGACGCCACAGTGGAGAGACACCTTATGAATGCAAGGAATGTGGGAAAGCCTTCAGTTCTTCCACGGGCTTACGAGAACATATGAGAATGCACACTGGAGAGCCTTATGAATGTAAGGAATGTGGGAAAACCTTATGTTCTTCCACATACATACGAGATCATATGAGAATCCACATTGGAGAGAAGCCCTATGAATGTAAGCAGTGTGGAAAAGCGTTCACTTGTGTCTCTCGCCTTTATAGACACAAGGAAACACACAGTGAACAGAAACCTTATGAATGTAAGCACTGTGGCAAAAGTTTCAGATGTCCCAAATACTTTAAGCAACATGTCAGCATGCATAGTGGGGAAAAACCCCTATGATTGTAAGGAATGTGGGAAAGTCTACAGTGTGCCTGCAAACCTTCGGCAACATATGATAACACACAGTGGTAAGAGACATTATGAATGTCAACAATGTGGGAAAAACTATTTGGCCTACCTCTTTGCGAGTACATATGCAATCACATCACGCTCTGATGAAAACCCTATGAATGTACAGAATGTGGGAAAGCCTACAAGTGTCCCAAATCCTTTAAACAACATATGAAAAAACACATTGTAGAAAATCTTTAAGACTACAAGGCATGTTGAAAAGCCTTCGTTTACTCTAAAAGCCTCGTAAAACACCCTGTATAAAGCCTTTTTAAAATGTAAACGATGTGGCAAGACCTTCAGGTATTGCTGTTTATATATTGTATCCACAAAAAGTACCAAGAAGTTACTTAATTGCCTTTATAGATACATTACCCTTATAAATCACTTCTGTAATAATTTATAGTTTTGTTTCTAGTATAAGCATCTGAGATAATATCGTATACCCTTGGGTTGTACCCCTGAAGAATGGACTGACAATTTACTTCCAAAAAACTCAACCATTAAAATGTCTGCAGAGTTCTACTCTAACACATGTGGATCTCTCTCTGAGCCAGAGTCAACTCAGGAACAATGGGGTTGGTTCTCATCCAACCTTTCAGGTGTACCTCATATTTTGTTATATAAAGCTTTAATTGTGCATATGATAAAACTTATCTTGCTTACATTACAGTATCTTTTGAATGCATAGCATTGTGTTTTATATGAAAAGTTCATATCAAATATGTACTCTCTTAGATTGAGGTACCTAGCACAGGAATCCCAGTTCCAAAGGATGTACATGCAGCACTCCTGAAGGGTTTTTTCTTAGTGATCTTAGATTTTCCTTTCTGCTTCTGGATGGCTCATTTTACACATAGTGAATGGCATATCAGGATAGTCCATCCGTTTAGGGTTGTATACACCTGATTTTCATGGTCCTGCCTACAGAAGAGCACTGTATTGTTTATTTGCATTATTATCAAGATATCCAAGTCTTGTAGTAGTTCAGAAACACCTCATTTACATAGTTTAATCCATTCATTAAGGAGACCTCATAGCCATGGAGAATACATATTGGAACACTAAACACAAGGTTGTTAGTGGAGAAAAATGAGGCTGTCTGCTTGCATACATTTTTCTCAGAAGAGGAGCTGGTACCAAGGGCTCAAGTAGAAAGTAACCGTTTTGAGAAT
>NW_022111359.1:3459799-3473467 GCF_000313985.2 Echinops telfairi | reverse complement strand
GTCCCCCAGGGAGGAGGTCACATATAGTTCCTTGCTGTGTATGTTTCTTACAAAACTCTTATGTACTGTTGTACACTTGTCGTTTTTGCATCATTATTTAGCCAATATGTTAACACATCCTATTCTGATAATGGACTGTTAATCCATCCTTGTAATTGTGTTTATTTTTGTAAATGTACCATAAATATGGTAAATGCTACACACTCCTTTTGACATTTTTGTTTCTGCAACTTTTTTATAGCTACCATCTTTAAAACAACTTTTATTGATTGCTAAGAATGAAAATTTAAATTTTTATCAATGTCCTCTAGGCAAAGAACATCAGAAAAACACCTTCTATATACATAATTGACAATTGCTCTTTGATAAATGTTCTCTCTTACATACGAGTGTCTCTGGATTTGTTTCTCTAATCAAGCCAGCATAACACATTATGGTAAATTGGGAATGGGGCACAAGAGAAACATCATGAAGATGGAGAGTGGAGGCTTGACTTCTGCCTTAAGGTAGTTCTCCCATGGCTAGCTGGTGGTCAAATATGGCCATGCAGTTTATTGGCATTTTTTTCTGGCAAGGACATGGAAAGTTAAAAGTTTTGATGATTTTCTTTGGAAGTTATCTTTGGTTATTCATGGCTGAAATGGTGAAATGAATGTGATAAATGTGAATCTTGAGCTAAGTGAGCAAAATCACCCCTTGAATTTCTCAGAGACCACTCTGCTTAGTGAAAATGCCTGACAGAAGGTCAAAATGCTGACAGAAGGCCCAGCCCTGGCTTTATATAGTCATAGGCTTAAGGCTATATTTCATACCAATGTAATCGTTTAGGTAAACATTGAAGTTGACTGTTTTAAGAATAGACTTTAGGATCTAGGTTTATATTGTTTTTTTCTATTATTATTGATATAATAATTGAGAAATGATTGGGAAGTAAAAATAGAGTATATAAGCCTACTTGCCTTCAGCCTTTAAATAGAATCTTTAAATGGATGTAGGACATGACTGCAAAGAAGGCTCTGAAAAGATAAGGGGCACCCATAGTCTTGAGTGATCAGGACATTCAAACTTAAAGAGACTTACTTAGGTGGTTGTTGACAGACTGAAGGAAAAAAAGGAACGTTTTGGCTTTCTAAATTTTGAGCTAGTGGTTTTTGCCTGAAACTGGAAAAATCTGGAGCCATGAAGAAACTCTCTTTTTTAGGACTGAATGATACAGGGAGTCTGTGGTCAGCTCGAAATACTTGCTAGGTGAACACCTTGATCCACTTACTTAGTGCAAGTGGGAGAAATGCAACAAAAAGATGGGTTGAGTATGACCACTGACACCCATGGTTCTCATCCCAGGGACTAGATGAGATGAGAGTGGGATGGCTGGTCTGAAGTTCATGACCTAGCCCAAGGGGGCTCGTGTTGTTGATAATTTGTGATGAGACCCATGGTCAAAAGGCAAAGTGGCCAATGGGCACCCTGGTGAGGCTAAGTGAGGCGGCTCACATTGAGTTGACCAGAACCCAACCAGATTAATAGTTTTTTGATCCTGTGAATTGGGTACATATTGCTGCTGATTTTATGGATGACCTGTCCTGATTTGATTTGGCTAATAGATGTGGACTCACAAGGTTCCAACTGGAATGAAGATTCTTCATATCAAAGAACATGACTGTCTCTTCAGAGCACTGGGTTCATGTAAGTGGGCAGTATAGAAATCAGATACCCAAATTAGGGGATAAAGGCATGAAGTGGCTGACTTACAAATATTCATAGATGAGGGAATTAAGGTGTAAGTGTTCACATAACTGCAATGGTTAAGTATAGAACATTTTTGTTTTGTTCACTTATAGAATATTATGTTTAAATGAGGCTACCACATTTTGAATTATATACTTTTTAGTTTTGTCCTATTAGTACAAATATGGCTAAGGAGTTGTATAAAAATATAATGTTGACAAAGGGTGGTCTGTGGTACAGTGAACCCTCGTTTATCGCGGTTAATCGGTTCTAGACCCTACCGTGATAAATGAAATTCCGCGAAGTAGGATTCCTTGTCACGATGCGCTTTGCTTCCTTGTTGAAAGTGAAAGTAGCCATAGCACGGATGTTTTTTTCCTCTTTACGGATGGAGCAAACGAACGGAAGACTCATTCAAGTCGAAATGGCGTGCAACCTCCACGATTTTCTTGCCATCTTTGATCATATCCAAAAGTTTTACCTTTTCCTGGATGGTGAGCATCTTCCTCTGGCGCTTATTTTTGTCAGAAGGCTTAGAAGAAGCAGCTCGTTTAGGAGCCATCATAGGGCTTAGATAAAATTTCTTTAAAATCGCAATTACAGTACACTGTACAAAAGCAAAAATGCATCTGATAAGTATCTCCGATACGTATCGATGCAGACAGAAGCGTGTACAGTATGAGGCAATCAGTGGCAGTAATGACAGAGCAAGCGCTGTTATGCAAAAACCGCGATAGAGTGAAGCCACGGAAATCGAAGCGCGAAGCGGCGAGGGTTCACTGTAGTTACATAATTTAATGTCAACTTGATAAATAGAATGTAGGGGTGGAATCTAGCCTTTCAATCAGGTCACATGGTCATACTCACCAGGACGATTCTGGGAACTCCCTCTCTTCTTCCCTAGAAGTGGAACACACTCAGCTACAGATTCCTGTTGACAGGCTATAAGAAGCCACACTTACAGAGCTCAGAGAGCTGATCCACACCATCAATGAGATGCTTCCATCACCACTGGATCCACAAGACTTTTCACCCACTGCCCTGTGATCTTCCTTCATTTGGCATAATTGCATGTGCCTTGTGAGTCTGAAGAGGGCTTTATGGACTAGTATTGGACATAAGGGCTCATATCAGACTTATGGACTTGATCTTCACTGGGATGTTTTCTCAATATGCAATTCCTTTTTGATTAAAGCTTACTTACACTCATGGGTGTCTCTGGATTTGTTTCTCTAGTCAACCCAGACTAACACAACCAGTTTAAGTATAGTCTGGGAGTTCTATGTGTCTGTTGCCAATGAAACATTGAATCTTGGGGAGAGGCAGGGGTGCTATGGGAGGGACAGCTGTTGTCAAAATTAGTAAGAAGTTTGGAAGGTGAAGCTGTGTTTGATATCCATCTCATAGAAATCATCCTTGGGCTAATAAGTTTGATTCTCCTTCCCTTGATGCTCCCTTTCCATTTTCATAGTCTTGCTTATGATTATGTTACTAGTTGCCACCTATTTGATTTCAACTCCGAGTTACCACATGTACACAGTGCAGAGTTGCTCCATTGAGTTTCCTCCACTGTGATGTTTACATTCTGTAACTTCTGCAGACAATCAGAACACTCATAGTAATAATGGAATTTCAGATTGAAGACAATGTGAGCCACTGTAGACCATTCTAAAACAAACGCCACTGTAAAGAAAGTATAACTAATCCATGTTAAAAAACCACAACAACAAACGCACTGCCATTCAAGTCAATGCTTGCATAGCGACTACCAGCCAGGTGGAACTGCCCCTGTGTTTCCGAGAGTGTAACTGTTTACAGGCATAGGAAGACCCATCTTTCTCCCCATGTTACAAAGACAGCGCCAAACAGTCCAAATCTGTTTCAAATACTATGCATGCGTGAAGTCCGTGGATCTGCCTTGTCTTTTCAAACCTCGCAAATGTTCTGCCTTTGACAGCACAGCATTACAACTTTTCTATTGCTCCTTGTAATGGAAAATACTGTTTTCCTTCTCAGAAGAGTTTCTGCCTTACATAGATTCTCGCTCCCAAAAGTTTTATTATAGTGTCTGATCCCATTTACATGCCACTTCAGGAAAAGCTAAGGCTTGGGAATATACAACCCAGGAGGAGCTAATGTGGAAGTGGAGAATAAGTACAAATAGCCAGCACCTGAATGATTGTATGCTGATGGGCAGAAACTCATAACATTAGTAGTTCCACTCCCTACATCATAGAAAATTCCCAGAAGTACACTAAAGGCTAAAAGTTCACTGTTTTACATATTCATAAATAGAACTTGCCCCACTCTTGATTTTTATAGCTATCTGAAAAGAAACCTTCCAACCACCTTAGCAGCCCCAATGAGAATCTGCAAGAAGGAATCTTGAGCCATGATGTTTTTGTTGGGTCGCAACCTAAAATGAGCACTTGTCTGCCGGAGTTGCACCCGTCTGTCCTCACCTTACACACTGCAGGGAAGTGAGGGGTATCTGTCTTTCCAGGTTCCCGGGGAAGCGGTCCGAAACCTTTCTCGAGAACCTTGCTGGTGGGATTTCCAAGGCCAGCGTATCAGCAGTGTGTTTTCTCAGATTACCTTGCCACCATTTCGACTCTAACTTTTATCTCAAACCTAGTTTTGAATCATCTGCCTGGGAAATAATCCTTAGGGATTAGCACCTGCGCCCGTTTGGGGACCATTTCCCTGCAGCATCCCACATGGACATGAGGGAGAAGTCAGAGTTGGACGGTAACAGGTACCCTCAACCACAGCCTTGTCCTCCCATCAGTCCAGAAGTCCACTCCTTCATGGCTAGGCACGCCTACAACACAATCCCATGGCCATTTCACCATTTAAGAGAGGCCCCAAGCCAGAGGTGCTATGATGTGAGAAGCCTCTCCTCTGTTTAGGGACACTAGGCCTAAGGTCCAGAGCGCATCAAGGGTGTTATCCACCTCTAGGCCAACTCACCTCCAGGTCTGCGACCATTCTGGTGGCACCACGCAGAGTCTAGAGCCATCTGGTGGTTCATTTCCAGGCCTGCTGCTCCCTAGGAAGTAATCATGCGAACCCTGAACTATTTGGGTAGGGAGTCAACAGCCAACTCTCAGGACACTAGGATACTGCCCTCAGAAAGCTCCCAACATGCAGCATGGGGGGCGGGGCTGACATGGACACACAGGTGACTAGGCTTAGGCACCTCTGCATAAGTTGTGCACACTGGCATTCAGAAGAACCCAGAAAGGGGCAGGGGTGGGGGTAGGCAGGACCAGAAGTGTTCAGAACCACCCCAGCAGAACTCACAAGGTCTTCCAGTCAGCTTTGCTTTGGGAGGCTGCTTTTCAGTAACCTCTTAGGCCTGACAGGGCCAAATAGGGACTTCTGTTTGCTAACAGATCAATGCACTCTCAGAGAATAGCCCTGGTCAACATCTTGGCCTTGAGGCCAGGCCCCAGTGAACACCTGACACCTGATGAGCATCCTGACACAGAACTGTAGCCTGAGATAAATTTGAAACATCCCAAGCTATAGCCGAATTAAATTTAAAAGAAAATATGCAGGCGGCCCAAGAACAGATTGAGCAAACTAATTAGACAGCTGCTGAACCATCTGCAGAACTCTGATTTCCATCATCTTGGCTGTGCCTTTAAGAACAAGACATGTTCCCCTACACAGCAATTCTTCTCAGCTTAAGTTTACTCTGTGCTTAAACAAAACTTTTCTTTAGCTCTCTGCTGCAGGTGTTTATGTGTGTATGTATATGAGGGGGGTACCCAAAAATTAAAACAAAAAATTTCCCCCAAAAAATCTATACATTAATTTTGGTTTTTTTAACGAAACAATCTTATTGCCTTCAAAGTTCTCTCCCTTACACTTAATACATTTGTCAAATCAGTGATTCCATTCTTGGAAACATTTTTCAAACTCGTTTGTTTGGCTGTCTGACAGCACCTCCTTCTTTTTATTCCCCCTTAACCTCTCTTAGTTGTCACAGTGCTGTCCTTTCATGTCTCTCTGAATTCAGGAAACAAAAAAGTCACATGGAGTGAGGTCAGGTGAGTAAGGTGTGTAGGGCAAGAGAGGCATGCTAGGTTTTTTTTGCCAAAACCTGGCACATCAAGATGGCTGTGTGTGTAGGTGCATTGTCATGGTGGCAAAACCAGTCCCCCTTCAGCCATAGATCAGGCCTTTTTTTGGTCGCAGTTATGCAGGTCTTTTCGGAAACCTCAAAATAGAAAGCTTGATTAACAGTCTGATCTGGGGGAACAAACCCCAAATATACCATGAGTTGACATGTTCATCCGTTTGGGAAGTTGATGGATGTCCACAACGAGGTTTGTCATTAACTGACATTCCACCTTTTTTGAAACAAGAAAACCACTCGTACACTTGACTTTTCCCTGTAGCGCTGTCTTTGTAAGCTGTGCTCAACAGCAGAACAGTTTCTGTGGCATTTTTCCTGAGTTGAAAGCAAAATTTCACAGCCAACCTCTGTTCTCTTAAGTTGACCATCACAAAAACCAAGGTTCAAGGGAACTGCTTGTATGAAAAAATTCACTGTGACCAGAGAGAACCTTTCCAGGCAATGCAACCTTTTCAGGGTGCGCAAACTCTAAAGGGAGTTGCTCTGTGCTCACCCAGCGGGAAAACTGCATAGTACAAAATCTCCGCTCTGCCCAGTGCAATTCCATTATTTTGGGTACCCCCTCATGTAAGACAGAGAGAGACCCCAACTGACTTTCTCTGAACCATATCAAGGCCTTCTGGTGCGACTTGCTAATCCTCCGAGGAAAATAATGCCCATGCAGGCAGTCGGCCTGGCAAGAGAGACGTCACAAGGTTGCCCCCATAGAAGGAGCAAATGACCACGAGGACTATGAGGTACTAAAGAGCAGATGCTGGATTCTGAGAGACCTAACCAATTGCTGTGGAAATGACCCTTGCTGAGTGTAACCATGGGAACTATGCCACGAGCCCAACTCCCCTCTCAACAGTTTTCAATGGCTACATTTTCTTCCAAGGTGCCCTTCGAATCTCCAACATTTCAGGTAGTATTTGAATGTGTTAGCCATATACACCAGGAGCTAGCTTAAACAGATACCCTTGCAGCATGTATGGGCCTTCATCACTCTTACATGTACCTTTCTTGTAGGCTTTTGCCCAGACCATGAGCAGAAGAGGCTCTGGAAGATGCAGCTCTCCTAACTTCTGGAATTCAGACCATCTGTACATTTGTACCTTAACTCTCATCATCATGCCACAGTGTCTCTTTTCTTAATGCACTGTGTCTGACTTCCAACCAAGGTCAAGGACAATGAGCATTAAAGAATAAATTTAAAATAAATAAATAAAACGTAAAATCCATGAGGCAAAATTTTTTTAAAGTAGACATTAATGAGATCAGGCTATCCTCTTTCCATATGAATGAGTCTTCAAAATGTTTATGGGATCATTTCATTATCCTTTAACCCCCACTTTCCATGAACTTTGTGAAGACTATGCATATCTTGTGAATTTCTAACTTGTTATAAACATAGAATATCATATTAACTAGAAACCAACATGAACGAAAGAGCTCATCTTAAAGAGTAAAGAGGAAATAGATAACAAGTCAGTTAATTCCAGTATCTGCAGCAGTGGACCAGAAAATGTGAACAACATCAAAGGTTCATATCATCATTATGTATTAAAAAAATAATGGAGAGTAGAAATTCAAAAGAAAATGTTAATACAGAAATATACCATACTAACATGAAAATACACTGGCCCAAATTTGAGACATACTAACCCCATCCCTTGAAGTATGTGCTGCAGAAGATAACACTGAACCTACTGGGTGGGGAAAGGGACTGTCCTAACTCACTCACATGGGAGCAAACGAAGAAGGAAGAAGAGACGGAGGGACTAGACCCCACCCTGGCACACCAAGCCCTATGGACAATGTCCCTGCATGGAGCTAAGGCACAGAGAGGACTGTAGCGCCAACAACAGCTTCAGGCATGATGTCCCCTCGCTGGAGCATGCCACTAGAGGACAATACAGGGGACACAGTGTGGGGAGTGAGCCCAGCCTGAACCCCCCCACTGCAGCAAACCAAGAAGGAAGCATAGCAGATCAGCAAAGGGAGCAGCCATGAAGCCCCTGAGGAGCCCCCAAAATAAACTTCAGGATAGGAGGGGCAGTACCCAGAGCTTCCCAGGACCAGTAGGGAGATAGTCAAAAAGGTCAGGCGACAGACCTGGAATTCTGTATGGAATTTTTTTTTTTATTATTTCTCCCCTTTGGTCTTTGGTTTTTTGTTGTTTTGTTCTGTCTCCGTTCTTGCTGTTTTGTCTTCCTATATAAGATAAGCATGAGAAGCAAGCCTGAGGAGAAGCAACAGGACCTACTGTTCTGGGCGGATTGGGGGTGGGGGGAGGTGGCAGGGGGGTAGGGAGTGGTGAGAAAATGCCAAGAACAGGGGAACTAGGTAATTAAAATCCACAGTGAGGGGGCGTAGAGACCCTGGTGGTATTGGAGCAACAGTAATCTAGCTGAGAGGAATTACTGAGAGGCAAATGAAGAATGAACATGGTAAGTGGGGCAGGAGGGAGGTAAACAGGAAAGATCCCGGTAGTAAAACTACAGATAGTGGTAGGAACATAGTTGTGTACATATGTAAATATATTAATTCATAAAAATAGAGGTATTGGCCTATGTACATGTATTTATATGACAACATATAAAGAAAGTGGACAGACTTCAGGCCTCTACTCAAACCCTCAATGCAAGCACACTTTGTTCCAACAACCTGGCATTTTGTGATGCTCATGTTCCCGGCATGATTGCTAAAGTCAAAATGGTGTTGCTGGGACCAGGTATCAGGCATCAGAAGACCCCAAACAAATAACCATATTGTTGAGAACAAGGGAAGTCAGAGTGGAGACCCAAACCCATCTGTAGACAATTGGGCATCCTCACAGAAGGGTCCCAAGGAAGGGACGAGTCAGCCAGGGTGCAGTATAGCACCAAGAAACACACACTATTCCTCTGGTTTCTGGAGGCTTCCTCACCTCCAGTGTCATGACTCCAGTCTCTACCTCACAAATCCAGGTAGACCGCAGCGTGTCCACTGGAACAGACAAGAGCTCTTGACACACAAGATCAAGGACAGACAAACCCCTCAGAAACAGAAGTGAGAGTAGCGATATCAAGAGGGTAGGGGGAGAAAAGAGAGAGCCAATTACAGTACTAGATGTATTATCCTCTCCCTACCACCCAAGGGGACGAACAACAGAAATGTGGGTGAAGGGAGACAGTGGTCGGTGTAACATATGAAAATAATAATTTATAATTTATCAGGAAATGGAGGGGAAAAAAGAGGAGCTGATACCAAGGGCTCAAACAGAAAGAAAACGATGACGGCAACATATGTACAAATGTGCTTGATACAATTGATGTATGGATTGTAATAAGAGCTGTAAGAGCTCCCCATAAAGTGATTTAAAAAAAAAAATGAAAGCATTTTATTCAAATGTACAATTACTTCGTTTTACTTAAAGTATGTGGTATAGTTGAAAGTCTACATTAACAAAGATGCCATTATGTTGACTACACCTTATGCCATAAGGCTTATGGCAAACCCATGTCTCAATAGGTCTTTCAATGATTCTGATCTTTTGGAAATGATCACCAGACCTAGTTTCCCAGGCACGCACGCGCGACCCATTGGCCACAGTTCCCAGAGCGATTTCGTGATTGGTCCTTTGCGACGTCAATTACCTTTCTCCGCCCCTTTGACTTCCAGAGGCTTGGGGACTCGGCGGGATGTGGAAGGGCCTGAGCGCCGGGCGGCGCAGGTTGGTGCGTAGCCCCGTGTCTAATTTTGCGTTTTCGACCCGGGCAGTGGTGGGTTGAGAGGAAGCAGCCCCGAGGTTCTTTTAGCATATGCAATTTTATACATCTCTTTGAAGAAGAAGAAAAAAAGAGGGGGAGGCGCAGAATAAGGGGCTTTTCAGGGTGATGGCTGGGGGAACCAGGATGTCACCGTTGATGTTGGTCGGCTCTGCGCTCTTTGGGGCCCAAGTTCTCGTGGAGACCCACGATGTGGGCCCGAACACCGCAAGCTGTTTACAGCAGTCCTAGCTAGCTAGGAGGAAATGGGGCAGTTACAACGGGTGCAAACCACACCAAGGCAAAAGGCTGGTTTGTCTGCTACACAAAAGAAAACGAATTAGGGTCCCTGCCCATCTCAACAGCAGCACCAGATCCCCGAGTAAAGGGTAAGTTAGTGCCGAACCCAAGGACACTGGCTTGGCCGGCAGCCAGTGCCCAGATTCCACCCTGATAGGGGACAGACCCGAACCGGGAGTTCTGCCTGCTAAGGAAACAGTGGGCCTAGTAAACATCTTGACCTCGAGACAAGGCCGGGTAAACAGTGCTGACACAGCTGTAACCCGAGGTAAACTTGAAACATCCTCACAAGAAGTCTGAGAAATTTGAAAGAGAAGGAGGAGACCCAAGGATGAGTTGAGCAAACCAATGAGAAGGCTGCGCAGATGCCTCCAGATAGGTAGGTCTCTCTTAGAACTTGATTTAAGAACTTTTACATTTATTTCTACAAGTGCTTGGCAAAGGAAACAGTGGGGTCGAAACCTTCCAAAACGGCTTCAGAGATTTATTGAAAAGCAAGCGAGTTATAAATCTGAAGCTTTGGGCCACGCGGAGGGGAAGGGGTGTTGGACGGGTTTGTTAGTGATTCTGCCGCTCCCTGCTGGTCTCGGGCTCTGTTGCTTATCTAAATGGCCTTGCTTGTCCAGAGAGTTTCGTCTCAACTTGCTGAATTAGAACCTTCTTAAGTTTAAAGGGGAATTTCACTGCAAGTGGTGGGCGAAGGGCTGTTACCTAGTGGGTTTTCCTGCAGAGCAAGTCTTAAATAGAGCTGATCTCAAACCATGTCACACTTCCAGCATTTGACTACCAGCGGACCAGCTCCTTTACTCCCTCCGTCTCTGCACAAGACCTCTTAAAACATTGAAAAGCAAGGATATTACTTTGAGGCCTGAGGTGCACCTGACCCAAGCCCTGATATTTTCAATGGCCTCAAATGCATGTGAAAATTGGCTGGAATAATAAACACTGAAGAAATATCCATGCATTTGGGTTGTGGTGCTGGCTAAGAATATTCAAAGTACCATGGCCTGCCATGAGAACAAACAGATCCGTTCATGGAAGAAGTACAACCAAACTGCTCCTGCTAGGCAAGGATGGTGAGACTTGGTCTCATGTATTTGGGGGACATAGTGTCAGGAGAGGCCAGCGTCTGGAGAAGGACATTGTGCTGGGTAAAGTAGAGGGGCCATGAAAAAGAGCAAGGCCCTCAACAGGATGGATTGACAATGGACTTGGGCCAAGGCGCACTTGTGCGCATGGTGCAGGACTTTGGTCTCTTGTTCATGGGTCACTGAGTCGGAACTGAGTAGACAGCTCCTAACCACAAGAAATATTGGTGTTACTCCTATTAAGCGTGTACTGAGGGCTCGTTCTCCATAGGGACCACCAGCTAGACAGAAGTATGAAATGTTTATTACTACCTTCTTACCGAACCTACCCACAAATGCTCATCCTTTGGGAGAAGGATAGCATACTGAGCCACACTCCTGGGTTGCTGATAAGGAAAAATATGTGTAATGAAGACCATACAAAACACATTTTCAGTCCGTTCAGTGGTTCTGCGGTCAATTCTTCAGAGGTAACTGGTTTCACTCAGGAAACAGTAGGGTCGAAGCCTCCCAAAGCCACTTCCAAGATTCAGTGGCAAGCAAGCAAGTTATACACCTCACACTACGTGGCAAGCGGAAGGAATGTTGAACGGGTTTGTTCTAAAGAACAGAGGCCTTCGGCAACGAGACAAAGCAGGCAGGGTTCACAGAAAAGGGAGGCGTCCTGTCCCTCCCTCAAGGTCTCGGGCTCCATTGCTTATCAAAAGGCCTCGCTTGCCCAGGCGGTTCTGTTTGTCCAGACTTGCTGAGTTAGACCATTTTTAAGTCTAAAGGGAATTTTTCTGCAAGGGGGTGGGAGGGCTATTACATTTTAGGGTTTTCTGCAAAACAAGTCTTAAAAGACCAGATCTCAAACAATGTCACATTTCCAGCATTGATTTCAAAAGGCTAACTCTGTGGGCCCCTCTCTCATAAGGAAGCCCAAGCCCACAGCAGGCCACATTCCCGCTAGGCATTCCTCTGCAGGACAGACCACCACTCATCCTAAACTTGAGATAGATCCTAGTAATCACCTTGAATTCCTCCACATTCTTCTAACCACTGGAAAGCTGAAGCCCAGGGAGACAGGGAGGGGCAGTAGCCCTGAGCTTAAGAGAGACAGAATCGGGGCTTCTTCCTGCTAAGGAGGAACCCTGGTGGCAGAGTGGTTACATGTTGAACTGCTAACTGCAAGGTCAGCAGTTCAAACTCCCCAGCGGCTCCACAGAAGAAAGATGAGGTGTGGGGGGAGGTCAGATGCGCAGGCATTCCCTCCACTTAGGGCAATCAGTTGCCAGACTGCTGTCTCATCCCACCACAGGGGTGGGCCTGCTCCCTGCCTCTGGGGACTTTGTCCAAGCTGTAGAAAGGGGACTCATTGGGTGAGTCAATGTCATTCTAAATTCAACAATTAAGGACTGCCATTAGCAAAGAGTTCCCTGTGGGGGAAAATAGAGGAAGGAGCTTGAAACAGACCCCGCCCAGCTGAGCTCAGAAGGCAAGACCCAGCAAAAGAATCTTTGAATGGCAGAAATCACCCAATCTCACAGCAGGAGACCAGACAGGCAAAAACCCACTCTGTTCTTGCAGTTGGTTTGAGTAACCAAGAGATGACTCAGAAGCCCTCACAGCAGTTTGTTGATTCTAAAAGGCAGGAGCCTCTTATTGAAAGAGTAATACAGTTTTTACCAGAAAGTTCTAACCAAAATAGTCAAGGAATTAAAATTGATACTGCAGTTGATCAGAGTTGCAAGGAAAAGCCTAAAGCTGTGATTAAATCAGAAATTATTAAGAGCGGTAATTGGGGTCCTCTACCTAAAAGAACTATGGGATGTTTCTTAGGAAAGTCCAACATAAATTATCAAGGTGTTGCTGGAATTAGTGATCAGGATTATGAAAACATTAAGGCAGTGGTAAATTCTGATATACCATGGTTTATAAAGAAGGAAGATCGTGTAAGCCAATTTTTGCTTCCCTGCATCTCTAGAGTATGCCTATCTGGAAAGAGTACTTAAGTCTGACCACCCTTTAATTGAAGGGGTCTTCTGGAATGCTGTTGTGGGGAACAACAGCGCCCCCACGTGGAATTCAAAATTGAAGGGAAAAGGTTTTTAAACTTTGGGGACATTTCCTTAGGACATTCAGGAGGGCCTAAGACCCTCCCATTAACTTCCTCTAAAGCCAGCATAAAGGGAATGAGTAAAGTTAACCAAGAGAGACGATTGCAAGATTGTAAAATCATAGTGTAAGAAGCCTGAAGGGCAAAACGCCTTAATTGAGCCTGTAACCCTGTTGGTAAACTTGGAGAAAAAAATGTCTGTTTGGTAAGTTAGTTCAAGAACAGCTGAATAAATTTATTACGAATTTTTTTAGTCTTTCAAAGTATGGTAAGAAATTATCCCAATTAGTCAGCTCTCTTAATTCTCTAAGAGCTGGGAGTCTAAATTGACATATTAGCTCTCTGGATTCTCTGAGAGCTGGCAGTCACTATTTACATAACAATGAAAACTGTCTGACTAGTAGTTTTACTGGTTCAACACCAAGCAAGGTAACTGAGATTGCCAGCAGTGCTTTAAACGCTGCATTGTTTAAACAAATTTAGTCAATTTAACCAAAAAAATTTTCTCCTTAACAAAAGCTTGTAACAAATTAGGACAGATAAACACATTTTCAATTCTACAGAGAAACCGGATCCTAAGAA
>NW_022111359.1:3458559-3459699 GCF_000313985.2 Echinops telfairi | reverse complement strand
GAATAAAGCTGATGGACTCCCTTTAGAAGGACGCAACCACGTTTGGAGAAAGATGGACAAGGAAGAGATGGAGAAGCCACCCAATCTTAACCATAATTCCTTTTTCAGGTTAATGACACCCTGAAGGGAGGGGCTATTTGTTTGTATTTTCACAGGCAAAGGAGATAGATGGATTTCTCTTCAGCCAGCGAGGCCCAGAAGAAAGCAGGGAAGCTGATGTGACCTGAGCCCCCTGTCCTGTTACTGAAGTTACCCAAAACGTCAAGGACACCTTGCAGATTACCGAGAATGGTGATTGCTGATTGCAGAGATATTTCTTCCATTGTGGATGCTGTCTGGAAGAAATTCTGGGACTCTTATCAAAGCTGAACATTTTATACAATAGTGACTGGACTATTACTACAGACTGTTGCTTTGCTGAAAGATCAAGATTTTGGACTTGTCAATGCTATAATGTGATTGGAATGTAACTATTTTCTGTGTAATTCCTTGCCTGTATAATGTAACATTGCATAATTGGGATCTGATCAGGAAACATTTGCAAGGGCTTAAGGGAAACATTTCATTAGATGTTCATCAACTTAAGATGGCTATTTTCTATACATTCAAAGACAAGCTTGAGGCATCTCCTGGTTCTGATATAATTAAGCAATTGGTGAGTGGCATGGAAAGATTGGATCCTCGAGCTTGGGCTCAAAGTATCTCACATAGTTTAAGTGCTAGTCTGACTGTGTTGTTTATCATCATATTTTTGATGCTCGCAGTTTCATGTCGCTTCTATAGGAAGCTTAAAGATATGAAGAGAGACTATGTTGTCTCCGTGACACTATTAAATCTTAAAAGCAATGCAGAAAGGGGAAATGTGGGATACTAGCACTGAGGGAAATAAAACTGGGACTTAATCCCTTATGTGTACGGAGGGAATCTGGAAAGCCAGGTTTCCATGGCAGGAAACCCGCCACTCTGGTAGTTAGAGATACAGTCCGAGTACATTTTCCTGTGGTAATCTATCATTTCCACAGTTTCTCCCTCTAAAGCTGTGCTGCCCTAAAGTGAGCACATGGTTGATTCATTCTCCCCATAGAAGCAGACATTCCTATTTGGCTCTATTTCTTCCCGCGGCAGTATCCAATCTCTCGC
>NW_022111359.1:3422142-3423798 GCF_000313985.2 Echinops telfairi | reverse complement strand
TTTCTTCATAACGCTTCTTCCATTTCAACCAGTCTCCTGGTTGGCGCTTTCTAATGCAGTGGTTCTCAAGCTGTGGGTCGAGACCCCTTTGGGGCTCGAACGACCCTTTCAGAAGGATCGCCTGATTCAGAACAGTAGCAAAATGACAGTGATGAAGCAGCAACAAAAATGATTTTATGCTTGGGGGGTCACCACACACAAGGAACCGTATGAAAGGGTCGCGGCGTGAGGCAGGTGGAGAACCATTTCCGTTCCCGTCTAGCAGGGAAACATGACGAAGGGGGGTGGGCCTCCTCGTTTCCTTTCTTCCTTTTGTAAAAATCATTTTATTAGGGGCTCATCCAACTCATCACAATCCGTACATACGTCATCTGTGTCCAGCACATCAGTACATGTGTTGACTTCATCATTCTCACGACACCTGCTTTCCACTTAAGCCCTTGGTTTCAGCTCCTCATTTTCCCCCTCTCTTCCAGCTCCCCCCTCCCCCTGAACCCTTGATACTTTATAATCTATTATTATCTTATCATATCTTACACCATCCGACGTCTCTTTTCCTTTCTGTTCTGCACTCTCTTCTCTGTTTCTTTTCCCTGCAGGACTGGCAGTGGCGGGACCAAATCAGCCTCTCCCGAGACCCAGAGGGACGCCTATAGACTGTATCCTTAAGAACTAGACGAACTGTGTCTCCACCCAGCCTCCCTGGGGAAGGAAAAAGGGCCCAGGGCCCTCTCCAGCAGGAGAGTCCAGTGCTCGGCGGGGCCACCGCCCCTGTCCAGCCTAAAGCAGCCAGAACAAACGATGTCCGGACTCGTGTAGCCCTGACTCTGAGTGGAGAAGGACAAGGACAGGGACAACAGCCTGACCGGTCCCACTGATGAGTCACAACCTACCTGAAATGGGAAGGCCCGAGGCCATGAACCTGACCCTCCAGGACCTTGCTAAATGAGGACAACACCATTTTTTGAAAGCCCCAATCCTGAGCTCAGTGGCCCCGTCAGACACATACAAAGGGCCTGGCAGCTCTGGGCAGTGTCTTACTCCCTTCTCCTTTTCGGCAGTGTAGACCCGCTGGGGGGCCTGGCCCCCTTGTAGCCTGACTTTACTGCTCAATAAACCTGCTGTGCTGCCCCCTCCTGCCTGTTTGTTGGATCTCTGTGTTGCTGCCACAAGAAGCCAGCCGCTCAGGAACCCGCCTGCCCATGGGAAAGAGGGTCACCATGCCCCAGCAAGATGATGTGTTGTGTGGTTCAGATGTATCTGCATGACACTGTTAGCTTCCTCCCTGAGCTGGAACATCCCTGCTGTTTAAAACTTTAGAGGAATTTTGACAACAAGGGAGGGGGGTGGTGACGGTTTGCATTTTGAACAAACTCGATCTTACATTATGTTATATTTCTAGTCTTGATATTCCCTGTGTCACCAATGATGCTGGAAGCGATGTCACTGGTATTTCAAATGCCTGCAGGGTCTCCCAAAGCGAGCCAGATTCAGCGGAGCTTCCACACGAAGAACAAACCACGAAGAAAGGTTCCCCACCCACTTGAGAGAAAGAAGCTTTGGAAAACCCTGTGCTTAGCTCGGAAGCATTTTCAAATACTGAGAGCCCAAACAAAGAAAGCAGAATAGTGTCGGAGATGATGACCAGCAGCGGGG
>NW_022111359.1:3420104-3421878 GCF_000313985.2 Echinops telfairi | reverse complement strand
TTTGGGAGAGCACACAAAGCTGCCCAGAGAGCTCTGGGAGTTCAACTGAACTCGAAACCCCATGTGGAAGTGACAGGTCGCTAGGGACAAGGGGGGCTGTCCTCCCGAATACCTGCGCTGAAAGAAAACTAGCTGTTCCTGCCACAATATAGAGCTTGGAAAGAAATCAGGCACGCTCAGACACCTGCGAGAAAATCCGGACCTGAGCATGCTCAGACCCAAGCCACCTGGGCCCAGGTGGAAGCCAACCTGGGCACACCCACCTGAAGCACCAGCAATATGATGTCACCCAGGTGCCCTAACTCAGCAAATAAGGTCAGCCAAATACACACCTCCCCAGCCAGTGGGGCTGGGAGGGGGTAAGTGTAAGCCACAGTCCCTTTTCTGGCCTCCTGTGCTCCGCTAGGGAGGGGGAGAGGCCTCCCATGTGAGGGAGGGCCAGCTTGCGGCCCTCTCGCTCCCTTGGGATGCCCGCTCTGGGCTCTGCACGCTGGTTCTGGGAGCCTGTTCCCGTCTTCCTTCCACGTGTTCTCCACATGCTCCCTGGAAACGGCCATTTGCAGCTGCGAGCTTTCCCACAGCCCCCGCCACGTGGCCCTGCATGCTTTCCAGAGCCAGGGTGCACTTTCTGAGACTGTCCTGCCTGACACGTCCCTTTCCCTCATCAAAGTCACTTGGATTTACAAAAGTGCTTCTGCCGCTGGAATACCTTCAGCTTTGCGAAGCAAGAACCAAGGCATCCCACCCCGGAAACCGAGCAAAAACAACAGCGAGCAGGAGCGTGGAACCACAGGCGTGCAGCCAGGGGAGTGGGCGGGCAGTGTGCCCTGCCTTCATCGCCTCCTGCGTTCCTGGAGGGGTGTGGTTGGGGTACTAGCCAAGCTTATGGGCTGAGTTCAGGTACCCCTGGGTGGTGTCATGGGCCTAGGTTGTGGCCAGGTTTTGCTTCACCTGGACCGAGGTGTCCTTCGTCTGCGCGTGCTCAGTTTGGATTTTCCTGTAGGTGTCTGAAAGATGCCCTGTTCCGTGCAGCCCCTTCTTTGTGGCCCTAGGCAGGCACTTGGGGAGACTACCCTCCCCTTCCCCTCCCCCCCTGTCCTTACTCTGGCTGCCTGTCAACGCGAGTCCAGGAAAGCCTGTGGAATGGAGCCTGCGGGATCTTCATTTGCGGATGGGGCATGTCTCCAGGGCAAGCGAAACAGCTGCAGTTTCTAATGACGGGAACTTGGCACGTGCCAAGTGCGGATTTCTCCCCAACGTGCGTCTGCTTGGGTTCTTGGAGGGACACCTGAAAACGAAGTCTCCGGAACGGTACTTGTGTGTGTGGCGCTTCTCTCCGGTGTGAATTCGCGGAGACAATTGACGGCGTTCTCACAACCATGCCATTCGCATGCCAGGTAGCGTGCGTGCGGGAGGAGGAATGCCTAAACCTTTCGCACATACGTGCCCGGGACTTGTTCTCTGTGAGTGTTCACACGCTCCCTGAATATGAAAGGCAAGTGGATGATGGTTATGGCCATGTTTGACATCCCCAGTGGGTGGGTAGGTTGTCTGTGCTCTCTGCGCCGTTTCACGGTCAAACAACCTGAATGGGGTACCCCGTTTCCCCGAAAATAAGGCAGTGCCTTATATTAATTTTTGCTCCCAAAGATGCGCTAGGTCTTATTTTCAGGGGATGTCTTATTTTTCCATGAAGAAGAATACGGTACACATTTAGTGTTTATTGTTTTATTATAAGTGACCTTGCCCTGCCTGTCTGCTCTGGCTGCGCTGT
>NW_022111359.1:3413998-3419681 GCF_000313985.2 Echinops telfairi | reverse complement strand
ACCCTGCTTTCTGCTCGGCCACGTTTTGGTCTCTCTCTCTTTTCTCTGGTCTCAGGCCACCACGTGTGGGTGTGTAGTCCCACGAAGTTGCCCATGTTCTTAACTGTAAAACCTGAAGCGTCTATCCTTTATAAAACTCACATGGATCACACACTAGGCTTCCGTGTGAATTCTTTCTCCAGCAAAGCCAAGGACCGAGGTATTTCTCACCTGAGAAATCTAACAAATGGTTGGCTGCGTGCTTGACTAAAGCCATTGCTTTCAAGCTGTTTCTCACTATGGGGTCTCCTGACCACTGTTACCAATAGAATTGTGTTTCAGACTTTCAATAATTATATTTACCCAGTTTCCCCGAAGTAAGACAGCCCCCGAAAATAAGACCGACTTACAGTTTTGCCTCTTGCTGAAATATAAGGCATCCCCCGAAAATAAGACCTCCCCGAAAATAAGGCCCCCCGAGGCTGCCGTAACTCTGGACCCTGGACGTAGTGGCGGGCACCGTTGTGCAGCTCACTGTTGGCCGCAGCACAGCCAGAGCAGACAGGAAGTGCGAGGTCTCTTTTAATAAAACAATAAACACTAAATGTGTACCATATTCTTCTTCATGGCAAAATAAGACATCCCCTGAAAATAAGACCTAGCACATCTTTGGGAGCAAAAATTAATATAAGACACTGTCTTATTTTCGGGGAAATGGGGTATGAAAACATTGTCTTGTGCAAATCTGAGTACACAGGTGTTTAGCTACATTTATAAGTCAGGTTCAGCAGCCACGTTTTTGTTTTTTTTTAATCAGCAGCCACTCTTTAGGGATCTTCTTCCATCGGGGCTCCTCATCTTGAACACCTGTCCTGAACGTGGGGCTGATCTTCAGTGTGATAAAGTTTCTCTTTTTCTGCCAAATTCAGCCAGGACTCATTGATTATGAATCTTATTCTTTCCTCTCCAGTGAATTTGTCATTCCCCAAAATACCCTGCTGAGGACTTGATCCATTTGGTTTTAATTTGCGCCCACCTCTCTGTAAACATGGATAAGTATACAATTTCTTTGGGGGGGGAGGGGGACTAGGAAGAAAAACTATGGATTTGTTTTCATCTATTGATAAAGGGTAACATTTTATTAAGTAATTATGGATCTATGAGCAAAGGAAGACTGTGGGGGACTTTGACAACAACGGGAAATGTGTCAAAAAGGCAGCCGATGCAACAAGCAACTATTATCTGTGAAGGCAACTGGCTTCATCCAACCTCATTTTGCCTCCACAGATAACCTGCGATCCCTTAGGTCTTCAATGGCTGATTTTATGAAAGTAGATTAACAGCGTTTTCTTCCAAGGCATGTCTGGACAGATTAAAACCTCCAATATATCAGTTAGCAGCAAGCATGTTACATTTGTGCTACCCAGGGGCTCTATAGCAGGGTGAGTCAAAAAGTACTACTACTGAAGTCCCGGTTCATGCATGCAAGGGGTTTATTCCAAACAAAACATGCTTAAACATGTCTCTGTGATCAGCGGATGGCTTCAGACAGGTTATCTCCGAGATACATTGTGTTGGTCTCACTGTTGTTGTGAGGTACCATGGAGTCAGTTCCGACGCATAGTGGCGCTGTGCACAGCAGAATCGAACACTGCACTGTGCTGTGCCACCCTCCCCGTTGTCCCTACGCCAAGTCTCCCTAGGGTGCTCTTAAAAATAAGGATTCCTTTTGTGACATGGGGGGAAAAATCATTTGAAGCCATATCAAATTTAAAGCCATTGAATTAATATCAAATTTTTAACAAAATTCAAGTGAACACCTTCCAGAATCATTGACGTTTTTCCAATGAGTTTATGGAAAGACTGCCACACATAAAACAATCATATTTCATGAACTAAGCCGGGAAGACCTCACATACCTAAATATCAACCACGAGAGGGAAGACCATCAACCTTGATGAATGAAGAAAACGGTGAGTGAAGTCCAGAAACTGGTAGGAGATTGCGGAATCACCATTGATGCAAAAGCCCCTGAAGTTGGGGTGTCCCACGGTTTGTCTTTTTTTCCATTTTTAAGTAACTTGGTCTCAGCAAGCGTATGGCTCTGATAGGTGCTAAAAGTGCTATGTGAAAATCAACTAGCTCAGAGTCGATCTCTCTATGAGCCTTTTAAGCAAGATCAAAGTTAACGAAGATGATTTTTGTCGAGTGAATCACAACGAGGGACAAGTAGCGAATTTACCAAGAAGCTCCAGATGGCAAAGGCGAAGGAAAACAATGGCTTCCGAGGGGGCTCTGCCGGGCTGGTTCAATTCAGAGATTGCTCAGCAGGTTATGGCCACTGAGCTTTGGGATTCCAAAGGAGTAATCTTCAAGGACACAGGAAGATCGTGGGGGGTTATGAAGAAGCTTTAAGGAAATGGAAAACTGCATTGGTATAAAAACATCAATAAAATTTAATAAATAAATTTTTTTAAAAATAAAGAAATAAAACTGCATTGGCGAAAAAGAGGCCAGAAAAGTTGTGCCAAGGAATTCCGCACACCTGGCCATCCAACCCCCACCCCTCCCCGCCCCTATCACAAACGATGGACCTGCTCTTCCTTTGAGGTAGCAAGGGATGTCCTACAAGAATTTTGTTGGGAATCTTACCTTATCTACAGGATAGGTCTTTTTTTTAAAAAAAATTTTATTGGGGGCTCGTACAATTCTTATCACAATGCATCCATCCATCCATTGTGTCAAGCACATTTGTACATTTGTTGCCATCGTCATTCTCAAAACGTTTGCTTTCTACTTGAGCCCTTGATATCAGCTCCTCATTTCCCCCCTCCCTCCCTACTCCCCCCTCCCTCATGAACCCTTGATAATTTATAAATTATTATTATTCTGTTACATGATAGTTCTAATATTGCCCTTTCAGATTTTTTATGTCTCCCAAACTCAACAACATTTTAAAAGGAACATGATGTGAATCCCTTGATGCTACAGCAAAGAGGTTGCCCTGACCAGGTCGGTGTAAATCAGCGATCTAAGTTCTTCATGGAGGGTTATCTTCACACTCACCACAGCCTTTAAGTCGACTCTGGTTCCTAGTGACCCTGAAGGACCAGGCGAACACCTGCTCCTTAGGGTTTCTGAGAGGGTCAATCTTTCCACAAGCAGCCAGCCTCGTCTTTTTTCCCTCAGAAAGATGGGTAGGTGTGAACCATTCACTGACCATGCAGTTAGTGACCCAGTGCTTACCCTGCAGGGCCACCCAGGCTCCTTAGGGAAGGGTCAGAGAAATGAAGATCATGTGTGGAAAAACAATGGTGTAAGGTTTTGGTATTTTTTTAAAGGTTTCATGATTTTTCTAGCAACCGCTTCTGACTTCCTCTCGTTGACTAAGAAACCCTTCCAAAAATGTAGACACTGGCTGAGGTAGTTAGTTGATTGTGCCAACCTGGCCAATAAACACACGTGGGGTTAATTGAAGGGCAGAGAGATAAATGGCTCGCTGAGCCTTGCCTTTCAAGTTTTCGGGCCTCTTGCTTTCTGATGGTGGGAGCTGGCTCCAGCTGCCTTAGCCAGTTCCCTGCTTCAGCTGGCAAGGCTCACTTCCTGCGAGACATCCCTGAGGAGAAGCCACATGGACCTACCCCGATGCAGCCCTGGGTGCTGGAGCAGCCGTGTGGAGACCCCTGGCAACGCTGAGATGCTCACACATTCACTGACTCGGCGTTCCTCCTGCAATCGGCATCATTGTGTCTGTTTTGTGAGATGGAGGATGATTTGAGGCTTGGTGTCGGACATATTTGGACTTGTGGGCTTGGTCAGCACTGGGTTGGGATGTTTTCTTGATGTACATGTACCCTTTATAGAAAACTCTCTCTTATACATGAATATCTGTGGATTTGTTTCTCTAAAGTACCCAGACTAACACACTGGCGTTAATACAAAGGAGATGCTAGTGAAGATGCAAAGCAGGGAGGGAGTAAGAGAAACATGTACTCCAATGCTGACTTTGGGAGAGGGATTAAGAACATCTTCTGGGAACAAGGAACGCTTGCAGACGGCTGAAAAGCGAGAGGAGGAAGCCAAGAGAAAGCACAGAGCGTTTCTTGCTAGACATCTTTAGGACACTTATCCCCAAATTAACTTCACCTGTCTCAAAGACACATTCATTTTTCTAATTGATATAAGTCCACTTCCTCCCGAGGAGCCTTTCCTGGTGGTCACAGGCCCAGAAGCCGGGGTGTACTTCCAGCACACTGTGGCTCAATGTATCAAACCTCTGGTGGAGGCAGCGGGATCCTGAGGTCCGATCTGATCCCTCCAGACCCAGGGCAGGCAGACACAGTGTCCTCTCAGGACGATGGGGAAACTGTCGGCACAGGGAAAGGCCAGAAGGCTGGGGCCAGGTAACATCTGTCCGGTCTGAGGAGCAGCTGGCCCCTGCAGCACTCCAGGTGAGCCTCCCAAATCAATAAGCCAGCACCCCAATTCGAGGACAGTGGGCCCAAAGAGAGTCACTGAAGGGTGTAATGGGAAGAGAGCCAAAGGTGCCTGCCATCTAGAGAGAAAACGATTCCTAATAAGTATCAAGTAATAGGGCAGGAGGGCCCCCGACCCATGAGCTACAGAGCAAGCAATGTGAAAAGAATCAGAGCATGTGAACAAAAATGTAATTCTTGAAGTCTAAAGATAAAAAATAAAAACAAATCCACCTGCATCAGCTGGAAAGGAATTCCCGGCCACTCTGGTAGGTTGGAGGGAACAGAAGTCCACTCCATTCAGTACAAACGATAAAAAATACAGTCCCACAAGAGGGACTAAAAACAGCAGAGGAGCCCTGGTGGCTTAGTGGTTACACATCAGACTGTGAGCCGCTTGGTTGGCAGTTCGAAACCACCAGCTGTCCTGTGGGAAGAAGCTTTCTCCTCCCGTCCACAGTTACCGTCTCAGAGACCCACAAGGGGTCACGATGATTCAGCATGGACTCGATGGCAGCTAGTTTGTTAAACAAAAAAACAAAAAAAACCCAGACAGTGTAAGATCTGAAATAATAATATATAATAGATCAAGGATTCACGAAGGTGAGAGTGTGGGAGGGTGGAGGAGGGAGGGGAGAGGGGAGGAGCTGATACCAAGGGCTCAAGTAGAAAACATTTTGGAAATGATGATGGCAACGTATGTACAAATATGCTTGATATAAAGTATCAAAGCGGAACACGACAAAAATTAACCCGGCAAGCCCCCGACTGTTAGATAGGGAACGTCGTCTTGTACAGCACCGACCAGAAGATGTGTTCTTTCAAGTCCCTGGAGCTCAGACTCCGGCGGCTCACCCTCACACTCCGTGAGACTCGATGGGGTCACTCGTAGCACCGACTGGGTCACAGAGCGGTGCAGGATTCCGTCTCTCATTTTCCCGCGTGTATTCAATGAACGGTGTATTTCATATTCAGGGATAGATGGTGACAAGGCCGTCCATTTAGATGTGGTTGTCACTGTTTAAATGACATCCTGAAGCTTCACCGAAGCTGATAAGTGGAAGAAAACCCCTAGGGCAATTTATGAACAATTCCATTGTCCTTCCATTTATCTATCTGTTCAATTCAATCACAATAAAAAGTTTTAAAAGATTAGGCCTGTCTGGATAGGACAGGCTGGATGAACAATCTGGAGGAGAAAACAACGGGACTGACAGTTCCGGGGGGAC
>NW_022111359.1:3408169-3409342 GCF_000313985.2 Echinops telfairi | reverse complement strand
AAGCCAAAGCCAAACCAACAGGAAAGAGCCCCAAGGCAACCACAATGACATTCCCAGAAGCCAAGAACAGCCCCTCCGGTGCTCCATAGCTTCTCCCAGCCCAACCGGTGCCTCCAGGTAGGTTCTTAGAGGCTAGTGCCGCCTGTGAGGTGGGGTGGGGTGGGGTCTCCAGGAAGCCCAGACTGGACTTTCATTCTTCAGGACCCCTGACGAGTTTTTACATGGTAACAATTTGCTCTAAAACAGCACTTGTGGCTGACCTTCAGGATTTCTGTCCTAAAAACTGCAGAGGCAGCAATGTCCCCCAAACCCAACTCTCTACCATCAAGTTGAGTCATATAGGGCGGGTAGAACTGCCCTTGTGAGTTTCTGAGACTAACTTTTTATGAGTAGAAAACTTCTTTCTCCCACAGACGCTGTGGGAGTTTGGAACCGCTGACCTTGCAGTTAGCAGTCCAAAGAATAACCTTTATGCCACCAGGGTTACCTATGGCCAAAGCAAGTAATTTTAGTAAAATTAACTCAAAGTTCAAAGATTATCTCAGGATGATTGCGTAGGTACCTGTGGGGAACAGAAGGATTTCTCTTAAGTTGTCTCCCCAAAATATATGCCAAATTTAGCTTAAGAATGATTGTTCACTAGGCGGTCAGTGAAAGTAGGTCAGAGGTTATTCTCCCTAACATCAGCCATCTAGACTGTATAATCTGACTCACCCTAAGTAGGGCCCACTCCCTTCTGATAATAACTTGTAGGAGATACCAGAGAGGGCAAACCCACCCAAGGGTGACCAAGGGTAGGTAGCCATTATCAGCTGTCTAGATCAAGCAGACACCACTGTTTATCCCACAACAAATGTGGGCACACCCCTAGGTCATCCATCCCCCTCCTATTAATTGTATTGCCTCTGTCGCTACACCCCTCCCTGTGACGTAGGTTATTGTCTGCTATCAGGGGACTTGCATGCCTCCCAGAATAGTAATTGCCTATTTTATTGTATGAGACACCAGAATGATCAAACTTGTTCAAGAATGAATTGTATTGCCCCTTTCTGTGATGTATGACTCTAAAGTGATATGATGCATGGTTAGCAATAAATAATGAGGCTCCCTGGTTCTCGTGAGGGTGGCTGGAGAAGGTGGCTAAGGAGGACGAAGCAGCGGCTTCTTCTCTGA
>NW_022111359.1:3405165-3407271 GCF_000313985.2 Echinops telfairi | reverse complement strand
CAGCCCGTTCCTCACCTGTCTCAGAAACTTGGATCCACATTCGCCACCCCTGGCTTTGGCAAATGGACGGGGGTCATGACATGTCGTTGGCACAGGTTTGCGGTGGCTTCACCAATGGGCTCAGGCACAGGAACAATTGTTGAGGATGGCGAAGTGCTGGGCAGTTTCCTTGTTTTGTGTAAGGTCGCTGTGGGTCAGAGGGGACCTAAGGGCTCCTCCAAAGACCCCACCTAAGTTTCCGACTGGTCAGTGTTCATAGTCCCCACCCATCCAAGCCCTTGATCGGACAGTGCCCAGGCCACCCCCAATGGTCTGCTAGGTGATAGAAACATGTAGCCAAGTAGGTGGGCCTTGCTCTTGGCCCCACCTCCAGGAACTCTACATTTTATGTTTCCCTTGAAAATTCACACAGGATACCCATTTTTGGTGCAGGTGACTTTGAAGCTTGTCCAACCCTTGATCCTTAGGTAAGCAGGCCTGCTTTCCCTACCTGACCTAGGTACCCCTTCATTCTCTTGAGTGAGGAATTGGCAGGCTAGACACTAAGTCTGCAGAGGTGTGGGAAGAGGCAGGTGTCTGCCACGTATCTGAGCAAGCATTCCAATCTAGTATAATTGCCAATCTAGTAGGAAGCCGGTTTAGCTTCCACATAAATTGAGCATAATCCCAAATCTTATCACAATGAGAGACCAAAGTCATTTCATGGTATGTGGATTGTGTGACCTTTATGGTGTGGCTCCTGGATTTCTTTGAGGTGTGTTGATGTCAGCACTACTTAAAAGTCCTACTACTAAGAAGAATAAGAGTCATTATAAGTGATGGTAGTTATAAAAATGAAAGACCAAAAACACAGCAGAAAGAGTATTTGTATGTATTTGGTGCTATTATTTTAGAATATATAAAGAAAAATAGGTACATTGTATGGATGAATTAAAAATAATCAGAAATGGATATTTAACATCTCATATCAGCCGGGGAAACAATTAAGGAAGCATAAGATATTTATATGAACACAACACATAAAACCTCTGGATGAGTTTTTAAAGAAACATACAGAACTCTGACAAAGACGCTAATTATTTTGAATCCCTTGAAAATGAAAACACTAATAATCATTTAAAAGTTAATTAAATACATTGGGTTTAATTACTTAAAGGGAGCAGTTCACTTACTTAATTCAGACAATCTGTTTCGTATATTCCAAGTCTGTATTTCAATAATGGAAAAGTTAGAAAAAAATAACTTCATGGTCAATGCAGCCTCGTAGTAAACCCACCAGGGAACTAAGTTTCCTGTCTTTTTGGTTGCAGCATTAAATCTGTTAGGATAGACTCAAGAAACCAACTATTTTAAGAACAATATGCATATAACAGAAATCAGGTTAAGATGAGTTAGAGGGTCAAAGGATGAAGTGTCGTATGCCTGAGCACAAAGGAAGGTCCCTGACACATAGCTTCTGGAAAAGCCCTTGGAAGCTGCTGATTAGGAAGGAATGAAAGTCAAAACCCACAGCAGAAACGCAGGTGAAGGGCGACAGTGAACGGTGTAGGATGTGACAAAATAATCATAATTTATCATTTATCAGGGGTTCACGAGGGAGGGAGGGTGGGGAAGAGAAGGCAAAAAGAGCAGCTGATACCAAGGGCTCAACTAGAAAGAAAATGTTTTGAAAAGGATGATGGCAACATATGTACAAATGAGCTTGATACAATGGATGTATGGATTGTTATAAGAGCGGTGAGAGCCCCCAATAAATTTATTTATTTAAAAAAAATCAAAACACATGGTGTTTGGTTTGAAGCTGTTTTAGTGTGTACTTGTAGAGAAAATATATTTATCGAAACATAATACCAATTCAAAAACTTCTTACATAATTCAATGTTATGTTCTTCAAGTTGTACAACCAGTCTTCCTACCCATTTCCTGATGATCCTACCCAAACTGAGACTGTTCCTGAGAGCTGTATGTCAATGTGCGGTAACCTAGGTTACTAGGTTACTCTGTATCTGTCCTGATAGCCCAGTAGAATGAAGAGGAATGGCTTCTTTACTTCTGCCTTCCAACACCCACTCATAGATCTTCCTCTTCTTCTCAACTTTAACCTGG
>NW_022111359.1:3402683-3404361 GCF_000313985.2 Echinops telfairi | reverse complement strand
CAGAACATAGAGGGACATTATCTTAGATGCTTATATCAGGAACATAAACTAGAAACTAATACACAAAGAGATTACTATGAAGGATGAAGTGTTTACAATGGCAAAAACATATGTATAAAAGACGCCCTCCTTGTTCTGAATTCATGTGTAAGGTTAGGGAACAGCTAAATTGGAAGTTTTCCCATCATTTTTCCCTCAGAAGGACTCCCCTCAGCGTGTTTGCTTGTGTGCACAAGATTTTATAAATGGATGAAAGCGTGCCTACGTTTTCTCTAAGGGTTGCTCTCCAGTGTGTTTCTTCAGGTGTCCTTGAAGGGATTCGAGGCATTTGTAGGCTTTCCCACATTGCATACATTCATAGGGCTTTTCTTTACTATGTGATCGCTGATGTCTTTGAAAGCATGAGGGGAACATGAAGGCTTTCCCACACTGCTTACATTCATAGGGTTTCTTTCTGATATCATAGAGTTTTTCTCCAGTGTGTGTTCTCATATGTTCCCGGAGGGATGAGGGAAAACCAAAGGCTTTTCCACATGCCTGACATATATACGGCTTCTCTCCACTGTGCATTTTCACATGTACACGATAAGACTTAGAACAATTAAAAGTTTCACCACAGTGCTTACATTCATAAATTTTCTTGCTATTGTGGGTTCTCATATGTTCTCGAAGGGATGAGGGAAAACTGTAGGCTTTTCCACACTCCTTACACACATAGGGTGTCTCTCCACTGTGCATTCTGACATGTATTTCAAAGTATTTGGAACACTTGTAGGACTTCCCACACTGCTTACATTCATAGGGTTTCTCATCTGAGTGCGTTCTCATATGTGCTTGTAAGGAGGTGGGCCAATTGAATGCTTTCCCACATTGCTTACATTCAAAGGGCTTCTCACCAGTGTGCGTTCTCACATGGCTTTCCAAATAAGAGAGGACCATGAAGGCTTTCCCACATTCCTTACATTCATAGGGCTTCTCCCCACTGTGCATTTTCACATGCTTCCGAAAATATTTGGGGCAAATGAACACTTTGCCACACTGCTTACATTCATTGGGTTTCTCCCCACTGTGCATTTTCACATGTATTCTAAAATACTTTGGACAACTGAAAGTTTTGTCACATTGCTTACATTCGTAAGTTTTCTGTTCATTGTGTGTTTTCTCATGTCCGTGGAGGGAAGAATAACAGGTGAAGGCCTTTCCACACTGCTTACACTTATAGGGTTTCTCTCCAGTGTGCGTCCTCTCGTGCTCTTGCAGGGATGAGTAAAAACTGAAGGCTCTCCAACAGTACTTACATTCATAGGGCTTCTCGCCAGTGTGCATTCGCACATGTTCTCGGAAGTATGTGGGGCAACTGAAGGCCTTACCACACTCTTTACATTCATAGGGTTTCACACCACTGTGTCGTCTTAAATGTAGTTTCAGGGAAGAGAAATGCATAAAGGTTTTCCCACATACTTCACATGCAGGGATTTTCTGTCCTCTCTGATCACTCAACCGCTCCCTAAAGAGAGACAAATGAATGTTAGTATGACCACATTTGACATTTCTAGGGAATGGACATATTTTTTGCACTATCCACTATCTGCATTTTCAAGCCAGAACACTTGACTGAGGGTTGAGTTAAGCCATTTCTAACCATTATTTCCTACTAAATTACATTTTAGAAACTCAA
>NW_022111359.1:3399678-3401599 GCF_000313985.2 Echinops telfairi | reverse complement strand
ATGAGTACCCAGCATGATGATATCATCACAACCCCACCACATACACCCCGTACAAATACAGGTGTGTGTATGTGACAGGGTCGGTGCCATAATGTACCTGTGCGGACTAGTCACACGTATAGAGAGCAGCTCCTGTGTAAAAGCAGCTGTTGTGTTGAAAGCAGCAGCATTGGAGGTAAAAACAACACTTCTTGAATTATAATTACTGGGTAAATGTAAAATCATGTACTACTGCAAAATATATATCTCTGTACCATGGGAACTTAATCTGGATGCTGATTGGTCTTTTTTTTTTTTCATTTTATTACATTTTATTGTTAAAGTAAAATTACTCCTTCACTGAAAACTATTTACTTTTATAATATATATTCTCAGGGCATGAAAAAAAAGTTAGTGGAGCTATGTAATTGCAGCATATTAGGGAGAAATAATTACTTCTTCATTACTCAGAAGTCATTTTTGCATTTTAAAAAAAATTATTTTATTGGGGGCTCGTACAATTCTCACCACAATCCATACATGCATCCATTGTGTCAAGCACATATGTTCATTTGCTGCCCTCATCATTCTCAAAACATTTGCCCTCCACCTCAGACCTTAATATCAGTTGCTCATTTTCCCCCTCCCTCCCCACCCCCCATCAGCTGATCGGTCTTTTTATATTCAGCTGTGAATTATGTGAATAATAACAGGTGATAGTAACAGGTATGTAAAAAACAACACAGAATGGTAAAGCACAGGAAACTTTAATGAACTTTATTGACTCAACTATGCCATGTATCATCTTTTGTATTATTAAAGGTATTGTTATATATTATTTTCATTAGCAAAACATCTCATGACATTTGGATCATGTAGAGAAGAATGTTAAGAAAATAAAATATAGTGAGGATTTTTTACAGTATGGTTTTACCTCAATAATTAAAGCAGGACTTGAGAAACAACTATGTGTTATTTGCTGTGAAGTTCTATCAGCCAAATCTATGAAGCTGAACAAAGGAAAACGCCATTTTGATAGCAAGCATCCAAGCTTTACCGGCAAGGATACTATTTTAGAAGCAAAGCTGACTCAAGAAAGCCAGGCTTGACACTGGTGGCAAAGACCACAAACAAGACATAGCAGCCATTGAAGGTTCATATTTGGTGGCACTCAGAATCGCCAGAGCTATGAGACCTCCCACCATTGGAGGATTTACTGTTGCCAGTGGCCAAAAACATTGAGTTATGATGGGAAACAAATTTGTTACAAAATTGAGTGGTTTCCTTATCTAAGGACACTGTCCGCTGAAGAACAGATGGCATGTCTGCTGATATTCTTGATCAAGTCATCCAGGAAGTTACATCTGCTCCACTTCTAACATTCAGCATCCAGCCTGATGAATCTACAGACGTTGCAAACGGTTCACAGTTACTGGTTTACGTGAGGTATATTAATGATGGCGACTTTAAAAATGAGTTTCTTTTTTGCAAACCTCTTGAAACAACAACTATTGCACGTGATGTATTTGACAGATGGTTCATTTCTGAAAGTGTAAGATCTCTTGGGAAAAGGTTTGTGGTGTTTGCACACATGGTGCTCCAGCTATGCTAGGATGTCGATCTGGATTTCAACGTTGGTACTGAATGAGTCCCCAAAAGTCACTGGAACTCACTGTATGATTCATCGACAAGTATTACCAATGAAGACGCTGCCACAAGAGTTACAGGAAGTAATGAAAAGAGTCATAAGTTCTGTCAATTTTGTAAAAGTGAGCACTTTGAACAGTTACTGTTTTTGCAACTGGGCAACGAATTGGATGTGCTGAATAATGCTCTGCTGTTTCACACTGAAGTGAGATGTTTGTCGAGAGGAAAAGTTTTAAAAGGTGTTTTTGAGATTCATGATGAACTCAAAACGTTTTTAAATCAGAAAGCAAGAATG
>NW_022111359.1:3387284-3395857 GCF_000313985.2 Echinops telfairi | reverse complement strand
AGGGCAATGAATGTACAAATGTGCTTGACACAATTGATGTTTGTATGGATTGTGATAAGAGATGTATGAGCCCCCAATAAAATGATTAAAAAAAAGAACAATAGGGGAGGATACGTCTATGAAACAAGGGGCAATCAAGTGTAGGAGGGAAACCCTCCCAACCCCCAAGAAACTGTCTACACAAAAAGTACGAATCTCAAAATAGGACAAAAACACACACATTAAAAAAATTATATCAGCCACAAGGAGCCCTGGTGGCATAATGATTAATGTAGTCAGTTAACACACATGTGGACAATTCACACCCACCAGCCAGTTGGCAGGAAGCAGATGTCGGCCATCTGCTCCTGTAAGACTATCACTTTGGAAACACTATGGGCCAGTTCAATACTTTATCCTATACCGTTACTGTGAGCTGCAACAGAAATGACAGAAATGGAAGTGGTACATCAGTTAGAAAGAGTTGTTGTTTAGGTAGCAATGGAATGGCGAAAATGCCATAAAGTATCAAAGATTAAAATATAGTCCCCCAAGACCCCCAAATTAAGAAATAAAAAAATATAAACATTAAACACGAGAAAAAACAAGCCTGGGGAAAAAACATGATGGCTAAGGAGATAAAGGACAATTAGAAATAGAAAGAGGGATATAATACCTCAATCTTACCTAATTAAATCAAAATATAACATAAACACAAACTCAAATATCTTATAAATGTAAAATTAGTAGTGACACAGAATCCTACATGGAAAACCCAGGTCAATGGCTTCACTGGTAAATTCCACCAACACAACTATACAAACTTTTAACAGCAGTCATTCACAAAGTCATTCAGAAGATTAGGGAGTACTGCCAGCTACACAGAAAAGAAGGATACAAAGCATCTTGATTGGAAAGAGAAAAGTAAAATGCTATTGTTCACAGATAATCTTTTATATAGAAAAGATATAGGATCCACTGGGAAAAAAATAAGCAAGTACACTAAAATTGCAGTCTACAAGATAAACAAATAAAAAAGCTAATGTGACAAAAGGATATCCACATGTAAAGGAATGAAATGGTCCTTTTGCAAATAACATAACCCGAAGGTGAAGGAGGAAATAGTATCAGAGCCCATTTTGAGATTCTGATTTGCAGAAAGCTATGAATGACCGTGGGAGCCCAAGATGAATCTAAGATCTACACTGGAAATAAGACTCGGGTGATTATGCACTATAGGAGGGATGGAAAAAACCAGATTACAAAACAGTTCATTAGAGAGAGGACTATAGGAGACTGTATCATTCTGGGTTGACTAGAGAAACAAATCCAGGGAGACTCATACATGTGTAAGAGTTTTATATCAAAGAGCAATTGTACATTAAGAAAACATACCAGCCAAGTTCAAATCAAGATTTATTATTAAAAGCTAAAGTTAAACAACTCATAAAAGAAAATGCAAAAGACTGTCTTATAACATTGGATTAGGTAATAGTTTGTTAGATATGACGTTCCTCAACAATACCTGGATAATTAAAAGAAAAGACATCGCAGTAGTACATCCACTTGGAGCTGCCAAAATTTAAGCTGGATTTGGGGCTGGAAGCAGAGATGCCCACCTGTGTTTTACTGACTATGTGGATCATACAAATTATGTAAAACCTTTCAAAGAACAGGATATTCCAAAACATTTCCTTGTGCTCAAGCAGAACCAGTACACAGACCAAGAGGCAGTTGTTGAAATAGAACAAGGAACTACTGTGTGGTTTAAAATCAGGAAAGCTGTGTTCCAGGTTGTATCTTTTCACTTTAGGAGAGAGCTTCACATTGTATTTTTCCACGAAGTTTTTGAAACCCTCTTGTACTTATTCAATCTATACATTGAGCAAATACTCCAAGAAGATAGAAGGAATGAAAGGATCAGGGTTACTGAATCATTAGCAGCCTGTGATGTGCAGGCAACACAAACTTGCACCGAAGGCGGGCTTTTAGTGCAGCTAACGGCCCTTTCCACCGGCTGCCAGTTTGCTGTAATTTGGTGGCTGCGAAGCTACAAGCTGTCACTGGTATTTTAAATGTCGGCGGGGTCACCCAAAGTGAACAGGTTTCTGAGGAGCTTCCGCACTAAACAGACTACTAAGGTGGCATCGGCTGCCCACTTCGGAGGAAGCAGACCCTACAAATCCTTATGCACAGCTCTGAAACACTGTAAGATGCTGACGGCCCAACGAGTGGAAACAGAACATTGTCAGAGATGTTGCTGGAGGATGCGACGAGGGAGGAGCTTCTTTCTCAAAGCGGAGTCAGCCACGAGGATTTGAATGGAGGACAGCCCGTTCCGTAATGGACTGAAACGGTAGCGGCAACAGCAGGCTCAATCAGAGCAACAACTGTGCGAATCGCTCAGGCCCGGGCAGGGTTTGAGTGTGTGTGTGCAGGGTCACTCTGATGCAGGACTGACTTAATGGGCCCTACCACCCCACCATCACCACCACCCCTGGAACCTAAGGATCACGGACTGGAAAGATTGTCTTAGATTATTCAGGTGGGTCCCAAGTGCAATTCATACTTGTCCTATTTAAGCAATAGACGAGGAAGGTCAGATCATAGACCCAAAAGGTGAGAAAACAATGTGACCATGGGGACAGACACTGCAGTGGCGCCGGCCAAAACCAAGAACTGTCAACACTTGTCAGGGATAGAAGCAACCAAGAAAGCTCTCCCGGGAGCTCTTCTGACAGCCGACAGTCACCATGAAGTTCAACCCGTTAGTGACCTTGGACCGCAGCAAGAACCACAAACGCCATGTCAACGCTCCCTCGCAGGAGCGCAGGAAGATCACGTCGTCCGCACTCCCCCAGGAGCTGCGGCAGAAGTATAACATGCGCTCCATGCCCATCCGCAAGGACGATGAGGTCCAGGTGGTTCGAGGACACTACAAAGGCCAGCAAACCGGCAAGGTGGTCCGGGTGTACAGAAAGAAGTACGTCATCTACATCGACCCGTGAAAGCCAATGGCGCCGCTGTCCATGTGGGCAGTCCCCTGAGCAAGGTGGTCAGCACCAGGCTGAAGTTGCACAAAGATGGGGAAAAACTTCCTGAACGCAAAGCCAAGTCTGACAAGTTGGAAAAGAGAAAGGCAAATACAAGGAAGAGCCTACTGAGCAAACGCAGGAAGGAACCAGGCTGCGTGGAGCACAGCTGAGGGGCGGGTGTCTGGCCCCATGCGTGTTTCTTGGAAACTTTCTTCAAGATGCGTCTGGAACGTTTCGTTCCCCTCTTGTTCGGCGATGGATGTGTGGCTTTGTAACTCTGCCTTTGCCATTTCCATTAATTTTATGAATGAGTGAAAACTGGAATGTTTCCTCACTGCCAATGGTGTTTTCAGTGTAAATAAAATCCACCTATCAAGCAAGCAAGAAAGCTCTCCCGAGCCTCCACAGGGAGCGTGTCTTGGGCAACACCTTGGTTTGGAACGTCTGCCCTCCGGACCTTGGAGCTCATAAAGTTCTATTGTTCTAAGTCACCTCGTTTGCGGCTAAAGATCTGCTAAAGCAGCCATAGGAAACCAATCGTCTCAGCGATGGTCACGGCTTACTGGAAAGCCCTGTTGGGAAGACAAAAACAGTCTGTGGTCCTCAAGTGTCCCCCTCTGGTCCACGATGGGGATCATTACTTTGTACTGGTTACCTGGCCGGCAGCGAGTGAGTAGAAAGCGTTCCAAACCAATGCTCAAAATGGATATTCCTGCAGGCATCTGGTTGGCTGCAATCGTTGCACACCCAGTTCAATACTCACCTACCCACCTCTGGCCTTCCTATACCGTGCAGGCTCTGGGTGCCAGTATTTTATTTTGGACAGCTACTCCTACCTGCCTCCAGGCTCTCTGAACACAAACTTGCTATTTTCCTGCCAATTACATTCACTTTTCTCAGATCACGGAAGTCTTGGCCATCAACTCTGGGCAGAGGATGTCACCCGATCTAGACGTAAGCTGCCGACGGCTCCTATTTAGAGGTTTGCCATGGGGGATTTATCCAGCTTTGGGATGGTTTATTTGGGGGCCAACCAAGGTGGGGGAGGTCTTTTCCTTAAAGGTCTTCTGCCTTGACAACACTGTCAAGGCAACCCAAATCAATCAGCAATGAGAGAAATTACAAATCTCAAAAATATAACCGACACCATTTGAACACGTGCCCTAGGACCTCCCCATGCCCACCCCCCACCCCCCTCTGCAGTATGTTCTGGATTTGGGATGACTGGATTCAAAGGCTCTTTCAAGGCTGCTCATTTTCATTGCAACATGTGGCTGGAGCTCTTGGCTTTTAAGATTCATGCTCTGATAAATACACATGCAGTTAAATGAGACCTAGCCCCTGCCAGTCACCCATCAAACAACAGCGGGTGAGGTGTAATCAAAGAGGCTGACTCATCGGTAATGTTCAACCATTAACAGCCTTTAGATTCCCATCTGTCTTCCTGGTCGTGTCTTCCCACATGAGGTGACCAAGAGGTGTGCTACTTACTTATCCTGGGATGCCTGGGAGGTGACAAGCCCCAAAGTCCACCCACTAAGCACCACAGAAGTACAACCAAGCTGCCGGGTTCAGCAGTAACACTTCTGTTCTCAGCCCCAGCGGGCATCTCTAACCCCTTCTCCGCCCCCAGCTAGCACAACTTGACACCTCGCAGAAACCTTCCCTCTCTCTGCTGGTGCCACAGCCAATCCGGGGAAGCGCAGGCTCCTTTTAGACATAATCATTTATTGGTGTCTCCAAAGTTCACTAACACGGGATTCCTTAGCTTGCGCTCTCGGATTTTCTTCACCTCCTCCTGTGGCCGCACATCCCTCTGTCTCTTCATGCTAGCTCTGCCTTGCTTACTTTGGGCTGTTCTCTCTTCACTGTCTTCCAATCTCCCCTCGCCCTGCCCCTTTTACTCTCATTCCAATCTAAACTCCCAGGCAGGTCATTAACTCTAATGAAACCTGTTCGTTGAAACCGGGTCTGCTTTCCTTTGATTTTGATCTAACAAAATGGTGCCTGAACTCCAGAGTGGCATTTATGGCCAGGATTGTCGCGGCATTAACCTCTCTTAAGCCGCTTCTCGGGCCGCCTCTTCCCGGACCCATCAGAGCGAGCGTCCTGTACATCTGCAACCGGTTAGAGACTGTGTTAGTCTAGGTACTTTAGAGAAACAAATCCACAGCAACTCAATGTGTAAGAGAATTTTATGTAAAGAAAGTGTGCATCACGAAAACATCCCAACCCAATGCTGCCCAAGCCCTCAAGTCCAACATTAACCCATTAACCCAACACCAGTCCACAAAGTCCTCCACCTCACAAACCAGAGGCAATGATGCCGACTGCAGGAGGAAAGCTGAGTCAGTGAACGAACAAGCATCTCAGCACTAGCAGGGGTCTCCACACGGCTGCTCCAGCACCCAGGGCTGCATCGGGATAGGTCCATGTGGCTTCCCCTTGGGGATGTCTTGTAGGAAGTCAATCTTGCAAGCTGAATCAGGGAACTGCTAAGGCAGCTGCACCCGGTACAACCATCACAAAGCAAGAGACCCGAGAACTAGAAAGGCAAGGCTCACCACCCATATATCCCTCCACCTTTCAATTAGCCCCACATGTGATTATTGGCCAGGCTGGCACAATTAACTAACTCAGAGACCTTCCTCAATCCTGAGCTCCCCACTCCAAGGTCTTCTGCAGTCGGACAGCCTCCTCGGCCCCAGGGGCTTCTCTTGGGAACTCAAATGTTCACTCACTCAGCCTTCGATCATGGGATGTACTCCGATTGCAACCTGGAACGGCTGGGTAGCCAATAAAATCTGGGCACACAAATTAAACCTCTGCAAAAAGCTGGGCGAGTGTGAATATGTAAGTTCTTTATCTCGGGTTGTTTGCTCTTCTCGGCCTTAAATGGCCCTCTTCTCAGAAATCCTAAGCACTAGGTCAGGGGTGCTCAATACATCGATCGAGATCTATTGCAAATGTAGTGTGGGTCGATCGCATGGCATTAGAAAAATTGCGTAAGCCCATCATCAATCCCGTCACTTAATTGATACACAGCGCAGCCAATCAGATGCAAGCTTAGGTGTCAAACGCAAGTGCAAATAACTTCGCTAAGTGCAGCAAAACTGACAAGCTAAATTATCACCAATTTTTAGGCCTTGTTTTTTTTCTCTTAAATATAAGAAAGGGTATTAAAATGTGTGGGGCAGCTGAACCAAGTAAGAAGACAAAAATGTATCACTTTCATACGGAATGGGAGATTTTGACACTACAAGCCGACATTCAGCTGAAGTCCAGAGCGCAGGAACAGTTCTGGAACTTACTCGCAGAGGGAAAGTACCCAAACATGAGAAAATGTGCTACCTCCTTGACTGCATTACTTGGCTCTACTTATTTATGTGAGTCAGCCTTTTCCCACATAAAGATCATTAAGTCCAAGAACTGTCCACCATGATGATCATTTGGAAGTGTGCTTGAGGTTGGCTGTCAGCAACTACTGTCTGGACTATGCATCCCTGGCTCATTCCATTCGTGCAAGTTATCAGAGAAAACTCAGGTAATGACAAAAATGTACACTGTTAATTGTGTTGTTGTGCAATATGGACTCATGCGGTTATGCAAGGCACATAAACATACATTGTCCATATAAAGAATTCTCAATGCATTTATGAATAAATAAATAAATATATGTTTTGCATTTTTGTAGTTGGTAGATCATTTTGACTTGATCATTTTATAAGTAGCTCGCATGCTGAAAAAGTGTGAGCAGCCCTGCGCTCTATTGTCTTTGGGCTTGGAGGGCAATCAGAAAGGGATGCCTTACTGTTTTGCTACCCTCACTTCTCCCTTCATGGGATACGGGTTTATGAATTTAAAGGGGACGCTCTTTGAAGTAAGCTATCCTCTTGGGAACTTAAATACTCACTCAAACCCTCTATCGTGGGGTTGTAGTCTGTCTAATCCCCAACAAAATGCACCCCTGCCATGACTCGGCTCTTATCCTCGCCTGTCAAGATTACCCCACTTCTCCTCAATTCCTCAAAGCCCAGGATGAAATTCCCCTTCTGGAGAATGAAAATTCCTCAGTTCTTCAGACCATGCCAGGCCTCAGGCAGCCTCCGTGCCCGTAGGCTCCGCCCAAATTCCTCCTGCGTGGTTTTCACCCCTCCTCCTAAGGAATCCCTCCAGGTTTTGTCCGCAACTCCTCCCACTTTTCTTTCATCACCAATTCTCCCCCCACCGCGGAATATTCAATATCTTGTCTATACCATCAGTGGCTCCTCCTCCTTATACGTCATGGATTCCCCTCCAATCAGCGCTGTCCTCCAAGCTACTTGACACCTCCTCCGTGCGTGCCGTGTCCCGCCCCCTGCCAGTTCACGTTCTGCAGCTCAGGGCTCTGCAGCCTCTTCCATTAACCCCTTAATTCCGCTTTCCGACCCTGCTCCCCTTTATCCTCTCCGTGAAATGGCTAGAGCAGATTTGGCTGAGCATCTGGGAAGTTTTTCTTCTGACGCAGACACTTACAGGTATATGAAAAAATTCAAATACCTCACTCAGGTTTATATTCTCACCTGGCCTGGTTAATAACTACTTTATCTCCCAAAGACAAGAATGTCTGGATCGCTGCTTAACCTAAGCGTGATCAAGTTCATATCCAAAATAGAGATTAGCCAGTGGGCTTCGATGCAGTCCCCGGCAGGACCCTAATTGGAATGATCAAATCGGTCTGAAGGGCGCACTCTCCGAGATGAGACGGCTATTTCCCACATGGAGCGCCTGCAGAAAACCGCGATAAGGCAGTCAATGATGCCAAAATTAGCGAAATCATCCAAAATCAGAATGAAAATCCTGCCCAACTCCTATCACGTTTGTCAGAGGTTTTCCATAAATACACCAGGATGGGCCCTTTGACACCAGAAGGCTCTACATTCATTTTTCATTTCCCAGTCAGCTCCAGACGTTGAGAAAACGGAAAGGATTAGAGCAAGGCCCTCTGACTCCACAGGAAGACCTTTTCAAAGTGTTCTACAACAGGGGGATGCAAGCAAAATTAAATGAGCTGCAAAGAAACCAGGCTAAATGCCAAATGCTAGCAAGTGCTCTTCAGGGCAGGATGGGTTTGTCTAAACCAGTTAACACTGGACCACTGGTGGGTGACCCACCTGGACCTGTTCCAAAATGGGACACTGGGGAAAAGGTGCCCCAATCCTAGGCCATTCCCATAGAGCGAACAAGGTCACTGGAAAATAGACTGCCCCATCCGACGGAGAGCAGGTGCTACAGTTTATCCACTAGATCTCCGGAGCACCCTGCTCAAGACGCTATGTTGTCAGGGCTGCTTGGCTAGGCAATGGAGAACTGAAGGTGCGCAGAGTCCGGGCCCCTCAGAACACACCTACCTTGAGCTCAGGGTCACAGACATAACCTCAGGTGAACTCACTTCTTTCTCTATAGACACGGGGACTGAAAATATTCTCTACCACTTAAACCCTCAGACTATACTTCGTCAGCACCCATCAATATCTTTTTAATCATTTTATTAGGGGCTCATACAACTCTTACAATCCA
>NW_022111359.1:3377420-3385868 GCF_000313985.2 Echinops telfairi | reverse complement strand
ACCTAAAACTAGAATGTCTGGCGGTGCCAGAATATGAAGGAGAACAAGCTAAATAAAGCTACACTTGAGGGTCTGCAGTAAGTGACAGAAGGATTGTGGGAAGGTGAATTTTATTTGTCATGGTTTACGTACAATACCTGAAAATAGAGTTTTTCAGAAGGTTTAAGGAAAGCAGGTTTTATTTGCCTTGGTTTACTGCACTTGCAAATAATGAATCCTTAAAAGAAAAGAACATCAATAACTGATTTGAAATTTTAAGCTTCACAACTCCTGCCACCGATAAAATTTCTTAGTTTAATAAATATACCCAAGTGCTTTGGACCCTGTTTGTTTTGCTGTTTTCAAAGTTTTTCTTGGCGAGAAGTATACCATCAGACCTGCATGGAGCCATAAGGTGCTCACTGGACCCTGCTTTAGCAGGAAGTTACAGAAGAAAATGACCTTCGCCCATGTTCATGTTATTAAAACGTAGGAATAAAGGGTCCAGCAGTAATGACGGTTCTCAGCCATAGCCAGCATCTCTAACCCCTTCTCCCTCCCTCCCTAGGATTAGGTGACACCTCCCTCCTCAAGACTTCCCACAGAAACCTTCTGGCCTCTTCACAGGTTGCTTTATTTTCTCTCTCTCTCTGATTTTCTTCACCTCCTCCTGTGGCCTTACGTCCCTCTGTCTCTTCTCTCCAGCTCTCCCTTTCTTACTTTGGGCTGCTCTCTCTTCACTGTCTTCCAATCTCCCTTCATCCTGCCCCCTTGACTCTCATTCCATTCTAAACAACCGGCAGATCGTAAACTCTAATAAAACCTGTTAACTGAAACCCATGCTCTGCTCTGGCTCCACTTTCCTTTTCTTCCCATTCTAACAGCTACTAACAGCTACCAGTCAGTATGAACTCAACGGCAGGTACTAGATTCTGACATGTCTGTTCCTATCTTCTTACCTAGTCTCTACCTGGTCCTCCAGGCCAGACCCTGTCCAGCCTTCTGCTCTAACAGATCACTCTGCAACCCAGCAATAACTACTTATTCCCTGTCCCTCTAAGCCAGGTCCCACACTAAAAAGTCTCCTTTTCCCGTGCAAATGCTCACGCACCTTTAAGCTGACCAATAATTTGGAAGCTCAGGAAACCTAGCCAAGCCTCCAGCTCCAGCTTGTTGTAGCCTTGTCCCTGGGCATTACTCCCCCCCCCCCCCCCCATCCACCTCCCCTACCCACCCCAAACCTTGCATGGGACCTGTGGGGTCTAAGTTCCCTTTGTCTTTTGGGGTCTTCTAATATGAGGCTCACTTCTGTGCACTCCATCTGACTAGCCAGCCAACATGGCAACAGATTTGACTGGGGTCAAGATTAAGACAGTGACAGGTGGAGAGGTGCCTGGTTTGGGGGAACCATTTCAAGTGGATTTCTCGGGTGAGGAAGTCTTGTCTTCCTGGTTGTCATTCCCTCCAGAAGATGCCCATTACCTGTGCAATTATTTTATGCCCATTCGTTTTAGGGGCCACCGGTCATGCACTTCCTAAATGCATTACATTTTACCATCAAATGCTACAAAATCATTTCATAAAATTTACCAAATACCGCACTGAAAGAAAAAAATGAGAGGACTTCAATGGACGTGGGAAAAGACACTGATAAGGATACAACACCCATCCAAGCCCCTAACATTTCAATTTAAAAAATGGCAGGACCCTGACAATCCAACAGAGGGCACTGTGACAGGAAGGGTCACCCAAGAACACTCACTATGCAAAGTAGCAGTAGTTCCCAGTAAAAACAGGTTAAGACAGACTCCTTTACCTTACCCCCTTCAGCATCACAATAGAAATCCCATCCAGAGCTGTTAGAAGGAAAAAAGAAATGAAGAAGTATAATTGGGGGGAAAAGAAAAAAATACTGCCTTCATGCACAGCTCAAGTATATATGTAAGACCCCAAAAGGATGTGAAGTTGATCATAGAATCCGATTTCTAGCAAATTTCCAGGATGCAAACTTAATATAAAAATGACTCCCAGTGAATTTTGAATGTCAGCCCAAAAGAGTTAAGGACATTTTTAGAAGGGACTCAAACCCAACTTCCTGCAGCTGAGTTACATTTTCCTCACAGCAACCTCCCTTGTTAGAGGAAAGCTGCTTCATGGTGCCCGCTGGACGATCACCTTAATCTTTAGGATTATTACCTCCCATGACGGGGGCTGGGTGGCAGAGTGGGTTATGCATTGCTGGTCTGCTAATCACAAGGTCAGCAGTTCAAAACCACCAGTCCTCTCTGCAGGAAGATGAGGCTTTCTACTCCCGTAAAGATCAACAGCCTTGGAAACTAACAGGGGCAGTTCTATCCTGGCCTGTAGGGTGGCTGAGAGTCAGAGTCAATTCAATGGGAGTGAGCTTGGGTTTGGGTTTAGCACCTCAATGGAAGCAGATTGCTAGGTCTTCCTTCTGAGGTCCCTCTGGGTGGGCACAAACTGCTAACTACAGATTAGAACGCAATCAAGGGCAAACCTCTTGTGCTACTTAAGAACCTCTTAGATGACAACAGACCCTATTCAAACAATTTACTGTTATAATAATTTAAGACGTAAACTCTATCTCATGAAGAATGAGATAACAATAGGGAAATTAAAGCAAACAAAATCCAGTCACTGCTTCTAGTCTGATTCACAGCGACCCCAGGAGGGTTTTCAAGGCTTTGAATGTCTTTCCAGGAACAAGTAGCCTCACCTTTCTCCTGTTGGGCTACTGGTGGGTTTGAACCCATAGTGACCCGATGCAAGCAGAAGGAAACACTGCCTGGTCCTGTACCATCTTCCTAATTGTTCTTATGCCTGAGTCACTGTGGCAATCCATCTCCTTGAGGGCTTTCCTCGATTTTTCTGCCCCTCTACTTTACCAAGCATGAGGTCTTCTCCAGGGACCGATTTCTCCTGACATGTCCAATGTGTGTGACACGCAGTCTCGCCATCCTAGCTTCAAATAAGCACTCTGACTGTACTTCTTCTAAGACAGAGCTCGGTTCTTTTAGCACTCCACGGTACTTCCAAAATTCTTTGCCAGCATCACAGCTCAAATTCATCAACTGTTCTTCGGGCCTCCTTATTCAACTTCACATGCAAATGAGGCAATGGAAAATACCTTTTAGACCTCAAAGTAACATTTTTGCTATTCAGTACTTCAGAGGGGGGAGCAGGGAGGGAGGGGGGGAAGTGAACAGCTGATGCCAGGGGCTTATGTGGAGAGCAAATGTTTTGAGAATGATGAGGGTAACGAATGCACAAATGTGCTTTACACAATTGATATATGTATGGATTGTGATAAGTTGTATGAGCCCCCAATGAAATGATTAAAAAAAAAAGAGGTCTTGTGCAGCAGATTGACCTAATGCAATGTGTCTTGATCTCCTGACTGCTGCTTCCATGAGCATTGATTACGGGTCCAAGCAGGACAAAATCCTTGTAACAACTCCAATCTTTTCCACATTTATCCTGATGCCACTCACTGGTCCAGTTGTGAGGATTCGGGTCTTCTTTACATTGAGTCATTATCCACACTGAAGGCTGCAATCCTTCATATTCATCAGCCAGTGCTTCAAGTCCTCCTCACTGTCAGCCAGCATTTGCACAGCACAGGTTGTTATTACGCCTGCTTTCCATCCCGCTGCCACACGCCTCTCCACATAACCAAGCTTTTCTGATATTTGTATGCTGAGCAAATAATCACACAACTGCCTCTCTTGATCTGTGGACAAGTTCTGCGGGAGCACAATGAAATGTTCTGGGATTCCCATTCTTCTCAGGAGTATGCATAGTTTTTGTGTCGTTGTTGCTTTTCAATGATCCACACAGGTGAATGCCTTGGCATAGTGAACAAAAACCCAAGGAAACATCTTTCTGGTATTCTCACCTTTCAGTCAAGCTCCCTCTGACACCAGCAATGCTATCCCTTGTCTCATGTCCTACCAAACAATGCAATCATTGTTGGATGATCTTCAGAAAAATTTTACTTGCATGGGATATTAATGATATAATTCTAAAATCTGAGCATTCTGTTGGGTCACCTTTCTTCAGAATGGGTACAAATATAGGTCCCTTCTAGTCAGCTGGCCAACTAGTTGTGTTCCAAATTTTCTGGCAGAGATAATTAAGTGCTTCTAGTCCTTCATCGGCCTGTCAAAACATTTCCATTGGTGTCCACCAATTCCCGGAGCCTCATTTTTGGCTAAGCTTTCAGTGCAGCTCTTGCTCATATGCTACCTCCTGAAATGATCGAGTGCCGACCAGTTCTTTTGGGTACAGTGACTCATTGAGCTTGTAAAATTCTGTCACGCGATCTCCAGCTCCATATCCATCACCAAGTCCACATTTTCCAACTAAGGCTCCTTCCTCTTTGTTTCAGACTTTTGCATTCCAATCACCCACAATTACCAATGCATCTTGATTGCATGTTTGATCAATTTCAGATCGAAGATGTTGGTAGAATTCTTCAATTTCTTCATAACTAGCTTTAGCAACTAGCGTATAAATTTCAGTAATAGTTGTGCTGCTTAAATTTCCTTGGACAGCATTGTACTTCAAGTCAGACTTTGAAATATCCTTTTTGATGATGAATGCCACACCATTTTTGATTGTGTTATTCTTGGCATAGTAAACCATATGATTTTAAAAATTCAAAATGGCCAACATCAGTCTATTATTAATGCAGAATAATATAAATGGAAAGATAGTGCATGCTATTAGAAAGGTCACTTATGTCATCATAAGATCACCTCTCCCAAACAGACATAGAATTTTAATGAGAATCCCATTAAATCTATAATCTGCTAATTTTATTTGTTCCCCTCCACCCCTGTTTTGTCTAACTTACGGAAAAAACTACTTTTAAAACTGAAATGGAAGACAAATGTTAGGACGATATTTTCTACAGAGGGAGGCAGGGACTTTTCCTAACACATTTTTAATTCCACAGTATTTATGACAGCATGGTATTAGGAGAGGGACGAGCAAACAGTCAAATGGAAAAGAACAGAAACTTCTGAAACAGGTTCATCTATTTATAATAATTGAACCCATACCAAGCTGATGGAGAAATGGTGGTCACTTTAACACAAGAGACGGTGGTGAGTTGTTGGTTATTACAGGGGAGAAACGATGTTCCTACTGACTCCACCTACATGGCACTATGTCATTCCACGTACATGGAGAATAGGAAAAGGAAAAGACAAAACCAGGCCATTTTCTGAAGAAGCCCAGGTCACAAAATTTTTTAAAATTATTTCACTGTGTGGAGTGTTTTTAAATTAGAAAAAAGAGTGAACGATGAAGGAAGATATTGGCAAATTCAACTGTATTAAACATAAGAACAGTCATCCGTTCTTACTTTTGTGTTGAATAAAGGGGGTGTAAAGATTAGCCGAAATCTAAGCAGAATATGTCCGATGTCTACCAATGAAAAATGAGTCAAGGAAAGAAATCAGTACGCAAACCCAGAAAATAAAGGTGAGACAAGGAGTAACACAACTTCAAACACAAAAGGAGCATCGCCTATGAAAAGCGCTGAATCTGGATGGTAATTAGTAAAAGCCACTGTTTAGTCACACACAGAACTAATTTCCAAAGTGAGAGGGCCAAGTAATAATTAGTAATTCCCAGTGTTAGAAATCACTAGGAAAATATGCACTAGTTTCAATCAAATCAGACACTCCACCTGCATTTCTCTGTGGATTTTAATGTAATCATAATGTACACCTAGCAACTTCTGTCCAACATGGAAAAGAGTTGGAATGCATTTGCCCTTAGAGACAAAACACAAGCGTTGTCAACAAGAACAAAACACGAATCTGAAATAAGCCAGCACCAGGATGAGTGCCCACGGCCTCAGATGCCAGCAGGTCTAAGACACACGAGGGCAAAGAAGCCAACGCCAAGCCTTCTAGGGCTATCTTTTTTTCATTGAAAGCTTCAAGTAGTGCAAAAGGGAATAAAACACTTGGTGATAAAGAATAGTGGGTAAAGATACAGAAAAAGCAAGTCATGTAAACCTTCTTCAATTAACAATTTAAAGTTAAATAAATCACAGTCAAGACCCCATGAAGGGACTGCGGAGGGCAGAAAAGATCAGAGAGCCAGGGGAAAAATTAATGCCCTCCCAGGCCTATTTGCTTACCTGGGTGATGGTTTCTGTTATTTACACTCAGCATAAAGCCAATACTGTTTTACTGCAGCACTTTCTGGGCTTCTCCACACCTTATCACTCAATCCACTTAAGATTTCCCATCATAAAAAGAAAAATCTCGACACCTCCAAGTAAAAGAATACAATTCTTAAATGTCTGGTGTTAATCTGGGAACAAAATTCTATAAAATAAACAAAAGGAAGTTCAGATCAGTCTGCTTCACCCCCAGTTTAAATGGAAACCTGAAATCAGAGGGTTACACATTCCAGGGGTCCTCAAACTTTTTACACAGGGGGCCAGTTCACTGTCCCTCAGACCATTGGAGGGCCGGACTATAGTTTTTAAAAAAACTATGAGCAAATTCCTATGCACACTGCCCATATCTTATTTTGAAGTAAAAAAACAAACGGGGCAAAAATACTCGGGGGCCAGATAAATGTCCTCGGTGGGCCGCATGTGGCCCTGCCATAGTTTGAGGACCCCTTCGAGGCAGGCTGAGCAGCTAGAGGATTGCACTCTGGGAGAAATGCAGCCCTCCCTCCACCTCACTTCTCACCAGCATGAAACTGCACCAGTGGTTCTGATACACACAAGTGCTCAAATGAAGAAGTCTTTCCTCCAAGAGGGGGACTCAAAAGAGTCTTCCTGGAAGTCTGATGCCAAACTACAAATTACTCTTCTGGTTCCCCCACCTCTGCCCATGCCAAACCTCAAACCCATAGGAAACAGCCCCAAGGCAACCACAATTACAACCCCAGAATGGACAAAAGGCACAAACAGGCTTGTGGATCTTCCCCTGTAAGGCTCCCTAGCTTCACTCAGCATGAACAATTCCTTCTGGGATGTTCTGAGGGAGAGGGCCTCACGCCCTGAGAGGGAAGGGTTGGAGGAAGACTGCTCAAGAGACCCAAGCAGCCCTCCTTTCCTGTCCTTTATAGCCTCAAAGTTGGACTCAGCTGTGAGTCGCCGACCCCATGCTCCCCACCCTGATGAAAAGGGGCTTTTAATCGCAGCGTTTGACCATGGACCCAGCCAAATCACTACCTTCACTCGGTTCAAGGATAAAATCAGAATGGGGAATTGGAAGAGGCCCTTTCTTTCTGGTGGTTGCAAAAAAGTATATCACACGCAACTTAATGCTTTGTCACACACGTTTTTTGTGACCTCCGTTATATTCATTGCACTGGGCAACCGGATCTGCTGCCTGATTTTCCACCACCATAAACAGAAACTCCATTTTAGCTGAACCATGACTCCTCCCTCTCCCCCTGCCCCCCACCTCAGCCCCTGTAACCACAAACAGACTTGGGGCTTGTTCGAGCTGGGTCAACCCTCCAGACTAGCTGGAGCCAGAGAGCCTGGCTGCTCCCCGCCGCCCCCCCCCCCATCCCACCCCCTTTTCTAGGGTTTGAGATTCAGATCGCCTTTGATCTCGCTGGAATGCACAAACTTTTCAACTGGCCTATTTTGATCTGGCTACAAATTTTAAGACCAGGACCGTTTCAGTTTAGACGCGAACAAGGGAAAAGAAAAGATTCGTTTCCATTTTTACCCATTCTGCGCATCTTGCTCAATGACACACGAAGCGCTCCGGAGATAGAAAGTATGCTTTGTTTTACCGGTTTCTGGGTCTCTGGTTTCATGCAGAAACGCCTAGCCTGTCTTTCTTTGTTCGGCCAAACATTTTCCTCAGCTTCCTGGAAGCGGGGCTGCCTAACTCAGAACTCTCTGGACAACCAAATAAACTCTATCAAATCTGTGTCTTACCAGCACTTTTCTGCACAAGGCTCCCCTAAGACCTGCTCTAGGGCGGTCAGTAACTGGGAAATGCTCATCCCTTTCGGGAAAATCGTCGTCAGGGAGCGATCATCCTCCCCCTAACACACTGGACTGAGCCCCTCAGCATCGAAGCAGCCCGGGTTTCACAGGCCGCGGGTCCAAGAAAGTGCATGCTGCGCAGGCGGCCATCAAGTACCAGGAAATAGACCACAACCTCGCCGCGTCTCGAACGCAGCTCCCTCCCCACGAGCGCGAACGACTGCTCCCATACAGGTTTTCATCCGTGCAACTGCGTGCGATCCCCTGAAACCTCGACCTGACAGTGCACAGTTTGGGGTGACTTCCATAGCAGCGGTGCCCACCAAGTCCAGAGAGAACTCGAGGGGGCCCCCGAAAGGGAGCAACAGAGCAGTCACCCTGTGCAAGGAGAGCAACACTGGAGAACAGGGATCCAGATGCTGCACTGGGAACCGGGAGAGGGGACATCGCTCCGTGGCTGAACCAGA
>NW_022111359.1:3374642-3376620 GCF_000313985.2 Echinops telfairi | reverse complement strand
CCCCTCCGTGGGGACGGCCGCACCGGAGGCCGCGCGGAGCAGCCGAGACCCGACTAGGTCGCGACGCTGCCAGCAAGATGTTCACGCGAGTCCGGGGAAACAGGTTTAGACGCCGGCGCTCGCCGATTGGACGATTCATCAAGTCCCGCCCCCAGCAGCCCCTGATTGGACGACAGGAAGGACTGACAGCAGGGTCCGGAGGCCCCGCGGGGCGGGCTTCCTCGCCCCGGCGCTGGTTACAGACCCGCGCTGTTGCGAAGTGGGGCGGGGCGGGGAGGACCACGTGGGCTTCCTGCGTCTCTAACCGCGTCTTTGAACCCCTAAGAGCTGGCCTGTGCGTGAGAATTCTTCCCAGACCAAGCAGAACTGACGATTCTCAGTTGAACAGTTTCTAACTCCAGGAAATTTGGGGGCAGAGCGGTGGCTCCCAAAGCACCTTCTACCTTTTCAGGGCTACATCCTAAAGCACCCTCCTTCCCAGCAGGGTTCCAGAATTCGTCGCCATGGGGTTTATTGGAGAAGTAGACCCTATCGATGTACAACAGAACAAAACACTACTCGGTGCTGCGCAATCCCCACAATTGTTCTTATAGTTGGGCCCGTCTTGTCCAGGGCCTTCCTCTGTTTCACCAAGTTGATGTCCTTCATGGACTGTTACTAAAAGCCTCCACCCAAAGGCAATGGGCCCCAGCTCCCGGAACAGCAAACACATCTTCCTGAATTAAGTGCCCAGAGGCTTCCCACACCATCCAGTAAGCTCAACTCAAACGCTCTCAGCTTGACCTCTGTGAGTTAGCAAACACAGCTCACTGAATTAAGGGCCCAGGGCTACCCTATTCCACAAGCTAGTCTCTTGCCCCAAAGCACACAGCCTTACTTGCTTTGTAGGCGAAGTTCACCACTCTGTCTTGTGCTCTGACTCCTGGTTCTGTTCCTGTCACACCTCTGGCGTCAGAGCTGTCTCCTGGATCAAGGGGTATCACTGCACAGGGATCTCGGGGTCCAGAGGATGTGGTCTATTCCTGGCTCTTGAACTCATGCCGGTCATGAGATCCCACTGCCTGCTTCTGAGATGGCCCATTTCGTACCCAGCCAAATAGTAAGTATTCATAACTGAATCATTTGATTCACTGAATATCTTCCTCCGACGTCCTTACCCAGACGCATCAAGTAAAGGTTGTTTGGTGGGAGTTAAAGAGACCATGTTTAGAAGAGCCACAGTAAATAATTTGCCAAACAGAAAAGTGGGTGAAGGGTGACAGAAGACGCTGAAAGGGATGAAAATAATAATCCATAACTTATCAAGGATTCATAAGGGAAGGAGGGTGGGGGGGGATGGGGGGATGGGGGGATGAGCTGATAACAAGGGCTCAAGTAGAAAGAAAATGCTTTGAAAATGATGATGGCAGCATATCTGCCAATGTGGTTGACACATTGGATGAATATATGGATGGTGATGAGCTGTAAGAGCCCCCAATAAAAATATTTGAAAAACAAACAAGCAATTAAAAAAAGAAAATGATGATGCCAACATATGTACCAATGTGCTTGACACAATGGATGAAAGTATGGATTGTGATGAGATGTCAGAACCCCCAATACAAGTATTAATAATAATAATAATAATAATAATTTGCTGCTCTGTACAACCAACCTCAGCTTCTTAAAAAAAAAACCCAAAACAGTTGCTATCTAGATATTCCATCTGTGACAACCAGTGTCTCAGAGTAAATAAAATAAATAAAATTCCATGAAAAACAAAAACCCAGCTATCAAAAGATACAGTGTCTGGGGTCTTAAAAGCTTGAAGGTAAACAAGTGGCCATCTAGCTCAGAAGCAACAAAGTCCACATGGAAGAAGCCCACCAGCCTGTGTGATCATAAGGTGTCGAAGGGATCAGGTATCAGGCATCATCAGAGCAAAAAATCATAGCATTGTGAATGAGGGGGAGTGCGGAGTGGGGACCCAAAGCCCATC
>NW_022111359.1:3372054-3374181 GCF_000313985.2 Echinops telfairi | reverse complement strand
ATTATCAAGGGTTCATGAGCAGGGAGGGAGGGGGAAAATGAGGAGCTGATACCAAGGACTCAAGTAGAAAACAAATGCTTTGAGAATGATGAGAGCAACAAATGTACAAATGTGCTCAACACAATGGATGGATGGATGGATTGTGATAAGAGTTGTATGAGCCCCCAATAAAGTGATTCAAAAAAGAAGAAGAAAAACCAAACCAAACTTTCTGTATCCTGGCAAAATATATTAAAATCATTGAGTATTTAAATCACATGTGATTTAAATAATCGAGTATTAAAATGTGATTTATTTATTTATTTTTACTCTGTTTATATTGAGTAAATATATCCATATGTTCATAATGCAATATAGAGTGACCTCAAATCATAATGTCCTCAAGGAGAGCCAAGTTTAGGATCCAGGCCTCCAACCTCTTGGTCTCTCCAAACTTAGCTTCTCAGAATCATTTAGAAGAGTGATTCTCAATCTTCCTAATACCGTGACCCTTTAATGCAGTTCCTATTGTGGTGAGCCCCCAACCATATAATTATTTTCGTTGCTACTTCATAACTGTAATTTTGCTACTGTTATGAATCAGGTGACCCCTGTGAAAGTGTCATTAGACCCCAAAGGGGTGGCAATCACAGGTTGAGACCCACTGATTTAGAGAGTTTTCATGTTACTCCATATTTCAACTCACAGTCGCAGAGGCTGACAAGGCTCAGATTTCAGTCTTGACTCTTATCCTAGATCAGTATTGTTGAAGGCCATTAGGCTGAGAAGTCTCATGACCCAGGTGTCAGTATCTGCTGTTTGCTTCTGCGGCTTGACATTGAGACTAAGAAAAAGAACAGGACGTATGGGAGTTCTGGGAAATCAGGATGATTAATTTTCTCAAGGATGCTTGGTGTGGAAAAATATAGAGTTGTTGATGTGTATCCAGTGTGCTTGCTTAACAGTGAGAAAAATACAAGCCCGGGTTGTTTCTGCATGTATAAAAGGAAGATGTAGAATAAACTCGGGGCTTCAGTATTCACTGTTGCCCCCCCAATACTTTCTGTCTCTCTTTTTTTCCTTAATCCTCACTCCCCCTTCCAGGACCTTTCAACTAATTGGCAGGCTCCGACAGATTGGCGGTTCAGACAGGGACCTGAAAACGGGGGACCAAGTGAAGGACACCATGGATTACAAAGGTGTACACGAAGAGATTGGTGTGTGTTGAGTAACAATTGGGAGTAAAATGGGGCAAGGAAACAGCAACGGATTTTTGTATATATGCTTCAAGATATGTTAAAAGCTAGAGGAACAAAGTAAGTTATCAAAGATTAGAGAAGTTTTTAGATTTTGAAGTTAAAGTATGTCCTTGGTTCCCTGAGGATGGGACTGTAAATACTGAAACTTGGCTGAAAGTAGGGGGACGACTAAAAGATCACTGTGCAGGTAATGGACCTAGCAAGCTCCCCGTAGATACGTTTAGCCTATGGAACTTAACTAGGGATAGCTTGGATCCTAGGCAAGAGGGACTTCTGGAGTTAATAACTTAACCTGCCTGATGCAGCGAAAACCGGAAGGGTGTGCCTCTATAATTACAAGAGGGATTTTCGGTGGGGGGAAAGAAAAGAAGAAAAGGAAAAAAAGAAAAATGGGAAATTCCCCGTCCATGGAATGCGAATACGAAAAGTTGATAAAAAGACTTCTCCATTCTACAGGGGTAGAGGTTAAGGATAAATTATTGGGAGAATTATTTGCGCATGTACAACAAGTTGTTATTGGTTTTACAGTCAAGAAAAGGTTAAACTGAATCAACAAGCATGGCAACAAGTAGTAAAATCATTACGCACTGCTCATCAATGGAGACAGACTATGAATTTAAAGCTATGGTCTTTGTGTAATGTTATTACTCAAGCTTTACAGTTCTTAGAGACAGACTCGGAGAAAGGTGTAGAAAGTGATAAAGATAAGAGAGAGAATGGAATCCAAAGGGAGGAAGAGGAGTATGCAGAAGTAGCTGAGGAGGAATTAGGTCCAGAGTTGGCAAAGAAAGACTCAGATGATGTGGGAGAAGGGAATGATGTTCAAGAGATTATAAAATTGCTAAAACAAATGCTTAAATGTCATTCTGCTAACAGCCCTTTAGCTGCT
>NW_022111359.1:3369134-3370291 GCF_000313985.2 Echinops telfairi | reverse complement strand
AAAAGACAGGGTGTAAAAGTAATGAAGAAAAAGATGCAATGTTTTCTAAAAGTAGTAAAAAGGTCTAATCCATGGTTCCTGGAGGAAGGAACTTTTGATCTAGAGACCTGGGAGGAGGTCATTGTTAACTTAAAGAAAGCACACAGAGATGGGTAGAGTATCCCCATGGAGACATGGTCTCTGTGGGTTCAAGTTAAATTGGTCTTAGTACTTTTGCAGGAGGAAGAGAGTGAGGATTATCAGTCTAGTGAGAAGTCTTGTGTGAGCTATTCAAATCTAGAAAAACAAGCTAAAGTGTCTATGAATGAGTATGAATTAGGCGATGAAATTTTAGGAGAAACTGAAAAAGCAGGGATTGATTTATTTTCTAAGGCCTCTGATTCCAAAAGAAACCTCAAGGCCCAAGGCTATATGTCCTTGGGGGACTGCAGCCTCCGAAGATTTAAAGGTGATAAAGTACTAGGGGCAGTGAATTCCAAGACCCAAAGCGAGGCTATTAAACAATCCCAGGAAGCTCCCTTGCTTTCGTAGGTAGGAAAAGCCGAGAAACAGAACCAGCAGAGTAAGGAGGAACATCTAAGCTACGCAAACTTAAATCAGGTGAGAAGCAGGCAGAATAGGTCTCAGACAGATGAGAAGATTTTAGGCAGAACTGAAAAAACTAAAACTGAGTCAGAAGGAGACATAGTAAAATCATCGGCTCCCCTGCTGGAATTTAGTATAAGAAAGACTAGAGATCATAAAACAATCAAGCAAGCCAGTGCTGGAGGTAGAGAGATTAGCTCCAAAGAAATGCTAACTAGGAGAGCTGACTCAGAAGAAGTAGTTAGAGAAGTGCACATAGAGAGATTTAAACTAGAAAGTGAGGCTCACAAAATGAGAAGCAAAGAGTTAGGGAACAGAGAAGCACCTTTGCTCTCACGGGTGGAGAAGAGTATAGCTCAAGAAGCAGATTTAGAATCCAGAATAGCTTATCCCGTTAGAATTATAGACAGGGAGCCTGACAAGCAGCACCCAGAAGGGAATCAAAGGCGTTATACTGCCTTCTCCTTTAAGTTGCTAAAAGATCTCAAGCAGGCAGTCAATGATTATGGCCCAGACTCACATTTTGTAATTAGCACGATAAAGGTTGTAGCAGGGTCTGAGAGCTGGACCCC
>NW_022111359.1:3364905-3366460 GCF_000313985.2 Echinops telfairi | reverse complement strand
TCCTCGAGCTTGGGCTCAAAGTATCTCACATAGTTTAAGTGCTAGTCTGACTGTATTCCTTATCATCATATTTTTGATGCTCACAGTCACATGTCGCTTCTATAGGAAGCTAAGAGATATGAAGAGAGATCATGTTGCCTCTGTGACACTATTAAATCTTAAACGTAGTGCAGAAAGGAGAAAGGTGGGATACTAGCACTGTGGGGAGATAAAACTGGGACTTATTCCCTGACTGGTACGGAGGGAATCTGGAAAACTAGTATTCCATGGCTGGAAGACCGCCACTCTGGTAGTTAGAGATATGGTCCGAGTACATTTTCCTGCAGTCATCTATCATTTCCACAGTTTCTCCCTCTAAAGCTGTGTTACCTTAAAGTGAGCACATGGTCAATTCATTCTCCCTGTAGAAGCAGACATTCCTATTTGGCTCTATTTCTTCCTGCCGTGGTATCCAATCTCTCATACTTTCCTCCAACAGCAGATGGGCATAAAGGGACTTTTACCCCAGCACCTGAATTTAAAATTTTTCTATTAAGCCTGAATTTTGGGCTATATTAATTGGATCATGAAGTTTTGTCTTGACAGCATTTAATGTATAGAAAATAACCATGCCGCCCATGCGGCTTTTGAATTTTATATATAAAACAAAAGGGGAACTTGTGCGGGGAGGTCAGATGCGCAGGCATTCCCCCCCTGAGGGCCATCAGTTGCCAAGGCTGCACTGGCCCTACACCCTGCTGCTGGAGACAAGGGGTTACCTGTCTCTGGAGCTTAAGACCATTAGTTTGGTTCCTGTGGGCGGAGTTCACACCCTACTGATAATGGTTCCTATGGAGACCCAGAGACCACCCCCTCATTACTGTGTAACCTATAGTGCAGCCCCTCCCTGTGACATATGTCTCTACCTGTAATTAGTGGGCTGGCATGCCCCCTAAAGGTATATAGGCGTGGGTCAGCAATAGAGACTCCCTGACCTCTCTGATCTCTCTCTCTGACTCCCCTCTCTTCCTCCTCTCCCTTGTTCCCTTACCCTCCTTCCCTTCCCCCTCTCTCCACATGGACCACCAAACTAGGCTGAGGTGAGCAATGTTACCATGTAATATGTCTGACTGCATTATTGTAATATCTCTCATGCTCTCGATGACTTTAATATAATACTTATATATCTCAACCATACAATTGTGCATTACTGAACCCGTTAGTAGTACCAGTGAGTACTAGTAGTGGTGGGGGCTGCCCCCCCACCTCCCAAAGCCATTTTAATTTAATACTACACAAACTCTCAAGGTCATTTATAGAAATTATTAGCATCTGTGGAGCCAATTAAAACCTGATTGGCAATATGTCTTTCAATATTTCTAATATTGTTGCACCTATTAGTGTAAATCTTCATATTAATGCTACTCAGTATATTCAAGCTTGTATGAAAAGTCCTTATGTTATTTTATCAGGAGATATTATTTGGAATTCTAGTACAGGGGTTTTGACTTGTTCTTTAAATTGTACTTTACAACATTGTGTAATTTTTACCTGGTGGAAAACTTTTAACCAAACC
>NW_022111359.1:3361221-3363490 GCF_000313985.2 Echinops telfairi | reverse complement strand
CCCTTGTGACCCCTTGATAGATTATAAATTATTATTATTTTCGTATCTCACACTGACTGCTGTCTCCCTTCCCCCATGGTTTCTTTCACCGTCTTACCCAGACCGACCAGGAAAATGCAGCTGACTGAGTCCTATTAGACAATTCACTGCATCGCAGGCAGTTTATGAGTGTGTGCCTACAGAAGTGACATGTAAAGACTACAGTGCCCCTGTTGTTAGGCGCCCTGTAGTGTCGGATTCAGCAATCCCATGTACAGCAGACAAGCTGCCCAGTACCCCAGCACCCTCACAATTGTTGTTACGTCTGAGTCCATTGCTGCAGTCACTGAATCAACCCATCTCTCTGAGGGTCTGCCCCCCTTTCTTTTAACCTTCAACTTGACGATGCATGATGTTCTTTCCCAGAGACAGGTCTTTTCTGATAACATGTTCAAAGTATTTGAGAGGAAGTCTCACCATCCCCACAGCTAAGGAGCATTTTGGCTGTATTTTTTTCAAGACTGGTGAACTGGAAGCACACGCTCTAATGCTGTCATTTTATTTATAAACAGTAGAAAATGTTCACTCCCCCCAGCCCCCAAGGGGCATGAACAACAGAAACGTGGGTGAAGGGAAACAGCGGATGGTGTAAGAGATAAATAGATAAATAATAATTTATCATTTATCAAGGGTTCATGAGGGTAGGGGGTAGGAAGGAGGGAGTGGGGAAAAAAGAGGAGCTGATACCAAGGACTCAAGTAGAAAGAAAATGTTTTGAAAATGATGATGGCCACATATGTACAAATGTGCTTGATACAATTGATATATGGATTGTTGTAAGAGCTGTAAGATCCCCCAATATAATGATTTATATATTTTTAAAAAGATGTATTCTTGTAAAAAATAAACAATAAATTAAAACTATCTTGTAGAAAAAAAGAAAATGTTTTTAAGTGATTTTCCAAAAGGTATTGTGCAGTTTTGTTAAAAATAGTGTGTTTTATTAAAAATAGTGTGTAGGGGGAACTAAGCCTTTGAAAAATGACTTCAAAGAAAAGATACTCTTGATATAGAAAGTATTAGAATATTATTATTGTGATGAATATGATATAGATTTATTTACTAAGAACAACATGCAACTTTTCACAAATTAGTGTGAGATTGAGAAATCAATCTTAAGATTGGCTGTCCATAGTTTGTTATGATCCAGAGTTGAATGCCTTGGCATAGTGAATAAAACAAATAAAGATCTTTCTCATAGCCTCTGCTTTGAGCCAAGATCCATCCGCCATCAGAAATGAGTCCCTTCTTCTACGTCCTTTCTCGATCCGACCTGAAACTTGGGTAGGTCCCTGTCCATGTGCTGCTGTAACTTGTGTTGGATAATCTTCAGCAACATAGTTTTTCTATGAGGTATTAAATGATATCATTCTATAATTTGAGCAGTGTTTGGGTCACCTTTCTTTGGAATGGGCACAAATGTGGACCTCTTCCAGTCACTTGGCCATGTAGCTGTCTTCCAAATTCCCTGGCCTAGAAGAGTAAGTGCTTCGAGAGCTTCATCAGCTTGTTGAAACATCAATTCTGGCAGCTTTGTTTTGGGGCAATGGTTTCATGCTGCTTCAATTGCTTCCTTCAGCACCACTGGCTCTTGCTCACATGCCACTTGTTTAAACGGATGAATACTACTCTTTTTAGTACAGTGACACTGGATTCTTTCCACCTCCTTTGGATGCTTCCTGCATTGTTCAGTATTTTTCTCATAGAATCTTTCAATACTGCCACTCAAGGCTTGCCTTTTGTCTTTAGTTCTCTCCGTCTATGGTATGTTCAGCGTGTTCTTCCTGTTTGGTTTTCTAACTCTCTGTCTTTTCGCATTTCATTATATTAGACTTTGTCTTTTTAAGCTGCCTTTTGAAATTTAAAAAATCATTTTATTGGGGACTCGTACAACTCATATCATAATCCATACATACATTAATTGTACATTTGTACATTCCTTTTGAAAGTTTGTGTTCAGCTCTTTGACGTCATCATTTCTTCCAGTTGCCTCAGCTACTCTACCGTTTGCTGAAGAGAAAGCTTCCGAGTCTCTTGTCACCCACTTTGATATTTTCCCTTCCTTTCCGGTCTTTGTAATGACCTTCTGCTTTCTTCAGGAAGGATGTCCCTAATGCCCTCCCCCAGCTCCTCAGGTCTTGTCATTTGTGTTCAATGCATCAAACCTGGGCTTGAGATGGCGAAGTTCAGGTGGGATAGGCCCGCAGTTAAGTTTTGGCTCTAGTGGACT
>NW_022111359.1:3354849-3356318 GCF_000313985.2 Echinops telfairi | reverse complement strand
AATCCTTTTCTTGAGAGATCTTACAGACGGCATAACATTTCATAGTTCAATCACATCAGGCAGTACTGTACAATTGCTACCACAGTCAGTTTCAAAACACTTTCTTCTTGCACTCCTTGATATCAGCTCCCCTTTATCCCTCCCCCACCCAACCCCCCAGGAACTCTATCATCTATCTATCTATCTAATCTATCCTAATCTAATCTATTTATTTTTGTAGTATCGTACACCATCCACTATATCCTTTCACATACAATTCTGGTATTCTCTCCCCTCCAGTGGGGTTATGGAGTCATCCACGCTATCAGCTCTCCCCACTTCCCCGCCCCCTGCTTCCTGAACCCTCTGGGCTGTAATTCGGATGCTTGGAATTAGAAGGGGAGGCAGGGCAGGCAGTTGGATCACCTTGCTGCCATGCGCTGAGGATGTGCTTAGAAATTGACTCAGCTCGGTATGCACAGCCAAGAGAAGACGAGAGCTCTGCTCTAGAAACCCTGGTCTGCTCTGGATCTCCAGCTAGCGGCCACGTTCTCTCGACTTTTGGATCTTCAGTTCTGCACCGTGTGCCATTTTGTATCCATCAGCACAAGCGCACCTAACCTCGCCTCCATCCTTTCTAGTTTGATAGAGAACCGACCCTCCTGGTTACAGAGTCCAGGTAGAGAGATGGCCCAGGCCGCACAGCCGCGGGCCCCCAGCTTAATTTCGATCACCAAGACCATTATTTTCCAATTACTTTTCCTTCTTGTCTCCAAATTTTGCACTCTAATCTCCAATAATTATCAATGCATCTTGACTGCACAGGTGATCAATTTCAGATTGAAGATGTTGCTATAGTTCTTCAACTTCTCCATCATTAACTGTGGTGAAGCATAAATATGAATAATAGTTGTCTGGATTGGATTTCTTGGAAGGGGGATAGATATAATCCTATTACAGGAAGCATTGTGCTTTAACATAGATCTCAGGGTGTCTTTTTTGACGATGAATGAATGCATCCCCATTCCTCCGACCGTGTCATTCCCAGCACTGTAAACCATGACTTTCCAATTCACAATGGCCAATACCAGTCTATTTCAGCTCAGTAACACATGAGATATCGATCTTTATGCATTTCATTTCATTTTTGATGACTTCCAATTTTCCTAAATTCATACTTCATACATTCCAAGTTCTGGCCATTAGCAGATTTATACTGCTGTTTCTTCTTCTCGTGTTGAGTTGTGTCCTATCAGCAAATGAAGATTCTGAAGGCTTTACTCCCACAGGCTTTACTCTATTCATGTCATTCTGGCCAACTTTACTTTGATAAGTCAGATCTTCCTCAGTGCCTTCTGACCTGAGGGGAGCCTTGTTGACCTAGTAGTTGAGGTGCTAACTGCAAAGTCTACAGTTTGAAGCTATCAGCCATTGGCGCAAGAAAGTCAGGGCTTTTTTACTCCTGTAATAAGTTACAGTCTTGGATACTC
>NW_022111359.1:3339635-3354629 GCF_000313985.2 Echinops telfairi | reverse complement strand
AAAATATAGCCTTTTCCTTCTTTGTAGTCTGTTCTTAGTATAGAACAGCGGTTCTCAACCTGTGGGTCACCTCCCCTTTGGGGGTCGAATGACCCTTTCACAGGGGTCGCCCAATTCAGCACAGTAGCAACATGACAGTTATGAAGTAGCAATGAAAATAATGTTATGGTTGGAGGGTCACCACAACATGAGGAACTGTATGAAAGGGTCACGGCGTGAGGAAGGTGGAGAACCACCGCTCTAGGGTCAGAGCAGAACTGCTGCTCCACAATCAAGACCAAGTTTTAGAGGCTCTTCTGACATCACCATTGATCTTTCTTTTCTGTCTTTTAAATGATCTGTTGCTTTCTTCATGAGTGCTGTTCTTGTTGTCCTCCCATAGCTCCTCAGGTCATTTGTGTTCAATGGAGCAAACCTGTGCTTGTGTCAAAATTCAGGTGGGAGAGACTCAAGGTCGTATTGTCACCTTTGTGGACTTGGTTTTTTTTAAACCTGAGTTTATATACGAGTCGTTGAGGATCTGTTCCACAGTCATCCCCTGGACTTGTTTTAGCTGATATTAAGCGTATTCATCATGTTTTCCACAGATATAGTCAATTTGATTTTGGGGTATTCAATCTAAAGTAGTCCATGTGTACAGTCAGTTGCCTTTTCTGTTGTTGAAAAAAGATATTTGCTGTGAAGAAGTTGTTAGTCCTGCAAAATCTATCATGCAACCTCCAGCTTCGTTTCTATCACCAAGATCATATTTTCCAACTACTGTTCCTTCCTCTTTGTTTCCAAACTTCTGCGTTCCAATTACCAATAATTATCAATGCATCTCAGTTGCATGTTTGATCTAATTTCAGACTGAACATGTTGGTAGAATTCTTGTTTCTTCATCACTAGCTTTTGCTTTTGAAGCAAAATTTTGAGTTATAGTTTGTTGACAGGATTTCCTTGAAGGGGGTATAGATATAATCCTGACAGACAGAATTGTACTTTAAGTTTGATTTTTAAATGTCCTTTTGGAAAATGAATGTCAAGTCATTCCTCTTGTTATTTACATCATAGTAAATCATATCATTTTCTGATTCAAAATACTAGTCTTAGTTCACTAATGCCTAGAATGTCGATCTTTATGGATTCCATTTCATTTTTTAAAATTTACATACCCTCTTCATTTCAAAAAAATTTTTTGTTGTTTTTTCCTATTTCATTTTTGACAACTTCCAATTTTCCTAGATTCATACTTCACACATTCCAAGTTCCAAACATCACCAGATTTTTTTTGCTTATTAAACTTTTTTAATATATTGTGAAATATTTATTTATAATGACAAATATATGAAATTTTATCTTGAAGCATGGTGTAGCGCAGGTAACAGTCTTCACATTGGGTACTCGTGTGTGGGCGTATCTGCATGCCAGCGGACCCCGCCTGGAGATGGAGAGAGGAGCGGTGTCTCGGTTCCTAAGAACATCGGAAATAGGTGTCTTAGGTAACCCCCGTGAAAGGTTGTTCAACCCCCAACGGGATCGTGACCCACAGGTTTAGAGCCACTGGTGTATACTAAAATAAATTGTTAGTGCCCTGGACTGTGTACTGACACTATTTGCAACAAACTCAACACAGTGTGACTCTACACATTCCTCGTGAGCACTGATGTCTTTGAGTCCACTGTGTCAACCACTGGATTAATCCATCTCTTACTTGGATCTTCCTCCTTTACACTGACCAAGGACGATGCCTTCCTCTCCTGGGGAGTGGTGCTGCCTAAAAACATGTTCAGTTTGTAAGATGAAATCTCAACATCCTTACTTTTTTTCATTGTTTTATTAGGGCCTCATACAACTCTTATCACAATCCATCCATACATCAATTGTGTAAAACACATTTATACATTCATTGCCCTCATCATTCTCAAAACATCCACTCTGCACCTAAGCCCCTGGAATTAGCTCATTTTTCCCCTCCCTCCCCACTCCTTCCTCCCTCACGAACCCTTGATACTTCACAAATTAGCCATATTTTGCACTGTCCAATGTCTCCCTTCACCCACTTTTCTGTTGTCCATCCCCCAGGGAGGAGGTTATATGTAGATACTTGTAATCGGTTCCCCGTTTCCAACCCACCCTCCCAGTATCGCCACTCACACCACTGGTCCTGAAGGGATCATCCACTCTGGATTCCCTGTTTCCAGTTCCTATCTGTACCCTTGTAATCCTATGGTCTAGCCAGATTTGTAAGGTAGAATTGGGATCATGATGGGGGGAGGGGAAGCATTTAGGAACTAGAGGAAAGTTGTATGTTTCATCGTTGCTACATCGCACCCTGACTGGCTCGTCTGCTCCCTGAGACCCTTCTGTAAGGGGATCTCCAGTGGCTTACAAATGGGCTTTGGGTCTCCATTCCACACTGCCCCCCTCATTCACAATGATTTTTTGCTCTGATGATGCCTGATACTGATCCCTTCGACACCTCATGATCGCACGGGCTGGTGTGCTTCTTCCATGTGGGCTTTGTTGCTTTTGAGCTAGATGGCCACTTGATTACCTTCAAGCCTTTAAGACCCCAGAATATCTTTTGATAGCCGGGCACCATCAGCTTTCTTCACCTTATTTAAAAATTTTTTTTAAATTGGGGGTTCTTACAGCTCTTATAACAACCCATACATCAATTGTATCAGTCACATTTTTACACGTTGCCATCATCATTTCCAAAACATTTTCTTTCTACTTGAGCTCTTGGTATCAGCTCTTTTATTTCCCCACTCCTTCCCCCACCCTTCCAACCTCATGAACCCTTGATCAGATATAAATTATTTTAATTTTCATATTTTACACTTGTTTGCTGTCTCCCTTCACCACATTTCTTTTGTTCGTCCCCCGAGTTGAGGGTGGTGGTGGTGGTTTGTATGTCGATCATTGTGATCGGTTCCCCCTTTCTCTCTCTTCTCCCCCAACCTTCCTCCTACCCTCATGGTATTGCTACTCTCATTATTGGTCCTGAGGGGTTTGTCTGTCCTGGACTCTGTGTGTGGAGAGCTCTTATCTGTTCCAGTGCACATACATTAGCAGATGTTTGCAGCTGTGTCTTCTTACCTCGAGTTGTGTCCCATCAGCAAATGAAGATCCAGAAGGCTCCACTCCCACAGGCTTTCCTCCGCTCACATTACTGTACTCACCTCCGTTCCAAGGAAGCACATCTTCCTCAGTTCCATTTCCAGTGCCCTTGGACCCAGGCGATGGCAAAACCCAGCAAAGAAGTAGGGAATGCTTTGGGAAGGGACGCTGGTGTAGTGTGAACTACTTCTGGCCAGTCTTTGTAACTCCCACCGAATGACTGGGTTGGACTATGTAATTATTAAGTGCTTGTGGCATACCAAGGGGGGGTTGGATAGCTTTCTAGTATTGTAAATAAACTGCCTGGTGACCTTGTGGGGGTTGGGCTATGCAAATAAGGTGTATGGAAAGCTAATTCGCAGATTGGTCCATTTTAACATCTCACTGGGTTTTAAATGAGCTGTCTCAGAATTGAGGAGGATCTCACAACCATCAGGAAACATAAACCAAGAGTGGAGCATATCCTTTGGACCTAGGGTCCCTAAGTTGGGAATTTCCTTGATGCAGGGGTCAGAGCTGTGTGTTACTGTGGACCAGGAGGGATGCCGAGAAGCAGTAGCAGCACTAGAATTAAGAGCAGGGGACAGAGTGGAGAACTTCCTGGCTCACAAAACCAGAATGCTGGGTGCCTTTCAGCAGAAGGCTTGCTGATAGACTGGGGTGCCTCTGGGTACTGGGTAGATTTGCTGACCAGCAGAGCTAGAGTGGAGTACCTTTGGGCCAAGCCTTATTCTAACTACCTAATCAGCAGAGCTAAAAGAGTTCTGTAACACTTGCCAGAGAGGGTAGGGACCAGATAAGAGGCCAAGGGCTTGAGAGAGACCTGCTTAGGGGTACTGGTGAGGAAAGGCTGTCTTGAGTTGTTTCTAATCCTGAATTGTAACCTGTTACTTCCCTAATACGCCCCTTAACAGTGAACACTGTGAGTTTTGGAAGTAGAGATAAACAGAGAGAACTATGGGGAGGATGTTTGGTGACAGGATTAGTAAAAAAGTTGAGGGAGGTAGCATATGTGACCTCTGACTCACCAGAATCAGGTGTGAGTAGGTGATGTTGCTCTAACCTCTGTCTTATAGGAAACAGCCTTGGGCAACTAATGTTGATGATCTTAATTTTTCCTGCCCTACTGTGAAATTAGAGGTCAGATACCAGTGTCATGCTATTTTTAAAGCTGGTAAAGATTGACGAGTAGTGGTATGTCTAACTCCATCAGCTTTGTATAAATGGTGGTTCTCATCATCCTCCCCCTACCCCACCCCCTCTTGTGAAATCAGAAAAGGCACTGATGCTATTACTACTATTACTACTACTCCCTCCACCTTTTTTACAAAAGTGAAATTCAGTGGAATCAATTGTCATTTATGTTACAAAGACGCTCTGAACTCAGTGCCTTCTGTCTAATTTCAAATCAAGGTCAAAAACAGTGAAACCCACATGCCATTGAGTTTGATGTGACTCCTAATAATCCTACCAAAAAAAAAGAGAATAGAACTGCTCCATACAACTTCTGAGGCTGTACAGATTTATACAAGCAACCTGCCCATCTTTCGCCCATTGATGGCTAGTGGGTTCAAACTGCCTTCCTTGCAATTAGTAGCCCCGCTCTTAACCCACCGCACCACCATGGCTCCTAAGAACAGTGGACGAAGCTCAAAATACAAACATAAGTCACATGAGGCAGTCCTCTTTTAATATCTTATTCCAAATTCTGATTTCTAATATAAACATGAATAGTGCTATTGACTAGAAACAAAGAAATGTGAAAGCTACATTTTCTAATATTTAAGAATGAAAGGAAGATATTGAGTCACTTAATTATAGAATCTGCAGCAGTGGCCAAGAACATAACTTGGAACAATATCAAACCTTTATATCATCATTGGTACACATTAAAAACAGAAGGAAAAGTAGAAATTAAAAAAAAAACTTTTTATATAAAATGATGCATTATCATTGAAAAGATCACATACACAACTCTGGGTACAAAAACATTGTAATGCAAATGAGGCATAGTTTATACAACTGTACAAGGAATTAAAATTGTGTATAACAATATATGTGAGGCATAGCTAAAAGGTTAAACAAAAACAAAGCTAAAAGGCTAACTCAATTCTGGCACATGGGATCCCTTTTACTTCATCATAAAGCTGTGCTCTCGGATTCTGGACGCCCAGGTTTCGGGAGGTGGACTGTGAGAACTCCGAGTGCATTAGGATCACTATCATTTTGGTTAGTAGTTTGGATTATAGAATACAAAGTTAACGCTCTGAAATATAAATCCCCACCTATGTTACAATTTAAAAAAACAACAGGTGCTTAGCCATTTGCCATACTCAGGGACATAGTGGGATGTTTATTATCTGAAACATTTATATAAAAATATAACCAGAAATCAACTCATAAAAGATTCATATTAAGGATGTGACACAAAAGCTATTATCATATGTATAAAAATAAAATATTTTGTTGCTACTCTAAGTTTTCATATAGGGAATCAATATACCTGAAAGTTTCCCCATACTTTACATTCTTTTCCCCCATCATTTGTTTCCCTGTGTGTATAATAAGGCTTTCTGGATTAATGAAGGCTTTCCAACACATCTTGTATTCTTAAAATGTCTCTGTACTGTGTGTTCTCAAATGTCTTTTAAAAGAACTGAGGTATTTGTAGATTTTCCCACACTCTTTACATTCATAGGGCTCCTTGCCAGAGTGTATCCTCATATGTAATTGTAGGGAGTTTTGACAAGAGAATGCTTTCTCACATTGCTTACATTGATAGGGCTTGTCTACAAGGTGTGTACTCAGGTGTTGTTGAAGGCTGGTAGACATACTGCAGACTTTCCCACATTGCTTGCATTCATGGGGTTCTTCATCAGTGTGCACTTTCATATGTAACCTTAGGGAGGTTTGCCAAGGGTAGGCCTTTCCACATTGCTGACATTGATATGGTTTTTGTAGCGCATGCGTACTCATGTGTTGCCGAAGGCTGGAAGACATACTGTAGACTTTCCCACATTCCTTACATTCATAGGGTTTCTCCCCACTGTGCATGTTGACATGCTGTCGAAAGTATTTGGGACATCTGAAAGCTTTGCCACAGTGCTTACATTCATAAGGTTTCTGTTCTCTGTGTGTTCTCTCATGTCCATGGAGAGAGGAATAACAAGTGAAAGCTTTTCCACACTGCTTACACTTATAGGGTTTCTCGCCAGTGTGTGTTCTCTCGTGCTCTTGACGGGACGAGTAAAAGGTGAAGGCTCTCCGACAGTACTTACATTCATAGGGCTTCTCTCCAGTGTGCATTCTCACATGTTCTCGGAAGTATGTGGGGCAACTGAAGGCTTTCCCACATTCCTTACATGCATAGGGTTTCTCACCAGTGTGTCTTCTTAAATGTAGTTTCAGGGAGGAGGAATGCATAAAGGTTTTCCCACATAGGTCACATACAAGGATTTTCTGTCCTCTGTGACTGCTCATATTTTCCCTGGAGATGAAAGGCAAGGAAATGCTTATTATACCCATATACGCCAATCTCAGTGCATGGGTATGTTTTCAGCACTACCTGTATCATTTCAAAGTAGAATCCCTGAACACGTGGGTGTGAACAGAAATAAATCCTTTACTCTTTCTCACTATGAAGTTTCCTGACCACTATTTCCAACTTAATTATGTTTCAGACCCTCAATATCTGTATCACATTTATGAAAATATTGTCTTGTGAAGAGTCTGTTTAAGTACACAACTGTTTACATTTACATATATTTTGTAATTCTGAAACATCTTAAAACTCTTCTAGAGCACTCCCCTTCCTATGTGAGTGCCACTCACCTTGAATGCTTTTCCTGTAGGTTATGAAGTTTCTCTTTTTCTTCCAAATAGGACCAGGAATCATTTCTTAGTACATTTATATTTTTCTCTCCATTGAAAACTTCTTTTCCAAAAATACTTTGTTGAGGACTTGATCCACTGGTCTTACCTTGGAAATAACTATCTGCAAAAATTGATAAAACAGTTTAATTTCATGGGGATAAAAATGGTGGTTAAAGGAAAGAAAATTGGCCAAGTGTAGATTTTTTTTTCCATATGGTGATCCAGAAAGTACATAAATATAAGGAATCATGGGCATGTGAGCAAAGGAAGACTGTAACAAAGAATTCAACTTGGTCATTTGTTTCTGATTTCTGAAAATAACCCGAGTAACTGACAAGTCTTGTTTTTCAATATCACTAGGCAAGTACAACAGTAGGCCTTATCCAGGTCCCACACCTAGCTAACTACCTTCAGTATGGTTGAGGGACATGATTCAATCAACCTTACATATTCATTTAGGTCTCAATGGAGGTTCCTCTTTGGGCTTTCCTGGATGGGTGAGAACATTCACACCCAGGAGAAGATATAGAATGTCCCTGGAGACAATGGAAGCCTTATGCCAAGAATTCTTCCAGATCTTGTATGATACATCTCTTCAATTGGCTCCTTTTTGGTTATAATGAATGGGTAACTGTAGAAATAATAATAAACCCAAACCCCAACTCACTGCCATTAAGTTGATTCTGACTCAGAAATCCTACAGAACAAAGTAGAAGTAGCCACTTTAGGTTTCCCAGGCCATACATCTTTACAAGAACAGAACACCTCACACTCCTAAGGAATGGCTAATGGGTTTGAACTGCTGAGGTTGTGGTTAACAACTCAATGGGAAACCCACTACACCACAGGGCTCCTTAGAAGAGGTAAGTCTCTGTGAATTTTCTGAGCTGCTACAGAGATTTAGCAAATCCATAGGAGCAATGACTCAGCAGGGACGGGAAGGACAGTGAATTTGTGTGGACCCCTGTCTGGGTGGCTGGTGGTGAGCGAAAGGTTGCCTGGGCAGGTGATAGACAGAATCTTTCTAGCTCCTGCCCTACCCCGTTTCCCCAAAAGTAAGACATCCCCCCAAAATAAGACCTACTTACAGTTTTGCCTCTCGCTGAAATATAAGGCATCCCCCAGAAAATAAGACCTCCCCGAAAATAAGGCCCCCCAAAGCTACTGTAACTCTGAACCGTAGCGGTGGGCGCTGCTGTGCAGCTCACTGTTGGCCACAGCGCAGCTGGAGCAGGCAGGAAGTGCGAGGTCTCTTTTAATAAAACAATAAACAATAAATGTGTACCATTTTCTTCTTCATGGGAAAATAAGACATTCCCTGAAAGTAAGACCTAGCACATCTTTGGGAACAAAAATTAATATAAGACACTGTCTTATTTTCAGGGAAATGGGGTAGTTCCCAAGGACTACAGAAAGAAAATCGAGACGCAGCTGGTAAGAGTTATATAGACCCCTAAGCCTAAAGCTGGCCTCTAATAACTTGGCACTTCATTGTCTAGGATGTTTTGGCCCAGTTAGGGTGGCTGGAAATGGACCCTGATTCAACTCTGGTTTGTCAGGTCCGAGAGCAAAGGCCATGAACGTGACTGGCAATGAGGAATGGAGATGTGGGAAGAAGAGACAGTCCAGCCGGGAACTGGATAATAAATAGTGCTCAAAGTGCGGTTGGACTACTCCCCCCACTTTACAGCGCAGTCGTTGAAATACTCTCAGGACTTTAGAAATCAGAGAACATGGGTCAAAATGATGGCCTAGCTAATACACAAGTTAGCATGAAGCTAACCAGATTCATGGAAACCCCATGTTTGTCAGAGTAAAACTCTGCTCCACAAGGTCTTTACTGATTTTTTTTTTTGAGCGGATCACCAGGTCATTCTTCTGGTGCCTCTGGATGGACGTAAATGCAGTCAAATACATCAACTGTGCTACCTTGGATCTCCATTTACTAAAGAACAGTTCTAAAACAACAGAGACTGATATTGACATAACACTATTAGAAAAGCAAAGTAGGGGGGAACTGAGCAAAATACATATGCCTAAATGCTACGTTTAAAGGAGGAAATATAGAAAATATTTTGCTGAGAAGGTAATATGGAAACTAAAATCATAGAATCCTTAGAAGAGAATATAGAGGCATAACTGTTGGAACTCACCTTTAATAGCAGATTATCTGATATAATAGCAAAAGTCAAAATATATAAATGATATATCATAAAAATTGAACATTTTGTTCGTCAAAGGACTTTGCCAAAAATAGTATTAAAGACAATCTATTAATTGGGAGAGTATCTTTGGGAACCATATATGTGATCAAAGTCCAATATTTTATATAGGTATATATGCACATATATATATATAGCTGAACAATAAAAAGACAAATAACTCAATAAAAGAATCAGCAAAAGACTTGAATAGACATTTCAACAAAGAGGGTATTCAAGAGGCCAACATACACCTAAAAAGTAGTTCAAGATCTTTAGTCATCAGAGAAATGCAGATCAAAGACACAGTGAGATGACCACTTCACTCCCACTAGTTTGGCCGTGATTAACATTATAAAACAAAACCATAAAGTAACAAGGGTTTATTAGAATGTTGAAAATCGGGACGCTTATCTATCCCTGTGGGAATTCAAAAGGGTATAGACAGCTGTTATAGAAAGCATTATAGTGATTCCTCAAAAAAACAAAAAATAGAACTACCATTTGATGCAGCCATTCCATGACTAGGTTTATACCACAGAGATTTAAAAAGTAGCAATGCAAACAGATATATGCATGGCAATATTCATGACAGCACTACCCACAACAGTCAAACGGTGGAAACTTAATGTCTCTCCAAGGAAAAAATAGAGACAAAATATAATCAATCCATACAATAGAATGTCAGCCATAATGAGAAATACAGTGTTGATACATTGAGAATATTATGAGTAAAATTAGCCAATCACAAAAGAACAAATATTATATGATCTCACCTATACAAAAATGACAAGAATAAGCCAACATGTATCTCTCTCTGGGCTCCATAAACTCTGCCCAGCCTTATAAACATAGGAAACCTTGAGATGTTCAACTAAGAGAAATTAAAAGTCAGTTTAATATGTAAATAGTAGTATTTTTATGAATACATAGGTCTTTGACCTCAAGGTCTAAGACCTAATGCTGCGAACCTTTAATATAGTTCCTCATGTTGTGGTGACCCCCCCAACCATAAAATTATTTTCATTGCTACTTCATCACTATCATTTTGCTACTGTTATGAATTGGGCGAACCCTGTGAAAGGGTTGTTCGACCCCCAAAGGGGTTATGACCCACAGGTTGAGAACCGCTGGTCTAAGAGTGCATCATTTACTACCATATTCTCACCCCTCAGCCCAAATTAAAAAAAATAGTATGTGGAAGACACACAAAAGACTAGGTGAAAGAATCATGAAATCCTTACCTACTGAGGCTAAGTTCTGCAAAGTTTCTAGCATCACATCCTTATAGAGCTTTCTCTGGTCAAGGTTCAGAAATGCCCACTCTTCCCGTGTGAAATTAATAGCCACATCCTCAAAGACCACCAAGTCCTAAAAGATCACACATATTATTATAGAAACAGGCACTACATCCCCCCTTCCCATGTGAAATTAATAGCCACATCCTCAAAGACCACCAACTCCTAAAAGATCACACATATTATTATAGAAACAGGCACTACATCCCCCATGCATGCATCCCTGCTGCCAGCCTGGTGAACGGGACTCCTCCACAGGATCCTGAGCCGCAGGAACTCAGCACCCTCGTGCGAAATGATCGTCACTAGGAGAATAAAATAGAACGTACTCGAGGATGTTAAGTGCTTTGAAAACAAAGAGCGAGGCACTAGTGATGGATACAGATGTATGCTCAAATCATGAAGAGTCATTCTTTTTAGTGACATTAGGTGAATTCTGTGGCAGGTTAAAAGTTGACAAAGGAAATCATCACTCAGAAAATAATAGAAATAGACACTTTGCTTAGCTATGACTTTCTTATCAGATACAAGGAACTTGAACCAGAATGTCTGGGTGTTACAAACACGCAGGGCTAACCACCAAGGTGCTTGGCCTGATTCCCTCAGACTCAGCGTAGGCAGAGACGGTCCACCCCCAGGGTGATGGGACACTGCGCAACGAACGTAGCCAAGGCCTTGGAACCAGACAATACTTGGCAAAAAAGGAGGAACACATAACTCCCCCAAAATGTGCTCGGTCAGCAGAGCAGCTCAAAGCAATCGCTGAGTGCCAGCATTTAGAAAAGCAGTATCAATAAAGAGCCTGAAGGGCCTGACTGGAAGGGAGCCCTAGATGATTTCAACAGAAATGGAAATAAATATTCCTAATCAATAACAATTCTTGGGTGGGGATATATAGAAGTATATTTTGTTATCTGTCACAGTTTTAAAAAACTACAAATCTATTAAAGTTTTATTAATAGCAGAGAGACATTTTGCAGAAGGAACACACAGCTGAGGAGCCCAGCAGTGTGACCCCAAAGATTTGGCATTATAAATGCCAATGAAGCTAAAGCCCACCTGAGCTATCTCGAAAGGTATGGCTTAATGATCAACTCTACTGATAATAAAAACACTGTTGTCCCAGCAAGCTGTCTAAGAAAAATAGTCTTTCTTACTGTTTTCAAAAGGAAGCAATTTCTGTCCTCGGTAAACCAAATACATGGTCTATGACATCTTTGTGTGGCACTGGTTTTAGCTATTAAAAATTATTCTGGTCCCTCACCGATAAGGAGTTTGAGGGGAAAAAATCAGCTAGTTTAAATTGCCTGTGTGCAAACTATGTAATTCAGTGCTTCACAAGTGCTTTGCCTTAAAATGAGACAAAGGCTTCCATATAATAAAACAACCATTTATTTTTAGCCAGTTTAATTTAACCACAGGTCCTGGTTCAACATGCTTTTAGAAATTATGAAACTATTAAAACAAATTATTGCAAGTGTTACCACAAACTATTGTTTAACTCACAGCAAATCGTATATATCTCAATAAAGAAACTATAGGACTCTTCGCTTAGATTCTATCAGAACTATCAAAATACATTTTGAAATGTGATATGATTAATTTAACCAATGATGTTTTTTAAACTCTCAGCTATCCATCATGTTCAAAATAGGGGGGGGGGAGTTTACATACTTCCCCTCTACCCTCCCTCCCTCCTCAATATCCTATCTCTCCCCCGTTTCCGACCCCCCCATCCCTGGCCTCCTAGTAGGCAAGTCTTTTGGCGTCTAACACATATTTTCTTTTCTTTGTTTTTCCTCATAACCGTGGTGCTATTGAATATTTATCATTGTAATGTTGACCAAATTTGCGAAGCAGAATGTTCCCTAGCTTTTGTTAATGTCTCGTGCTGTTTAGAGAGTTGAGTTTTACCGATGCATAATATTCCAAAGCATGAATGTACCAGAGCTTGTTGATCCATTCCTCTATATTGGCGTTTTGGTCGGGGCACTAAACATAGGTGTGCTAACCAAAAAGAAGCTAAAAACCAATGGCAGGGGTTGGGGGTGGGTGTTGGGCACTTAAGGTATTTCCTGGTTGAATAACATTTTCAAAATTGTACATGGCAGGATTTTGGTTAACGATCTTTTAAATCTTCGCAAAACGAGACTTCAGGTGACAAGATATGGTTGATAAAAATGTCTTGGACAAAGTATTTTTCAAAGTTGAAAATCACAGGTATTCTTCAAGGATGCGTATGCATGTGAGTGCGCACACCCCCCCACATTGACGGTGAGAAAGATATTTAAATTAGGGGGTTCTACGAAATATAGCCCAACCACCACCATCACATTGCTCCTCATGACTACGCTCCTATGTACAGGAACTTATCTCAAACATTACACATTTCTAACCACCAAATTGACCTGAAGTAAGCCGCGCACAACCATGTTCTGTTAAGAACTGTTTATATCTTAAGCGAAGTTTCCATCAGAAGGCGTGGGAAGAGACAAACGGCGCTTTTCACAAGGTAGAATCACTGATGTCAAAAATCCAAATACACGGTGGCTTCACGGAGTTCACAGAAAGAATGAGAGACTGTTTCCCATGATCTTCTTAAAGCTCTCGGACAGGACTTCAGTTAGGAGTCTTTAGTCACGTCAAAGAATTAGTTTTACAAATTCCTCTCAGAATTTGATAATCACACCATACTTAAAACTAGCAGCCTCACATTTCGGGGACTTGTTTTTCAGATCCACGTTACTGAGTACTACTGTGATTAACCACAAAGGAGTCATCTCGCCGACCACAGTAGGAATTCTAGACGATACCGTGCTTTACGGGTGTTACCACACCAGACAACTGCCGCCCAACAACAGTGTGGGTGTCTCTGGACAAACGGCTGGGCATTCTCACACCAGGCTACTGTAGAAAGACTTTGTAACAAAAATTTTGTTTTCATGGGACCATAAATAGAATAAAGTCTAAGAGGAAGGGATACTTACTGAGCATAAATCTTCCGATTCAAGTATACAAAATTCTTTAGTATTTACTTAAGTTCACCCCTTTCAGGTGGCTCTATAGTAGCATGATTACTTTGACTTAAGATTTTTACAGTACTAGACCAACGCTGAACTTTAATTGTGAGTATGAATATTTAACATTACTCCTAATTATCCATATGCTACCTATCTAAATGTAAATATGAAAATATCCATACATAGTGTTCACCATTTGGATTGTGGTTTGATTGATTAGGGTAATGTTCTGCATAAAAATATATATCTGGGACACATATTACAATATTTCCAGTTATGTAAATAACTATCTTAAAGATACATACTATGCTTAGGAGATATAATAAGTATTTCAATAATAATTTATTCTACAAACATATAAAACTTTATAAAACTATTTAAAATGTAATAAGTACATCATTGAAAAACTAATTTTTAATTGTTATGAAAAGTGAGGGGTTTAGGTTCACAAGGGAGAAAACGGAAACGACTCTCACTGAGTCAATTCTGACTCATAGTAACCCTACAGGGCAGAGCAGAACTGCCCCTGGGGGTCTCTGGGGCTAGAAATCTTAACAGGAACCCAGGGCTTTGAGAACAGCTGGTAGGTTCAAACTGCTGACCTGCAGTTAGCAGCCCAGCACAAATCTCACTACACCACCAGGCTCCTTATAAAACAGTAAAGCAGGAGATGTACCAAAATTGCATAATAAGGAAAAAATAAAAAAGCAAAAATTATTAATATTTTTCATAATATTCATTGGTTGCATAGAGTAATACTTGGCAAGCATTCAAGTGGCAAAACATTAAAGCAAAGCCTTGAAATGAGAGCTAACATGGTAAAAATTAAAGGGTGCTCTAATCATGCAATAAGCTAATAAAGGAGGAAATGATTATACGTTCAAAACATTGATCAAACACGGTGACTTGCAAAGCTAAAAGAATCCTCTAATTCTATGAGTTAATCTTGTTAAAAGGAGATAAATATTAAGCACGGTGTTTGCCTTAAAATTCCCGTATCAGATGGGCTGTAGTAACAAAAATAAGAACATGCAGTTTAGGAAGGTCAGTGATTTCTATAAGGGAAGTATACAGGCCTGGCCCAGCAAACTTGGACATGCAGACAGTCTGCTCAGACGGTCCCTTCTCAGCCTTCGCTTCAGCGGTGGTTTCTCCCGCGCGGCTGATTGTCCTTGCACAGGATGGCGCTTGAATTTTAGTTTCAGTCCTTTGGTGGGCTGGCAAGTCCAAATAGGTTTCTCCTTTTTAAACAAAGACAAATGAATCCAAGTTCAATGCATTTAAATTTAGCAGCATAAGTATTAGTAAGAAGTATTACATAAAATTATTTTCATTTTAACACTAAGGATCTTTTGGTGAATGTCTTTTCCATTATGAGGGTCCTCTGAAAAGTTTGTTGTTTAAAAGATTATCACCTTCCTGGCCCACCAAGCCTTGAGGACAATATTCCCGCTCAGAGCAGCCAGTCCACAGAGACCATAAGGCTGGCCCCACTAT
>NW_022111359.1:3328349-3333573 GCF_000313985.2 Echinops telfairi | reverse complement strand
ATAGACATGAAACTTAATCTTCTAATTTAAAGCTCTTAATAATTTTATAAATTAACTTAATAAACTTTAAACAGATAAAATTTTAATTATATAAAATAAATTTCTTGTTAATAATCTCTCTCTCTTTTTTAAAAGAAGTCCTTATTAAATATTCTTTATAGTATAACCTTTGGCATAATTAAAAAAAAAAGTATACTATTACCGGATCCAAATGTGTGTGTGCTAAGTTCTTATACATATAGAACACTGCCATTAAGTGGATTCTTTTTTTTGCCATTAAGCGGATTCTGACTCATAGTGAACCCTATATGGCACTGTAAAACTTCCTCCTTAGGTTTCCAATACTGTAAATCTTTATAGGAGCAGAAAGCCTATATATATGTGTGTATGCTTACATATTCTTTTTGTGTGGCACAGAACTAAGAACCTATACATTTTAATTATAATGAATGTTTATTACTGCTATTTTCAAACTAAGAAAACGAAAAAACTCACTGCCATAGAGTCCACTGGCTTATGGTGACCCTACAGGACAGGGTAGATCTGCCTCCCTCCCCCTCCCGCCCCGGGGTCTCAGACACCGGAACTCTTCACAAGAGTGGAAAGCCCGTCTTTCTCCGAGGAGTGGTTGTTGGTTTCAAACTGCTCATCTTATGAATTGCAGCCGAACTCGATACTACTCTGCCACCGTTCTCAGACTAGTAGCATATTTAAAATTCTTATAAGTAATTTAAATAACACATAACATAATTATTATTGAAGTAAAATTGGTCTCTATATAGTTTACATTTTCTATTCAAGTCTTTATTACTTATCTCTTTTTTTGATAAAGAGTTTAGTCTTACTAAAAATGCTACTATAACATCTAGCTTAAGTTATTTAGAATGGTTTTGCTTTTGTTTTGTAATTAAATACTTTTATTGGGTGCTCTTATCACAATCCATACATTCATCCATTGCGTCAAGCACATTTGTACATATGTTGCCATCATCATTTTCAAAGCATTTTCTTTCCACTTGAGTCCTTGGTAGCAGCTTCTCATTTTCCTCCCTTACCCACCCTCCTTTCCTCATGAACCCTTGATAAATTAGAAATTATTATTTTCATATCTTACATCATCTGCTGTCTCCCTTCACCCACTTTTCTGTTCTGTTGTTCATGCCCCTGGAAGGGCATTATATGTCGATCCTTGCAATCAATTCCCCCTTTCTCCCTCCATCTTCGCAGTATTGGTCCCGGGGGCTTATCTGTCTTGGATTCCCTGTGTTGCAGGCTCCTATCTGTACCAGCAGGCACGTTGTGGTCTACATGGATTTGTAAGGTAGAACTGAGGTCATGATAGTGGGGGGAGGAAGCATTGAAGAACTGGAGGAAAGTTGTATGTTTCATCGGTGCTATGCTGCACCCAGACCTGGCTTGTCTCTTCCTTGTGACCCTTCTGTAAAGGGATGTCCGACTGTCTATGGATGGGCTTTGGGGCTCCACTCCACGCCCCCGCCGCCGCGGTTTTTGCTTTAAGGTTGGCATAAACTTACCATAGTCAGGACAAATTTGTTTTCATGAATTCTTGGAAATGTTCCCTCCCCCTCACTGCCATCGAGTCCATGCTGACTCATAGCGCCCCTGTGGGTTTCCGAGATCGTAGCTGTTTGTTGGAGTAGAAAGCCCTGTCTTTCTCCCGAGGGGCTGCTGGTGGTTTCAAACCGCCAACCATGGGGATTTCAGCCCAACGCATAACAACTACACCACCAGGGCTCCTCTTGGAAAGGTTAGGGCGATTTATTTTATTTAAGCTTTTATTATTATACTAATAAAAGTAAGCCTTTTATAATTTAATTGATATCATCTGGAGGTAATAAATTGTTACATTGGTATAGCTCTGTCTCTATATGTCTTATACGTTTTTTTTCAAAGAAGCAACTTAAAAGAATGTGCCCCTTTTTAGAGACATTTCAAGTAAGTAATCCAAACCTTAAAAATATATTTATTTATATAATATCTTCTCAATCCTGCTGCTGAAAGCTTAACTTAGTGGAAACAATGTTTTTAATCTGTTGCATGAAAGGAAACAATGTCAGTTATGGCCTCTTAAAACAACAGAGAGACTCAGCTATAAAAACAAACAAAACACAACCATTAGGTTTATACAGTAGCATATGAAACAAGTAATGTTTCTTAAATGTATAAATATATAGTAATGCCTTATGAAAAAATTATTTCTGATACTTGTTAATTTGCCAGATTCTTAAATGGAGAGCTGCAATTTAGACTTGTTGGCTAAAAGCAAGCCGTAAAAACGAAATTCTTCAGGAGAACAATGCAAATGGGAACTCCTTTTTAAAAATGTATTTAAAAATAATCATTGAACTCTTAAATTGCTTTTACACGGAATTTCATACCAGAATCTTAGCAAGAGCAAATCTAGGCTTACTTATCAAAGAAATTGTGCTCTTTGATGGAATCTTTTGTCCCGTTTTTCAAATGTGATTGAGTAGAGATTTGGTCTCTTCTTTTAAATGTTAGCCTATCAGTCCCTTCAACTGGACAGTACTTTGAAATGCTGCTGCGAAGGGCCATGGAGAGGGTAAGACTCACAGCAAACTTAAGACAAGAAAATGAGATCCTGCCTGCTCTTGTGCCGTCCTCATACTTGCTGCTCTGTGTGCGCCCATTGTTGCCGCCACTGCGTCAGTTCATCTCATGGCCGTCTTCCGCTTTTTTTGGCCGACGTTCCACGTCATCAAGCCTGATGTCTTTCTCCAGGGATTGGTCTCTCCTGATGATAGATTCAAAGTACAAGATGAAATAGTTACTGATGCTTGAAACATTGTCTTTGGTCCGATCGAGTTAGTGACTTGAAAAGAACACGCTGCAGGACCGGAACGCTGGCTGATCTTCCTGAGAGGGCTGAGCGCGCTCCAGTCTCCCTCGCTGTTGTGAGGCATTTCCCTGCTAGACCAAACGTGCGCACACACACCAGATCAGAACCCAACTTTTGTATCCTCTCGGGATCAGAATCCAAAAGGGCTTGAGATTCTGTGGTCTACAAATCTTAAGTGTTAAACCCGAGCAAGCATTTACATGTGAACAGAAACTCCTAAGGGTGTCTCAATGGAGGGAGTTCAAAGGTCACAAATAGCCAAGAAATAATCTTCTCTGGGATACAATAGTTTTCATGAAGGGATGCCATGGATTTTAGAAGGTGTTTTGTTTTTTCAGTCTCCAAAATTTCATGACTTACATTGACCCTGAGCTGTTTTTGAAAGTTGAATTATTCTCTGGTGTAGTATTAAATTGAATGTGGGGGGTGTGAGGGGGCCAGTCCCCACCTCTACTACTACCTATGGGTTCAGTAAGCACAATTATACGGTTGATATATATAATATTAAAGTCATCGAGAGCATGAGAGATAAAAGAGATATTACAATGATGCAGTCAGACACATTACATGGTAGCATTGCTCACCTCAGCCCAGCTTGGTGGTCCTCGTGGGGGAACCCGGCTATGAAAGCAGGAGCAGCCTTGGGGACTGAGAACCGGGGAGCCTCTCCTGGCCCAAGAGCCAGAGAGGGCCCCGGGAATCAGGGAGAGCCTCTAGGCCCAGAGCTGGGGAACGCCTCCGGGCCCAGAGCTGGGGAGAGCCTCCCGGACTCCTAGGAGAGATTCTTCTTTATTTATTCTAACCAACCATTATATCACTTTTGGGGGACATGATTACAGGTAACCACACATCACAGGAAGGGGCAGTACAATAGGCACACACATCATAGGAAGGGGATCTATGATAGGCATAAGTGTGACAGGAAGGGATGAGCTAGGGGTGTGTCCATAGGAATGGGAAGGTCTAGGGGTACACATGTGACAAGATGGGCGGACCCTAGAATCATGATGGCAGCCTAACCTTGGTCATCTTTGGGCAGGTTTGACCTCTCTGGTGTCTCCTACAAGGAAACAGACAACTACTACCCTTATCAAAAGGGAATGGGCCCTATTTGTGGATAAACAGTGGTGTCTGCTTGAGCTAGACAGCTGATAACTCTCAGGGACAGTGGCCCCCATCCACTCCTGATGACCTCCAAGTGTACAGTCATTCTCAAGCAGCTAAGTCTGGTATATAATTGGGGGAGACAGCTTGAGCGAAATCCTTCTGTTTCCCACCCTCTGGGACTGACCTGAGACCTAAGAAGTGGAATTATCTTTGACAGAAACCAAAATGAGGAAAGGAAAATCAAATCTCGGTTGAATAAAAATGAAAACAGATTAACAATGAAAAGCAGCCAACAATAAAACTCAGCTGAATCTCAGATACAGCAAGGCAGAGTTTCAAAGATGTGGGAGGAACTCACCCAGGGAGCTCCCAAAAGTCGGTAGGAAAAGGAGAGTCCAAAAGATTCTCCGTGTGATTTCCTTGGGTTCCGGGAGCTGCCCGGGGGAGCTGTCCTCCAGATCCCAATCACAGTACCGGGAAAACAAAACAACACCTACAAACTTCTTTAAAGTTCAAAAAGAGGTTCAGTAATGCCAGAACGATGGGTTTTTGTTTGCTCTTTTTTGCAAATAGGGAGCACAAAGCCAAGCAGCCTCAGCAATGTATTCCGCGATATTTGCTATCATACATGTCTATAAAGCAAAGAACCACAAACACGGGGACATTTGGGGCATTTTCTGATTGGATTATTTCTGCAGCAGTACATTACCATAGCTTGGTTGACCACCTTTTGTAGGTGTTAGCCTAGTTTGCAAAAATGGGGTTTGGGGTGACAAGATATGGATGATTATAATTTCTTAGAACACATTTAAAATTATATGCATATTACCAAGGACAAGGAAAAGGCATATATTGTATGCCCGGATCAATACCAGGCCAGCTTCTAGCAGCAAGTGACCTTGAATCTCCCTCACCCAGGCGGAGCTGACCAGAGCTGGCTATGTAACCTGTCAGCAGCTTTGCAAGTTTTTTTCTTTCTTTCACTCATGGCCCATTTGGCTCAGTGCCTGCTTTGTTCTCAACCCACCGCTCTGCACCCGGAACCAGGAAGACACCTTACATTCCAGAAACCCGGATATACCTGTATCTCCCAATCCCTGACTATTTTACCTTATATGGACTCAAGACAGCCCACTCACATGTTCCCTGGCCATATAAGCACCACCCCTGTAGCCTGGGACGTGACTCCCCCGGCTTGGACACTGTGGAACATGAGACTTCGCCCAGGCTGGGTTT
>NW_022111359.1:3323670-3327525 GCF_000313985.2 Echinops telfairi | reverse complement strand
TCTGACCTCCCACCATATGCTGGCAAATAGCCTTTAGTGTTTGTCATCTCTTTGGGGGAGACAAAGCTGGGGAAGTCTCTTTATAATCATATATGTATATATATATGCTTTAAAATATATTTAGACATTTATTCAAAAGAGGAAAAACACATTTTAAATTAAGGAGCTCTAAAAATAGAGCTTAACAAAATCTTATTATTTTGAATAGAGTATTATATGTGTAAGGCATGGACACCATTTCATTTTTCTGCCTGTGGAAATCTAATTTTTCTGGCACGCTTATTGACAAGACTCTTCCTTCCCCACTGAATGGACTTTACATCCTTGTTAAAAACCAGTGGACTACAGATCTTGAGTTTACATCTAGGCTCTTATTCCTAGTCCATTTCTCTAGGTCTCTATTGTTACACCAGTTCCAGACTGTTTTGATTACTATAGTATGTTTAAAATACTATTAACAAAATACTAAACAAAAATTACTAAAATACTAAACAAAAGTCTTGTTTACAATACTAAAGTTGAAGTCCTCTTTGTTCTCTCTGTTAAAGTTGCTTTAGCTATTGAGAACCTCTTGCGAAACCCTATAAAATTAAGGGTTGGCTTTCCCATTTTCTGTAAAGAAGGGTGTTGAAAGATTGACTGGGGTGATGTTGAAACTGTTCATGGCTTTGAGTGATGTTGACATCTTAACAATATGAAGTCTTCCAGTAGATAAACATGGAAGAGCTTTCCACTGATGGACATCTTTGTTAATCTCCTCCAGTAGTGTTTTTAAGATTTTCACTGTTTAAGTCCTTCATTAACCAAAGCCAAACCCAACCCACTGCCATCGAGCCGACTCCAATTCTAGCAGCCCTACGGCACAGAGTAGAACTGTCTTTTTGAGCTTCTGATACTTTAAACCAGTGGTTCTCAACCTTCCTAAGGCTGCGACCCTTTCATACAGTTCCTCATGTGGTGGTGAGCGTCAACCATGAAATTATTTTCGTTGCTACTTCATCAGTTATTTTGCTACTGTGATGAATCGTCATGTAAATATCTGATAGACAGGATGTATTTTTATTGTTACAAATTGCATCGTGATTAATCACAAAAATAATATGTAATTCTATATTGTGAAATATTTATTTCTAATGACAAATAAATGAAGTTTTGTCTTGAAGCATGGTGTAGCATGGGTAAGTCTTCAGGCTGGGTACTCGTAGGTGGGCGTATCTGCATGTGGGTGGACCCACCTGGAGACAGATAGAGGAGCGGTGTCTTGGTTCCTAAGACCATTGGAAATATGTCTTTTCCAATGGCCTTAGTCGACCCCTGTGAAAGGGTCATTTGACCCCCAAAGGGGTCGCAACCCACAGGTTGGGAACCGCTGTTTTAAATCTTTATGGGAGTAGATAAGCTCACCTTTTTCTCATGGAGGGACTCGTGGGCTTAAACTACTGCCCTTGGAGGTAATAGCTCAACCCAGTACATCGCCAGGGCTCTTCCACATCCCTGTTTACATTTATTCCTAAGTATTTTCTTCTCTTTGATGCCACTGGGAAGCCCTGGTGGCAGAGGTTCCACTTTGGGCTGCAATTTGCGAGGTCAGAAGTTTGAAAACACCAACACTGCGAGGAAGAAAGAAGAGGCTTTCTCCTCCTGTGAGCAGTTTCCATCTCAGAAACTCACAGGGGCAATTCTGCCCTCCCCTCCAGAGGAGCTGAATCGCCTTGGACTGGTTTGGTTGTTGTGGTGAATGGAATCACTTTCCTCAGTTCTCTTTCAGACTTCTCATGGTTGGTGCATAAAAACACAACTTCTTTTCGTTCACCTTGCACCCTGCAACTTTACTGAATTTCACTATTAGGTCTAGGAATTTTTTTTTTTAACAGAAACTTTCCAGACCTAGAATCATCCACAGAGGAGATCATTTTCTTTTCCAACCAGGATTCCTTCTCTTTTTCTGGTCTTATTGTTCTAGCATGGAATTCTAGAACAACACTGAATAAAGGTCAGGAGAGGGCACCTTTGTCTTGCTCCAAATTCCGAAAGGAAGAGGCTCATCTTCCGGGTGTGATGTTGGCTGTTCATATTTGCATTTGCTCTAGGACACAGTCTTATCAAATGCCTATGCTGCATCCATGCTCTCCTGCTGTCGTCAATGCATCATGTTGATCTGATGTGTCTGCCGGGACCATCTGTTTGTGATTCAGCCTGATCAGATGGCATGTGTCTAAGAACACTGTAGCTAGGCTATCCCATCTCTCACTGCACAGTGATTCATAATAATCTATCCTCATTTTCTTGATTTCTATTGAGTCCGTTGCAATGTTTCTTCTTCTATGTTTTTTCCAACATTTTATTGGGGATCGAGTGAGCTCAGTTTTTTACTTCAACAATTCCTCCACATTTGCTTCATGTCATTGATTGCCACGGGCGGGCGCCATGGAATCTCACTGATCCCACTTCCTCCCCGGGTTTCCGGGTTTCACTCCTCCTTCTGTCTTCACCCTTCTGAACTTTGCCTTTCGGGAAATGACTTCAATCTCACATGGTTAATGAGTCGAAACTAGCATACTTCCCAACATAACTATTTCCCTTGTGGACCTATTGCTTGGCTAAAAACTGAGTCATGGGTGAGAGTTCACTTCCAGACCTGCAGGGTGTGCCCAGCGTCCTACCAGCCTCTATTCAATCGCTCGTCTTGGTCTTTTTTGAGTTTGGGGCCACATTTTTCTCCCACTCTTATCAGTAACATTCGCATGTGATTTTTTTGTTCATAGTGGTGATGTCAGGGCCTGAACTTACAAACGCACTTCAAAAAAAATTAAAAATAAATAAAATTTTTTAAAATGCACTTCCTCATTTCTTAGGGTAAAAAATGGTTTCTTCCATGTGACACCAAAAGCGCACATGATCCAAGAACACAGTGAGACCAACTGGACGTCTGTGAAATGTAAGTGTTGTGTTTCAAAGGACCCCATCACCAAAGTGAATCATACGCAAAATACCGAAGGGAGAAAAAAACAGGCAAATCAGATACCTGATAAAGAACTTGTATTGTATTATCAGCAAATCAAATACCTGATAAAGTGCATATAAATTTAAAAATCTTATATGATTCAATAAAAAATAGTAGACAAGATAAAGACAAATCAAAGATTTAAAACAATAGACAAAATATTTAAAGATAATTCTTCAAAGAAGAAATCCAAATGAAAAGATGCTCACCAACTTTGGTGTGATGACTATTTTCCTACGGTTTTTAACCCCGGTCTTCTGGCTTTGAATAGGGCTATAGAAATAAGTTGCTTATGGCTCACCCAGAGGACTGGAGAACCTGCTAAGAATGCAAATAAGGTACAAGAAATTCTTAGGTATTAAACCGTGTTCCCATCCCACGATATTTCAAAAGTCCCCAGGTGTCTCTGTTTGTCACACTGTGGTGGCTTTCTTGTTACTATTATACTGGAAGCTGTATCGTGGTGTTTCAAATACCAGCAGGGTCACCCAAGGTGGACAGGTTTCAGCAGCCCTTCCAGAACAAGCACGTCTACCCAGAAGGAATAGGCTGTGCGCTTCTGAGGAGTCTGCCCGCCCCCCGAAAGCCTTGCAAGCCACAGCAGAACACTGTCACCTCCTGGAAATCTCCTCAGTAGAAGCTGAACACTGTCAGAGAAGGTGCCGACAGAGGAGCCCCTCTGGTTAGAAATCACTTAAAGGTATGACTGAACCCACTATCATGACCCCAGGCCTGCCTTTCAGTTCTGGCTCCACCAGAGCACGTACACTGGCACAGATAAGCGCTCACGACACACGGGATCCAGGTCACATAAACCCCTCGGGAACAGAAATGGGAGTAGTGATCCCAGG
>NW_022111359.1:3319717-3323403 GCF_000313985.2 Echinops telfairi | reverse complement strand
GGCTCAAATAGAATGTAAATGTTTAGAAAATGATGATGGCAACATATGTACACATATGCTTGATACAGTTGATCTATGTAATGTTATGAGAGCTGTAAGAGCCTCCAATAAAATGATTTTTTTCTTTAAAAAAAAAGTATGACTAAGGAATAGCTGCTCACTCAAAGCCAAGCCGACCAACCAGATTGATGTGGATGAAGTAAAGCTTTCTGGACCTTTGTTTGTGGCTAGGGCACAAGTCAAAATGAGAACTGAAAACATCTATTGATTAGTAACTGTAACTTATACAAAGTATAAATCTAGGAAAGTTGGGAGTCATCAAAAATGAAATGAAGGGCCACACCAGGACTCATATCCCGAATGAACAAACTGGGCCCCACCTCAAAATTACCTGTACCCTTGGACTTAGAGCTATACTCTGATGGGAGAAGAAACAAAGGAAGGCCATCCCAAGACTGTGAGATGGCAGTCATTGGATCCTGGCTTAGTGGGTGTCCAAAGAGAGGGGGCTCAGAACCACCATATATTTAGTACCTCAATCCTCCTCCTGAATTAATACGACAGGCTTTAATCTGAGAGACAAGGATCTGCCCTTGTAAGAAATGAGAAAGGAAAGTTTCCCTTAACCTCCACCCCCATGCTCACTGTAAACAGAGCTTAATCAATTAAACAATTAATCTGCACAAAGCAGCAACTCATGGATTGTAGCTCACAGTTGGACTACACTTACATGAACTCATATCAATACTACTTTAAATTCTATGCCACTGGATAAATTATTGATGTTATACCCCAGGGGAGTGAATGACGATGTTTTTTCTTTTTTGTTTCTTTCATTTTTTGTGTGTGGATTTTGTGTTGTTTTTGTTTTTGTCATAACATGACTGCCAAGGTAAACCAGCTGTGAAGAAGCAGATGGATTTTGGACTCCCAATCCAAATGCAGGTAGTTCTTCTGACATGTCCCTGCCTGATACTCACCTGCATAAAGAAATCATTGAGGGTAAGAGTACTACAGCAAAGTGTTGTGAAGGAAGCAGATGGTGTCTGGCTAGCAACTGGAATAGCGTCTGGGGTCTTAAAGGCTTGTATTCAAACAAGCAGTCATCTAAGTGAGGTGTCAACTAAGTTCACATCAAAGAAGCCCACCAGCCCGTGTGATCCAAAGATAATAATAACAAAATCCAAAAATGATGAGGGAAAAAATATCAGAGCTTAAAATGTGAACACCCAATCTGTAGAAGGCTATGGGCCCCAAAATCCATTTGCCGAGTACCTAGTCTGATTTAGCCCCTGTCAGATCCCCTCTATCCACAGGTACCAAACAGAGATAATGGTAAATTTGATTATGGTGGATGGAACCATGGTATAATATAATACTTGGTCAGTGGACCTCCTTCTTGACCCAAGCTGAATTTACTCTAAGTTCAAATATTTCTTGCTGTTTCCACGACAGAAATTTCTTCTCTGACCTTTAAAATATTGTTGGTGCCTTTTCTTTCTTTCTCTTTTTATATTATTTTCTTCTTTGTTTCACTTTGATTTTGTTTTTTCTTGTTTCTGTTAGGTTTCCCAGTTTATGAAGCACGGGAGTGCATACAGAGAGATAATAACCGATGTAATGGTTTATCAGGTACAGGGGTGGGCAGGGTGAAGGGCACTGGGGTCAAACAGTGCTTTTGGGATGGGGGAAAAGCATTAGAACCGATTGTGATGATGTATATACAGCTCTTTTAAAATAATTTAACAACAAAGAAAGTGCATGCTATGTGAATATTATATAAAAAAAAAACTACTAAAAATAAAAATAAAGAAACCCAATATGACCTATGGTTACCATGGGTGAAGGAGGAAGAGTTTTTGCTCAGGGGGCATTGAGTTTATGTTAATGATGATGGAAAAGTTTGGAAAAGGATATAAATAATGGTTGTACAACACGAAGAGTATAATCCATGGCATTAAATTATACATGGAGACATTGTTGAATTGGAGAATGTTTTGTTGTACATACTGCTGCTACACACACAAAAATTGATATCCGAGGCATTCCTAAGTTGAACACTGGCCACTGAATAGGAACACCAGGGGAAAATGGATGCATTTGAACTGTGGTGCTGGTGAAATATCGAAAGTATCATGGATAAACAAATCTGTCTCAAAAGAAGCAGGACCAGAGTGCTCCTTCCAGGCAAAATGCAAGACTTCATCTCCTGTACTTTGGATGTGTCAGGAAAGACCAGTCCCTGCAGCTGACATCATGCTTGGCAAAGTGGAGGGCCATCAAGAGACGAAGGCCCTCCAGATGGATGGACACAGTGGCTGTGTCAGCAAGGGACTCACGCATAGGATCATTGTGAGGATGGGGCAAGACCACACTGAGTTTCCTTCTGTTGTGCATGGGGTTGCTATGAGTCAGAACCAAGTGGACGGGACCCAACAGCACTGAGCTGAACTGGACTGGAACTGGTCATTTGGAAACAGACAATCATGTGGTTTACTGTGCTAGGAATGACAAATTAAAGAGGAACGGTGTCACATTGACTGCCCAAAAGGACACTTCAAGACCTACCTTGAAGTACAATGCTGTGATAGGATAATAGCTATACACATTCCAGGAAACCCAGTCAATATAACAACGATTCCAACTTATGCACCAACCACCAAAGCTAGTGGTAGAGACACTGAAGGATTTTACTAACATCTGCAGTGAAACATGCACTCAGGATGCACTGATAATTACCGTTGTTTAAAATGCAAAAGTTAGAAACAAAGACGAAGGAACAGGAGCTGGAAAATACGGCCTTGGTGATAGAAAACAAAGCCAGAGATAGCACGACAGAATTTTGCAAGACCAGTGACTTCTTCGTTGCAAATACCATTTGTCAACAACATACACAGCAACTATACACATGGACTTCTCCAGGTGGAACACGGAGAAATTAACACGAGTACATTTGCAGAAAGAAACAATGGAGAAGAACAATATCAGCAGCTAAAATGAGACCAGGGTCTGATTTTTTTTTAAACAGTTTTATTGACATACAATTCGCATATCGTGAAATTCAAAGGTTTCATCATATTAAAAAGTTGCGCAATCATCACCACAATCAAATTTACAACACTTTCTTCTTTCTTGTCCTCATTTCATTTCCCCAACCTCCCCTGGCATAACCCTAAGAAACTGTCCAATTACTGCCTCTGGAGAGTCACATATACTGGATTTCACATACATAAAACCTACCCGAAGTAAAAACAAACTCAACAACAACAAATTAAAACTAGGACACAAATCTCAATGAAAAAGAAACAGAAAATATTAAAAGCTAGAATAAACTTTACATGGAAAACAAATGAAGCAGTGTGAAATTTTAACCTAACGCCATCTGCATTAAGCCACTTTCTAATGTACGCACACTGAGAACAAGGCCACGGCCTACTACCAATTATGTAGATTCAGACTGAAGTTGAGAAAATTAAAGCCAGTCCATGATAGCCAAATGATGACCTGGAGTATATCCAACTTGAATTTTGAGAACACCCCAACCACAGAGTTGCCTTATTAAGTATGAATGACAGAGACCTGATGAGCTGTGGAAGGACCTCAAGAAGGACCTCACGACAGAGCGAAAGGTCATTAACACTGAGAGAGAGAGAGAGAGAGAGAGAGAGAGAGAGAGAGAGAGAGAG